>NW_012114633.1:6833813-6846301 GCF_000951035.1 Colobus angolensis palliatus
TGATTTTTAAATTTTATTTAATTTTAATTAATTTAATGTTAAAAACTGATGCTTAATTCTCTTACTACAAAACTTTTAGTATGTTTAGAACAACTTGACTATTTGGATCTACTTTTTCAACTGTTAATTATATGAATTCTAAATACAAAAAAAATTTCTAATAAAACCTAAGTATTTGAATTTAGATGTGTTAAAAGTGTGTAACACACTCTGGATTTTGAAGACAGTAAGAAATAGAATGCAAAATATTCCACTGATAATTTTTAAGCAATTCCATGTAAAAACGACAATATTTTAAATATTGTTAAGGGCTGAACTGTGTCCCCCCAAAATATGTATGTTGAAGCGTTAATCCCCAGTATCTCAGAATGGAACTGTATTTGGCGATATAGTCTTTTAAGAGATTATTAAAATGTCTTTAGGGTGGGCCTTAATCCAATGACTGATGCTTAAAAAGAGATTAGGACACAGACACACACATGAAAAGAAGACCATGTAAAGACACAAGAAGGTGACTGGTGACCATCTACAAGCCAAGAAGAGAGGCCTCAGAAGAAATTAGCCCTGCTGACTCTTGATCTCAGACTTCTAGGCTCCAAAATTAGGAGAGAATAAATTTCTGTTGTTTAAGCCACCCATTCTGTGGTACTTTGTTATGACAACCCTAGTAAACTAATACAGATATATTTTTAAAATAAATTTCACCTATACATTTTCTACCTTTTAAAAAAAGTTGCTAACCAGCAAATTAAAAATTACACATTTAAAATTACAATTAAAACTTTGTATTTCTATTTGACAGCAAAAAGAGAGTGCAGAGAAGAGTTTGTAATGTAACCAGCGAAATGAAGGATCCATTTTAGAGAAAAAGAAATGATAAAAATGGTGGAGTAATTAATTAACATAAAAATAAGAGTGAATAACAAAGCTAAGCATGTAGAAAGAAACATACCTAAAAATTAATATGTCACTGATGGAACAAATGTAGGACACAGAGAAGACCAAAAAAAATTTTTTTTCAAACAATGAAGAACGAGAATAGGTAGGAAAAAAAGGAAGCCAAATATTACTACAGTTATTTTTGCCCTCCAAGAGGTTTCAAAAGTTAGCCTACTTGATTAGCTGGTTTTAACATGGTGTTGACATTAAAGAGATTGGATGGGGAGTTTGGAAAACTAATCAGAAGCAGTGATAACAATGATAATAAAAGATTTCTAAAAAATTATAAAACTATAAACAGCAAATAACCATAACCCATATATGAAAGCACATTATATAAAGATACAAGTAACAATGAACTTTTAAAGAAAGTATAATACTGAATGACAGACATTAAGAGGCTCAGGCGGTCATTATTAAACTATTAATCAACATAATATTGTACATTCAATAAAAATAAAAAATGTAAAGAATATAAACACAGAAGTATGGTTATAAGTTCTATGTTAATACTAGAAAATGGCACATATACCATGATTATTAATGTACAGAATGAAATATGAAATTGTTAAAATATAAAAATTAGAAAGGACTTTTAAAAATATTTTAATTTGCCTTTTGCTACCGTCACATATAGTAATCTCAAATTTTTAAAACAGAAAACAAACCAAAAAAAAAGAGCTTATGGGATCTTAGAAAGACAAAAAAAAAAAAAAAAAAAAATAATGTTCTAAAATGGGGTTTTTCTGAGCTTACAATAAAACTGAACAAAGATAATTAAATCTTATTTTCTATCAAATTTGTTTTACTTAATATACCTGGGCCAATCCATAAGACAGCCTATTTAACAATTATTAATCATAATTATACCTCCTTATAATACTATCTTTCTAAAAAATGTAAAAGTAAATGTTGATTCAGTGAAAGTCTAGCAACTGAGTGCAATGATTTGATAACAGGAAGCTAACAACCAAAGTATGTGCTGTGTTCATAGCCCAGAAAAGAAGAAATGGATGATTTACCAGAGTAAAAGGACCTGGCTAAAGAAGGCATAAGTAGGGCCACAACCAGAATTTCTCCATACACCTCTCATAACACTCCCAACACCAAATATCCTAACTCCTGCAGGCAGAAAATTGGTAGATTTTAAATAAAACAACTGAAGCACCAGGTACAAAAAAGTCTTCTTGGGGATCAATGACACATAAAAACAGTACTTCCTGGACACTGCCTCCCACCCCACAGTCTGGAGTTGGCTACTTGGAATAAGCAGAAACTATATAATAACCAGAAAGCTAGAGAGAATGAGAATATGAGAAAATAAAAGGCATGCTCATTGTTAATAAAACATGTAATATATGTGAAAAATTGAACTTAGGGTAATTTGTTCAAGTTCTCTTCCCTAAGATACCGTACATCTAGAAATAATAATGACTTGTAATAGAAGACATACTAAAGAAACATGGAATACTTAGAACTATATTACTACATATCTTCAAAGTACCCGTATCAATATGTCATTAATTAAATTCTATTGAAAAAGACACAGCATATACTGCCATTTTGTCCTTGCTACTAGGAATTCTACAAGGTATATTTTGTTTACTTTTTAGAGGACTCGGAAAGTGAGCCATTGGCTGCTGCTTTTCAAGCTCCTGGGCACCCTGCTGTACCATCTGAAGGGGAGCCTGATTCAACTAATCTTTGCTTTGATCCTCTGTGTGGGGCCTGTGATGGAATCTAGCTCACCTAGGATTGACAGTCTTAGTAGTTGCCAGAGTAGCTTTTCAGGACCCATTAAGGCATCAGTGAAAAGAGCAAAATTATTATTTCAGTCCTTAGTTTAAACCATGTTCTCATCCATTTACTAAAGTGAAGGAGGCGTACAGAGCAGCTGATTGCAAACCGTGTAAGAGCACAACCAATTGTTTTGTATCTTAGTCTAAACTAAGCAAAACTCTGCTAATCATTTAACTGTTATGTCAAAACCAATTTAAGGACATTGTTTTGAAGTGCTTATTTTTAAAAATTACTATGAGCCCACAGAACAATATGCTTTTCTATTTGCCGGGGAGAAAAAATCTGTTTAATTAAATTGTCTTACTTGAGTTCCAGCCTTCATTGGGTTTCCAAGGTCACATACCACCTGGCGAGTTTGGTTTTCTGTCTTAAATGCACAGGAAAGTCTTGCTAAGGCCTTTGATAGACAAAGAAAAAGGATATGAAAGGAAATAAAATATCATGCAGTTGGATATTTCAGTTTCTTGTACTAAGCAAATAAATCTAGTTGAGCAAACCAGGAGTTAAGGAAAAAGCCAGAATTGGGTACAATTGCTACATGGAAATGCAGAAGTGTTTCTAAAAGATCCCTAGAGGGCTACCATACATAACCATAAAGCCTCTGACAAATAATTTGATGGACAGGCTTAGACACTTTATCTATCTAACCTCGTTTCCAGGCACTTAGCTTGCAGTTCTAAAAATGTCATATCAATACATTATGCAAAGTATTAGGCTTAAAAGGAATTATGTAAGATAGGCACTCCATTGTCTAGCAATTTAGCCTTAGGTAGAACAGCTAAGCCTGTGCTTCACTAAATAGGGGAGCAGCTCATTAATGTTAATAAGATCTGTTGAGTGCATTTCGATTTTTAAAGAGGCAGTCTGCTTACTTCACTGTTTCGGACAACCCCGATGAAATCTGCCTGCAGTGGAATGGAAACGATGAGCTCAGCTTCATAGGCACCTTCTCCTTGATTCTGAGCCTTAACAATCAATGTCAGAGGGTTGTCATCCCCAATATAGATCTTCTTTTGATCACTACAAGTTAACAATACAAATCCAGACTGAGAAAAAAAGACTAGATGGGGAAAGTATGACTGTTCAAAGAAACAAGAGTTAAATACACAGCACCAACATGTTCAACAGTGTCTCAAGATATTTTAAGACTACTTCACAGCTTGATAGACAACAGAAAATAGCACACTGGGTGCAAATCCAATGTTCTCTCAGTAAAAATAAACATTGATGCCACTAATATATCACTATCATTCATATCTATTACTGAAGTGAATTATGTGTACTTTGTAATTCCTCAATATTTTTCTAAAAAGCTAAATTAATCATGTGTCATAATTCTCACAATATTCTTTATAATTCATATACCATACAAAATCGTAAGGATATTCCTTGAGTTCAAAGTATATTTACAATGAAATGTATCTTTAACATGATACAATATTACTTTGTGATATTACCCAAAGGTGAATGGTAATAATTCTGTCAACCTAGGCAACTAGTGAAAACACAGTAGATATTTTCTTTAGAAGCTCAATACTGATAGTTTTAGTATTATAGAAACTCACGCATTACCCTCCAGTATAACTAATTCTCGTTAAAATATGTTAGTCCTTGGAATAGAAATATGTACCCTTCCATTTAAATTTCTTACTACATTATTTATTATTTCAAGCAAAACTTACCTATCTACAAAAACTTCCAGTTTGGGTTTACAGACATTGTCTTCACCACAGTCAAGTAGAATGTGAGCCTAGAAAAAAACATTTTATTTTTCTACAGGAAAAATACCAATGCAGGTGGCATAAGCAGTGTTTATCAATATCTATGTGGTTATACATGTATGTACACATGTATATATTTTCATGTACTGATCAGCTTGTTTGTATACCTTAATGCAAAAAAGACCATGGCCACTTATTTTTAAACAGGCCAGTGTAGCCAGTCAAGAATGAGAAAGAAAAAAAAGATTCATAGGATATAATACAGTTCCTTGGAACCTTTCAGTTCTATCTCAAATTAAGCTGTTACCATCTTTGAATGAGGACTGGTGTAAAAGAGAAAGTAATAGTCAAGAAATGAGGGTTCATTTTTACTCTGCTGCTAGCTAAGTTGTGAGATGTCGGGCAAAATAGACTACCTTCTAGAGTTTCTCATTATGGACTGTGCCTCCACCAATATCATGGAAATAGGGCTGCAGAGGATAAAAGAATAAGGAACTGTACGTATTCAGCAGACAGGCAGAGAGACCAAGGGGCAAAAGAAACTAGATAAAATGAGTCCAGCATTGCATGGTCATTTGGAAAAAGATGAAGGAAAAGAAGCTTGAAGCATTATAGCTAGCCAATCAGGGTAGGTGAAAAAAGCAAAGACCTGAACTTTTTTCCCTTCTAGATCTGGCCAGAAGAATGTTCCAGCTAGAGCAAAATGGAAAAACCCAAAAGAGAGAAACACTGGGAAAAAAGCAGAGGAGCTGGGTAGGATGTGAAAGAAGAAACATAAAAATTAAGAGAAGAATGGAAAATAAAGATGAGGCCATTTTTGCTTCAAGCACAGAAGCAGACAAAAAGAAGAGAGAAAAGGATTTAAAGGAAAAGAAAAACGGAGTCCCTCAAAACAAGGATGATGATTGATGATGATTGTACACTTCCAAGTAACAAGGAATGTCTGGTATTAAGGCTTCAACATACACATTTTGGGGGAACACAGTTCAGCCCTTAGCAATATTTAAAATATTGTCATGTTTACATAGAATCGCTTAAAAATTATCAGGGGAATATTTTGCATTCTATTTCTTACTGTCTTCAAAATCCAGAATGTATTATGTACTTTCAGCACATCTGAATCCAAATACCTAAGTTTTATTAGAAATTTTTTTGTATTTAGAATTCATATAATTAACAGTTGAAAAAGTAGATTCAAATACTCAAGTTGTTCTAAATATACTAAAAGTTTTGCAGTAAGAGAATTAAGCATCAGCTTTTAACATTAAATTAATTAAAATTAAATAAAAGTTAAAAATCAGTTGCTCAGTGACACCAAGCCCATTTCAAGGGCTCAGAAGCCACATGAGGCTTGCAAGTGGCTGTATATTGGACAGAGATTCTTAACTGTTGTTTTAATTTGAAGGAAACACAAAAATATATGTGAATTAATTCACTTACCTAGATATATGCAGTTGCTATAAGCCTTTTTCAAAGAGGACCATTAGAAGAACTACATGGTGATTCTTTACATCACGCCAAATATAAATCAAGGCTTGATTAGATTATATCAGGAAGAAAGTGTGGACTTTGCAGATAACAAATTAACTAGTGATAAGATATGTATAACATTCCCAGTTAGAATGTTAGATGAGTATCTTAAGTTTGCAATGAGACATATGTATAAAATATTAATGAAACTGTAATATAGAGACACTTGGCTAACATCACTCTATAGGGGAAGAAAAGGACTTAGCTGGCATTGAAGCAGCCATAGTATTAAAATATGCTGTCAGGAAAGATAGTTTCAGAAATGGAAAAGCAATGTCTTTCATGCTCAGACAACCAAATCTCTAGAGTTATATATATTATATCTTGCACAAAGTCAGAAATTAATATGTATTTGAGGCCGGGCATGGTGGCTCATGGCTGTAATCTCAGCACTTTGGGAGGCCAAGCCAGGTGGATCATGAGGTCAGGAGATCAAGACTGTCCTGGTCAACATGGTGAAATCCCGTCTCTACTAAAATACAAAAAATTAGCTGGGTGTGGTGGTGGGCGCCTGTAGTCCCAGCTACTCAAGAGGCTGAGGCAGGGGAATCGCCTGAACACGGGAGGCGGAAGTTGCAGTGAGCCAAAATTGCCCCACTGTACTCTAGCCTGGCAACAGAACAAGACTCCATCTCAAAAAAAAAAAAAAGGACTTAATGTGTATTTGAACCAAAAAAATGAGAGAAAAAAATCCAACTCTTTCTGCAGAAAACACTAAATCTCTAACACCAAAGGATTAGGGAGCAGAAAGGGAAACACTAGAACTGCACTGTCCAATATAGTAGCTACTTGCAAGCCTCATGTGGCTTCTGAGCACTTGAAATGGGCTTGATGTCACTGAGCAATTGATTTTTAAATTTTATTTAATTTTAATTAATTTAATGTTAAAAACTGATGCTTAATTCTCTTACTACAAAACTTTTAGTATGTTTAGAACAACTTGACTATTTGGATCTACTTTTTCAACTGTTAATTATATGAATTCTAAATACAAAAAAAATTTCTAATAAAACCTAAGTATTTGAATTTAGATGTGTTAAAAGTGTGTAACACACTCTGGATTTTGAAGACAGTAAGAAATAGAATGCAAAATATTCCACTGATAATTTTTAAGCAATTCCATGTAAAAACGACAATATTTTAAATATTGTTAAGGGCTGAACTGTGTCCCCCCAAAATATGTATGTTGAAGCGTTAATCCCCAGTATCTCAGAATGGAACTGTATTTGGCGATATAGTCTTTTAAGAGATTATTAAAATGTCTTTAGGGTGGGCCTTAATCCAATGACTGATGCTTAAAAAGAGATTAGGACACAGACACACACATGAAAAGAAGACCATGTAAAGACACAAGAAGGTGACTGGTGACCATCTACAAGCCAAGAAGAGAGGCCTCAGAAGAAATTAGCCCTGCTGACTCTTGATCTCAGACTTCTAGGCTCCAAAATTAGGAGAGAATAAATTTCTGTTGTTTAAGCCACCCATTCTGTGGTACTTTGTTATGACAACCCTAGTAAACTAATACAGATATATTTTTAAAATAAATTTCACCTATACATTTTCTACCTTTTAAAAAAAGTTGCTAACCAGCAAATTAAAAATTACACATTTAAAATTACAATTAAAACTTTATATTTCTATTTGACAGCAAAAAGAGAGTGCAGAGAAGAGTTTGTAATGTAACCAGCGAAATGAAGGATCCATTTTAGAGAAAAAGAAATGATAAAAATGGTGGAGTAATTAATTAACATAAAAATAAGAGTGAATAACAAAGCTAAGCATGTAGAAAGAAACATACCTAAAAATTAATATGTCACTGATGGAACAAATGTAGGACACAGAGAAGACCAAAAAAAATTTTTTTTCAAACAATGAAGAACGAGAATAGGTAGGAAAAAAAGGAAGCCAAATATTACTACAGTTATTTTTGCCCTCCAAGAGGTTTCAAAAGTTAGCCTACTTGATTAGCTGGTTTTAACATGGTGTTGACATTAAAGAGATTGGATGGGGAGTTTGGAAAACTAATCAGAAGCAGTGATAACAATGATAATAAAAGATTTCTAAAAAATTATAAAACTATAAACAGCAAATAACCATAACCCATATATGAAAGCACATTATATAAAGATACAAGTAACAATGAACTTTTAAAGAAAGTATAATACTGAATGACAGACATTAAGAGGCTCAGGCGGTCATTATTAAACTATTAATCAACATAATATTGTACATTCAATAAAAATAAAAAATGTAAAGAATATAAACACAGAAGTATGGTTATAAGTTCTATGTTAATACTAGAAAATGGCACATATACCATGATTATTAATGTACAGAATGAAATATGAAATTGTTAAAATATAAAAATTAGAAAGGACTTTTAAAAATATTTTAATTTGCCTTTTGCTACCGTCACATATAGTAATCTCAAATTTTTAAAACAGAAAACAAACCAAAAAAAAAGAGCTTATGGGATCTTAGAAAGACAAAAAAAAAAAAAAAAATGTCAACCTAAATTTAGGGCAAAGAGTTCTATGAAAGAAGAAATATTAGTGTAAAAACATGAACATGTAATTTAAAAAGGAGAAATAGTAATTAGAATTAACAATATTTACATACATTATACATAAGATTTTCTAAAACTAGAATACCACCTATCAAATTTTGTTGCTTTCTTTGGTTTTCTGAAAAGAATTATTTATTTACTATATATGCACTTTTTAAAATTAAAATATCAAAGATAACATAGATACCAAATATCTTTAGCGAAATACTAAAATACGTAAACAAACTGGCACATTGCTGTTCTCCTTGAATTATTTTCCTATTTCACGTATATGAAATGTGATCCTGTCTTTCTCTGTATATCTATGTTAAGTGGCTTTAAATATCTCTGACTTGAAAATTCAGATTCCCAAAAAAATAAAAAGAAAAAAAATAGAAAATTCAGATTCCTAACCTTCTGACTTTGACTAAACATCTATCAACATGATAAAGGAAGTTTCCTCTAATATTTAATAACATGAATTGTAAAGAAAAATCACAAAATATCACATTAGTGGTAAATTGAGTACAGTACCTGTCGACTAATGTTAGCAGGCGTGAACTGGTTAAGAATGGGTTGCAAGCCTGTTGTATCAGCAGCTGTTCTATAATCCAACCAATATTCCATAAAAATGGTAATTGGAGTGAGTTTGTCTCTAAATTCAGATTCATCCTAGAAATGGAAAAGCTTTGAATTAATGATAACATCAACCTAAATATCTGGAGAAATCCGTAAGTGCACATTACAAAGCCAGCTGTATTCATCCCTGAGCCTTCAATTCTAACAAAATTCTCTGGAAAATTATACTTATGTAGAAATAGAATATCCAAAAGATTATCCTTATCAAGTAAGAACATTTAGTCAATTTTTGTTTTACAATGTACTATTTGATTCACACGAAAGTACGAGACATGTTAACATGAGCACTCACACACACCCAACATAATAATAAGGACATTATTGATACTGCTTAAGCTACCCAAATACTTCTTTCTCTTCCTCCCTCTGCATTCCTTCTCAATAGGATCACATGTAGTCTTCTGTGACTTGCTTTCTGTCCTACACTCTCATTAAGATCCATCCATTCTATTGCATGTAGCCTACGTTAATTTTGTACTGTTGAGTACTATTTCATCATGTAAATATACCACAATTCATTTATCCATTCTGTCGAAGGCTATTTTTATTGTTTATGGGTTTTGTTTTTGCTATTACAGAAATTGCTATGATTATTCTTACACATAGTGACAAGTATATTTGTCAGCTCTATAGTACCACATCATTTTCCAAAGTCTTCAAAACAATTCACACTGCCATCAGCAATGTATAAGAATTCTTAATTCACAGCTTGACCAATTAATAGGTATTCGCGGACTTTGTTTAAATGTAAGATTCTATTTCTTCATAGCCATAACTTGGGATACTTGTCTTGCTTCTTAAATCATGAAACGTTTAAAATTTAATCTCAAACCTTTTTTGTACTTAAGACAGTCACGTTTCTTCTTTAATTTATTCATGTGGCAAATTACATTTTTAGACTTAATATTAACCCACTCTAGGATAAACGATAAGCCCAACTTGGTTTACGTATCTTTTTTTACAAACTGCTAAGAGTTATCTGCTTATAATGGCTTAGTAATCTTACATCTATTGTAAGACTACAATGAAATTCTCCCTTCTGGTACTATTTTTGACCAGTCCAGGAACCAATTACACTAGTTTCACAGATTGACTTTGAAATATTTTGTTTTTTTATTCTTTCAAAGAGCTATTTAAAATTGAGAAATCTTGTTCTTGAATGTTTGGTAGATATTGCCTATAAAACCATCTGGGCTTTGTCGTTTTGTAAAGATTAACTGCCAATTCTATTTGGTAAGTGTTTAGAGGATTATTCAGGTTTTCTGTTTCTTCTTATGACAGTTGTACTGTTTTACTAAGAATTTCCAGGTTTTGTCTAAAAGTTTTCCTATGTATTGGCCCAACGTTATTCATAATATTCTGTTAATTCCTCCCTTATCTGTAATGCCCCACTTCAATTCTTATTTTTATGGTGTTTTCTTCTTACCTTCATTTTTTCTTAACTTTCATTTAAATTAAATAGCATTTAAGGCTATACATTTATCTTTATATTCTACTGTTGTGATAGCGTATACATTTTGATATGTCATATTTTCATTGTAATACAGTTGCAAGTAAATTTCCATTATGATCTTGTTTTTGACCCATAAGTTATTTAAACATCACACTTCCCAATTCCCAGTTGATCTTTTTGTTATGGATTTCTAACCACTGCACTGTAATGGCATGTATTCTATAAAATTACTTTTTCAAATTTGTTTAGACTTTCTTTATGGCCTATGCATGGTCAGTTTTTATATTCTTTAATTGTTAGGTATAGATTCTATATAAATCTGTTAAATCAAGTTCATTATGTTGTTGTCTAAATATTTACTGATGTTTTTGTCTTGTTTTGTTTTTTCCTTTAAATAAAATAGAGTCTCACCCAGGCTGGTCTCAAACTCTTGGCCTCAAGGGATCGTCCTGCTTTGGCCTCCCAAAGTGCCAGGATTATAAGCTTGAGCCACTGTGCCCAGCCCCTTTATTTCTGTAAACATTTTATACAAATTTGTACTCTGTAACTGGCCTTTGCGGGTCTAAAATCTGATGCTTCTTCTAGTGGTTTCTTAGTGTGTGTATGTGTTTAATGAATTCATATTTGATCAAACTTAACCTGTGGAAATCCTGGGGCCCATACTGGATAGCTCCCCTTCAGCAAGGTTTTACATTTGGCTCTTGCTGGAATCAGGACACACCTCTGTCGTAAGAACACTCAGCCTTCTACATATGTCGGAATTCCTGTGCTGGTGTCTGCAATTACCACCTGCCCTCTCCTTAGGCTTCATCCTTTGCCAGCAACTCTGGCTCATATATTTGCTTATAATCCACAATTCAGATTTTTGCAACTGGAGTTTTTTAGTTGATTGATTATTTTTTTGGACCCTGATTTCTTTTACTGTCTTGAAAGTCCAGTTGCATTTAACAAATATGTTTATCATAATTTGTTCAGTAGTATTGTTGTGGAAAGGCCATTTGGAATAAGCAATCTGCCAGAAGTAGAAGTCCGTCATTCAGGTTTGACACTTTACAAAGCTAAATTTCCTTTGTGTATTTTTCTGTTTTTCCTTTTGATCTAACACTAATTTACAGAAAGTGAAAATCATTTAGATAAAAAAGAAAAACTAATGACTGAAAAGGAAAAACAAGGTGGCAGAAAAGTTATCTCTTACCCGCAGATACGCTATCAATTCCTCACACTGCATCAGTCCCCCCCTTGAAATAGTCATGTTCTTGGAGTGACTTGGGGACCTGCTGTAGAAAAACAGTGCTCGTCGAATTGCTCCCTTTTGCTTGAGTTTATCCAAAAGAAGTTCCACCTGGAAATCTACGTAAACCAAAGGATTTATAACCAACATATTCTTTATGGACACCTATCTATTCTACCATAGAGTTTTCATGTAAACAGAGATCTTTATTCCTTAAGTAAATTGTTTCTAATTAATTTAAAATGTCATTACATTGTAATGAGACTACAACATACTAATTCTGAAAAAAATTTAATAATAATTAAATAATTCACCAAACTTTCCCTAAAGTAATGTCATAAATAATTCCCCAAAAAATGATAGTAGTAAGCCAATTATCAGACAGGAGAAATGCTATCGTTTAATTTAAGCTGAGAGGAGGAAATCCAGAGGATGAAACATGTGAATTGAGACTTCCACCATAAATTCAAGCAGCAAGAGTCTTGCTGATTTTGATTAAGAAGTATTTGCTCATATGTACTCATACTGAAACTAGTAGGCCTTACAAAACCTAAAAAGTTAGCACCAGGTGGCCCTAGATAGGGTCTCACCCTGCCTAGATAGGGTCCCACCCTGCCTCGATAGTGTTCC
>NW_012114633.1:6848666-6913367 GCF_000951035.1 Colobus angolensis palliatus
AGAGTGCAAATCTTTAAAACTAGAAGTCATGTTGCTAGTTTCTCTAAAAGTTGACCATTTCAAATTTGGGTGAACACCCAGGGTTATTTTGCTTCATGTTCTGCTCTCCTTGGCCACATTGTCCTCCATGCTGTTTCTCAACCACTGAGCACATTTCCTGCTTCAGGCCTGCTGAAACTGCTAGTTCCTCTGTGTCAAACACTCCTTCACACAACCCATAGCTCCCTCATTTCCTTCAGGTCTCTATTGAAAAGTTGTCTCCTAAGGAGACCTTGCTTGGTTGCCCTGTGTAAACTTACACACAAACACATACCCAACGGTTTCAGTTTCTTCTCTGCTTTATTATTATTCTTTACCACTTGCCATTAACATACTGACAAACCTTTGCAATAATTATTTAACACTACTATCTTGCTCTCAGGACCACATCAACCATTTTAGGAAAAGAAGAGTAGAGTTTGCTGTGTGAATTAAACCGCATAACCAAAACTTTTTCTCCTCCTTCTCACTATTTCTAAACCACCTCTACTCCTGAGATTGCTGGGGGCTGCCCCAAGACATAAAACACAGACTTCTCAGCAGATCATCTCCTTACAAACAATAACATTCATGCCTCCCCAGAGTTCATTATCTCACATTTGTAACTGCTTAACCTTCCAAAGGTCATGTTTACCATTTTGTGGGCTACTTAGCTCATAATGTCCACAAATAAGTATATTGGTTTTGAATTAGCTTAAGAGTTAACAAAGAATATAATAATTATGTTGAAATCTTAAATGTCTTTAAACATAAACATTCAAATAAAAAATCATAATAACAATTCGAGTAACTGTTTGAATATCCTAAAATATTTGTTAAGTGCTGTGTATGCAGTATCATTAAAATAATATGACTTTTCATAGAACACTTACTAAGTTTTCTGGGAAGTACTCCTTTGCCATCTGCCTTTAAGCAGAACCTAACATTAAAGCTGTGGGGAAAAAAAAAAAAACATACATAAATCCTATAACCCAGTTTAGACATATTTTTTATTATCATCCACATCTAATATTTCTAATACATAGTTTGTATTGTGAAGCCTTACATCTTTCTTCATGTCTTAATATTATTCTAAAAACATGAAACTCTATACGCTAACCTAACTCATCCTTCAGTAATTTAAGCACACTTCCTTTCATGGTACCTTGATGAGAAAAAGAGAAAGAATATCCTAACTTCCTCTCAAGCTTATAGAACCTGTTGATAAATCTAAAGGAGGGAAATGACAGTTCAGATTTTTATTTATTTATTTATTTATTTATTTTGAGACAAGAGTCTCACTCTGTTGCCCAGGCTGGAGTGCAGTGGCATGATCTCAGTTCACTGCAACCTCTGCCTCCTGAGTTCAAGCAATTCTCCTGCCTTAGCCTCCCGAATAGCTAGGATTACAGGCATGCACCACCACACCTGGCTAATTTTTGTATTTTTAGTAGAGATGGGGTTTCACCACGTTGGCCAGGCTGGTCTCAAACTGCTGACCTCAGGTGATTCGCCTGCCTGGGTCTCCCAAAGTGCTGGGATTACAGGTGTGAGCCACAGTGCCTAGCCGACAGTTTAGATTTTAAAAACTGTCCCATTGATAGAAGGGCCCACCAGAGCTTTCTTTAATTAGCAATCTCCTTTACAGCAGTGTTCTTCACAATTTATTAGCAGGTTTTGAAATCAGTTGAATGGGTTGTGTTCAGCATCTTAAGAAAAAAAAAATTTTTTTTTTTTTTGAGACGGAGTCTCGCTCTGTTGCCCAGGCTGGAGTGCAGTGGCGTGATCTTGACTCACTGCAAGCTCCGCCTCCCGGGTTCACGCCATTCTCCTGCCTCAGTCTCCCGTGTAGCTGGGACTACAGGTGCCCGCCACCACGTCCGGCTAATTTTTTGAATTTTTAGTAGAGATGGGGTTTCACCGTGTTAGCCAGGATGCTCTCGATCTGCCTGTCTTGGCCTCCCAAAGTGCTGGGATTACAGGCTTGAGCCACCGCACCCGGCAAGAAAATTTTTTTAATAAATAAAACTGATTTAGGTATCGAAGGTAAGTATGATTTTCTGAAATGCTTGATTTAATTACTTTTATGTGTTTATAATGCAAAATGTATTTCTTACTATGTGCCATACTCAAAAATCATATGATGTTACTGCTCTAGTTAGTACATTTGAAGCCTTTGAATTACTAACATAATTAGAAGCAGATTATTGGCAATTTCACAGAGGTATGCAGGGTAGAAAAGCAGTAAAACTTACAGCAAAATCTTGAAAACAACTTCACTGCCAATCAATAAAAATGAAGGGAAAATATTACTGAATTTTTAATGTAATCCAATTAAAGAAATGAAAATTTCAAAACTGTAATAACTATAACAATAATACAAAAATATTCAAAAACAAATTCAGGAAAAATATCTTTAATTGACTCTTTTGAAGTAAAATTTTTCTATATAACAATCATTTTCTCCTTGATCATAAGTCCTCTGCAACTTTTCTGTGTAAGTGAGGAACATGAATAGTGTTTCCCAAAGTAGGAACTCATGAGTGACTACTCATGGTGATTTTGGTAGTATATGGGTCAAGATTTTTCATTAGTTTTATATTTACATTGGTATGTATGAGAAAGATACTCGTTTCTACATTTTGCTTTTAAGTACTGTGAAGTGAAGCATGAGACAACTTAAAAAATATCTATAATAAAAATAGAGCAAAAATTACTGAAGTAGCATACAAATGACAAAGATGAGAGAAAGAATGGAGTAGAGAAGAATTCAGACATTTAACTTATGAAAAAATATTATATTTTTCTTTGGAAATTAGTAAAGGAATAAGCAGAAAATATATTAGAGGAAAATAATTTTTTTCAAACAGCTGCTGTTCACAGATATTAAATCTGAAAAACAAGATATCTTTTAAAAATTTAAGTGTTCACGGGCCTGTTTGGAATTACATATAAATGAACTGAGATCTTATTAGCTTTTCTTTCTTTTTGAAAATATTCATTGACCATACATAATTCTTTAAAAATTAATTTCATACTAATTTACAGAGTATCTTTACAGCTCTTTTTTGGAGCACTATTTCTATAATCCAATTTATAACATGAAAATAGAGTATAAGGCTAGGTGCAATGCCTCACGCTTGTAATCCTAGCACTTTAGGAGATTGAGGCAAGATGACTGCTTGAGCACAGCAGTCTTCGAGACCAATCTGAGCAATATAGGGAGACCCCATCTCTACAAAAAATTTTAAAAATTAGCCGGGTATGGTGCCACACGCCCGTAGTACCAGCTACTAGAGAGGCCAAGGTGGAAGGATCACTTAAGCCTGGGAGGTCGAGGCTACAGTGAGCTGTGGTTGTGTCACTGCACTTCGGTCTGGGCAACAGAGGCAGACCTTGCTTCAAATAAAAAAGAATAGAAAAAACAGTATACTCACAGAAACTGTTTTAGCAATATTTCAGCCCTACCACCTTCACTTTTCAATTGTTCTTACAATGCCTGAACAATAATCACAATAATAACTATTATTAAACAAATACCCTTACCAGGAAACTTTGAGAGCTGTTCCAGGCAGTGAGCAGGTTTTATTGTCTTGATTCAAAATGCTAGGGTACACTTCAAGACCAGCATTTACAGTGATAACTGGTCTGGCCCTAGTGGGGGAAAAAAAGAAGATGAAGAAAAAAGTTATTTAAAAAGTTAGGTTGATCGAAATATTTTGGTTCATATTCACTACATATATAGTACAATGTCTACTAAAAGTATTGTCTGTAATAGTAAAAGGAACAGGAACAACATAACTGTAGGTGATCAAATGTCTCAGTTGCCCAGAACTGTCCTAATTTTAGCACAGAGACTCCTGCATCCTGAGAAATCGCTCAGTTCCAGGCAAAGTGGGACAATGGCTGACCTACATGAATTCAGTCACTAAAGCAGAATGGCTAAATAAGTTGTGAGATATCTACCAAATTCACTGCACTACCATGGAGAAAATGAGTGCAATGACCTCTACGACATAACCAACATATAGTTTTAGTGAGAGAGAAAAAAAAAAACCCAAAATGTACAAAGGATGTCTACTGATATACATACATACATAATATGATTTTTTAACGCATAGAATATTTCTAATAGAAGAAACAAATAAATTACTAGCTGGTGTGAGGGAAAACTTTTTTTATATACCCTTCTTGTACTGTTTGCATTTTTACCACATACATTATATAATTAACAGCAATTTAAAAAACTAAAAACAACAAATTAAAATAAATACAGTTTTCCTGAGTTCAGATACACAGGTTGAAATCCTATACAAAGATACAGCTGGCTCAAGTCAATCAATATGCCTGTCTCAAAATGATAAATCTCTGAAATCTGTTAAGTATTGTATAGTTACAATTACCATAGTATAGAGTTATTGTATAGTATACAATTAAATTGACCTATCACAAACTCTACCCAGCACTAACGTTAGTGTTTCTGCCATGTATAAACTCAGATCATAGATACGTAAACATCTTAACTACCTGGGATGCCAACTGATATTCTAAGTCAAGAGGAAATGATAAAATGCAGAGAATAACTGGGGATATATAAGAAATTGGGAAATAGAAATATATAAGTTCATACATATTGCTCTAATAAAAATATTCATTTCGGGTTTCATTAGATGCTAACCTTGTGGTCAGAGAATACCAAGACATAAGCATGAGGTTAATTTCCTGCTTCTTATAGGAAAATGTAAACCCAGACAATTTTTAGGGAGATTAAAACTACAGGAGAATACTTTGAACATAATTTAAAAGACAAAGAAGGGGCGGGCATAGTGGCTCACCCCTGTAATCCCAGTACTTTGGGAGGCTGAAGCGCGTGGATCACTTGAGGCTAGGAGCTCAAGACCAGCCCAGGCACCATGGCAAGACCCTGTCTCTATCAAAAATACATAAAATTAGCCAGGTGTTGTGGCACATGCCTGTAGTCCCAGCTACTCGGGAAGCTGAGGCATGAGAATCACTAGGACCTGGGAGGCAAAGGTTGCAATGAGCCAAGATTGCACCACTGTACTCCAGACTGGGCAAACAAAACAAAACAAAAAAAAAGACAGACGTTCTAGTGTTCAATAGCACCACAGATTGACTATAGTTAACAATAATTTATTGCACATTTCAAAACAGCTGGCTGGGCATAGTGGCTCATGACAGTAATCACAGCACTTTGGGAGGCTGAGGTGGGTGGATCACTTCACGCTAGGAGTTCAGGACCAGTTTGGCCAACATGGCAAAACCCTGTCTCTACTAAAAATACAAAAATTAGCCGGTGTGGTGGCATGTGCCTGTAACCCCAGCTACTTGGGAGGTCGAGGCATGAGAATTGCTTGAACCCAGGGGCAGAGGTTCCAGGGAGCCGAGATGGTCCCATTGCAACGAAACTCTGTCTCCAAAGAAAAGAAAAAATCAAAATAGCTACAAGAGAGGCTAGAAGAGAGGATTCTGAATGTTCCCAACACAAACAAATGATAAATGTTTGAGATGATGGATATCCTAATTACTCTGATTTGATCATTACATTGTATGAATGTATCAAAATATCACATGTACCCCATAAATATGTGCAATTATTACATATCAATAAAAATAATACTATTTGCCTGCAGCAAATCATGAATAGAAATGACAAATTTTATCATTATTTCAAGAAAATTAAACTAAAATTCAAATACTGACAGTTAAAAAACATTCAAATAATTCAGAATATTCCTATATTACAGGATACAGAAAATGCTCACCTGTATAAGATAGCTCGATCTACACCAAAAGCTCCTACAATTAAGTCTTAAGAAAGGTGGAAAAACATGTTAATAATGATAATCGTTTTTAAAATGTATATACCATTCTGTAAAATTTTCAGTGAACATAAAAAGGCTTGAACATAGTCACAAAACTATTCATTAAGAGGTTGTAAGATATTATATAAAAGGCTAAAATATATAAAAACTGTAAACAAATTACCATCAGTGGAAAACGCTTATTATAAAGTAGACTTTCACCTAGGTGGAGATAAATCTTTTAAATGAATATTTAGTAAAAAGTAGCAATGATAAGCATGCACCTGCCAAATACACATACTGCCAAAGGAAAAAGCTTTATAGATGCCTGTGGATTTTACAATCTTACTATAAAATTTATTTTCTATTTCCTATATATATGTGTATATACATATAAATATAAAATATGATAGCAGATAGCACTCAAATCAGCAAGAATGAAACGCATTAGTTTTCATATGCCACTGGTTCAACTGGTTCACAGTGCAGAAAAAGACAAACGAGAGCTCTATCTCACAGTATACCCAAGCTAAATTCAAGGAAGTCTTTTCTAAACAGAAAAGCACATGAAAAAAACATAAAAACAGAGAGATTTGATTACATAAAAGTTTAAAACTTTATGCTCAAAATGCAAATGTGACAAACTAGAAAATACATACAAGCGTTAAGGAGTTAATATTCGCAACATTTAAGTTACTGTGAAAATTTAAAAAAAAAAAAGGAATGAATAAAGAAAAACAAAATACCATCCCAGTAGCAAAGAAGAAAAAAAGACACAAAAAGGAAATTCACAGAAGTAAATATGTATATACACAAATAACAACATGAGGTGGATTCTTAACTATACATTAGCTTATTAGTAAAAATAATCATTTTTATTTGTGTATAGTGAAGAACCAACCTCATGGCCGGGCATGGTGGCTCATGCCTGTAATCCCAGCACTTTGGGAGGCTGAGGCAGGCAGATCACGAGGTCAGGAGTTTGAGACCAGCCTGACCAAGACCAGCCTGATCAACAAGGTGAAACTCCATCACTACTAAAAATACAAAAATTAGCCAGGTGTGGTGGCGCCTGCCTGTAATCCCAGCTACTCAGGAGGCTGAGGCAGAAGAATCGCTTGAACCCGGGCCGTGAAGTTTGCAGTGAGCTGAGATCACACCACTGCACTCTAGCCTGGGTGACCGTGCGAGACTTTGTCTCAAAAAAAAAAAAAAAAAAAAAAGAATAAAACGCATGCCTTATTTCTAGAATCACAAACTGTTAGTTAAAATACCCAGTCCACCTGTTATACAGTTAAAAATTATTTTAAAAGAGGCACAAGTGTGAGAAAACACTGACTCATTGACTGCTGGTGAGTGCTTTAAAAAGTTGACAAAAACTTTCCTGTGGAGGGAGTGGGATGGTAACTTGACCATGTGTATTAACAACCTTAAAAAGAGAAGTGCACACACTTGACACAGTGATTCTTGAATTTTGTCCTAATGACATAATCAGAGATATGCAAAAGAATTATAAAGAAAGATAAAAATGCCACAAAATAAGGTAAATAAGATACGATACAGCTATTTGTTACAAAAAGAAACAAAATTCATGTTTTAGAAGAATAATAAAGAAATGTTTCTGAAATGTTGAATAAAACACACTATAAACAGCATATAAAAGCATGATTTCCTTTTTAAAAAAATGTGTGTGACTGCATAGGAAAAAAATGGAAAAGATATGCTTTGATGTATTTTCTAAAAGTTCTATAATAAATATATTGCATTTATAACAAAAAAACTCTAAAATAATATTAATTTATGATAATCAACTTCATGTCTTATTTCTGGAAACAGACCAACATACTTGTATACTGAGCTCATATTAAGTGTTTCAACACAAATGTCATCTAAATTTTCTACACTATATTTCATTTAAAGAAAAGATCTATTTTGATCCTAGATACATTTATAATGCTGCAAAGTGTATAAGAACCAGAAAAAGGTCTTGCTTGCTCTATTGGACCCATGCAGGGGGCAACTTGGGCAAACTGCCTTTCTCAGTCTCTTTTTACATTCAGAAATGGTATAATAATGAGCTATAAAAATGAGCTTAAATTAACTCATGCATTAATTCCTAGCACTTTGGGAGGCCACGGCAGGTGGATCGCTTGAGCGAGTTTGAGACCAGCCTGAGCAACATGGCAAAAACCACTCTTTACAAACCATACAAAAAGTAGCCAGGCATGCTGGTGTGTGCCCTTAGTCCCAGATACTCAGGAGGCTGAGGTGGGAGGATGGCTTCAGCCCAGAAGGTGGAGGCTGCAATGAGCCAAGATTGTGCCACTGTACTCCAGCCTGGGCAACAGAGCCATACCTTGTCTTAAAAAAAAAAAAAAAATCATAACTATTAGTCAAGTACATAAATTCTACATAATTAAAAAAATTAAAAAGATAGGTAACATTAAAACAGCTTAGAATGAGCATTCAGCTTTTGTTTATAGCTTCTGTAATACTCTTCTCTGACATTTCATTAAAGACTACAGGAGAAACTCAGAGTGTACTGTATACACTCCCAGGAAAGAGAGCTGACTTTTCTTCATATCCTCTTAGGTGATGGCAGTGATGCCTTGAATATTTTAGAGGTTTGATCAACACATGAAATACTGAATTGCAATAATTTATAATATAAATCAAGAACAGTAACTAATACTATTTGCTATTAGGACTGAAAAATCTAAGGGCTCTATGTGTTGATAAGAAACCACCTGGATATCCATTTTTGTCTATATCTGTGGCTCCTTTCATTGAATAGCCAAAGCTTGGTGGCATGCTTCGAGCAGCCCACTGCCCTTCAAGGATTTGAGATGGGACTGCGTTCAAGCCCGTTGATCTTCCATTGAAGATATAAACAATTCCTTTTTTATCTTCACCCCCATATGGAGCAGCAATTGCAATATCTGTGGGGAAAAAGAGGAAGGGGAAGGAGCATGACAGAAGTAAGCAGGAGGAAAAGAAAGGGAAGAATGAAGAAGGAACGAGAGAAGAGGGGGAAGAGGGCAAGGATGAAGAGAAAAAATGTTTCAGTACTTGTAATTATTTGTACAGATCTTAATATTTATAGAACTCATTTATCATGATAAATATTAATTCAAAGTTCAGTAGGGTACTCTTTATCCACAAGCAATAATCTAATTCAAGGAAACTCAAGCAAAACTGTACAGAAAAGACATTAATTTAGAGCCAGATCATCTGGCTCTGACCTTAAACAAATCACCTAAACTTTCTGTACCACACCACAAATGCTTCCTCGTTAAAACTAGGAGGTAGGGGATGGGAGAAGGATACATCAAAAGATTCATCTAAAGTTTATTTTCACTCTCAAAATTCTAGTTAATTTATTTACGGATGGTATTGTTTTTTCTGAACAGAAGCCAATCTGCTCAGAAATTTGAAAGTTGTGACTTCATCTTGATCTTGCTCAACTTACACTGAAAGAAGATAAATGAATAATATTTTAAATCTTTAAAAAACCCCAAACACCAAATGATCTTTTCTACCTCTAAAATATATCACCAATCTGCCCACTTCTCTCTGCTGCTGCTGCCACCCTAGACAAGTCATTGCCGTATTTTGCTTTTAAACAGCCTTTTAAGAGGCCTCGCACTTCTACCCTGGCCTCGATAACTTTCTCTTCTAAAGGGCCAAACACTCACCGTATCATGTCACACCCCTCCCCTTCTTAAAATCCTTCAATTAGTTCCCCAAGCATTTAGAGTAAGTTCTAAACCCTGTCTGGTATTTCCATTATTTAGTATGCAAATCTCATTCCTCTCCCCATCCCTACCCCCACACCACCCAGTTTTTTACCCTTATTTACTCTTCACAGCAATCCTGGCCTTTTTTTCTGTTTCTTAAACACACCAAGCTAGTTGCCAACTATGGACTTATATTTGCTGTTCTCTCTGCCTTAACAGCTTTTGCTCCAGAGCTTTTACAACTCTACTCCTTCTATTTGTCCAAATGATAGATCAATGTCATTGACATTAGATCAGACGTCATTCTGTCAGCAAGCTATTCCCTACCTACCCTATGCAGCAGTGCACCACCTCTCTCAACCCCCTACTTTCTCTATCACCCTCTCTATCCCAAAACTCTTATTATATTACCTTGCCTTCCAAAAAAAATCTACCATCTTTATCACTATCTGGATTTTCCCATTGTTTACTTATTCAATGACCACACAAAATAAGTAAGCTATAGAACATAAGCTTCCTGAGACCAAGGACATGTCGTATCTTGCCTATCACAGACTCTAAGTACCAGCCATAACAAATTGCCTCAACTTCCTTAATGTACTCGAGCTGTCTCATAGCTCCTTAATAAGCCATGCCTCACTGTCTCATGGCTCCCCTGAAACATCGACACCTTGATAACTCACCCTTTATATGAGACCATTAAGCCTGGGATCTCAAACACTGATGATCACATTGAGGTGCTTTTTTTTTTTTTTTTTTAACACATATATGCTGTCCCCATTGGATGCTGAGTTGCTGAGTTTCTTAAAGACATGAGTAGACTCTGATTTATGCTCATTTCTACCACCTAGAAGAGTGCCTGGCTTGCAGTAAATACCAACTAAGAATTTGTTATCCTTAAAAATGAGTACCTCAGTTATGTAAAAATATTCTTTTTATCCTTTTTTAAGCCTTAAAAGGTAAGTTGGCCGGGTGCAGTGGCTCATGCCTATAATCCCAGCATTTTGGGAGGCCAAGGCAGGTGGGTCACGAGGTCAAGAGATCAAGACCATCCTGGCCAACATGGTGAAACTCCATCTCCACTAAAAATACAAAAATTAGCCAAGCGTGGTGGTTGGTGCCGGTAGTCCCAGCTACTCAGGAGGCTTAGGCAAGGGAATTGCTTGAACCCGGGAGGTGGAGGTTGCAGTGAGCCAAGATGGTGCCACTGCATTCCAGCCTACCGACAGAGCGAGACTCTGTCTAAAAAAACAAAACAAACAAAAAAAAAAAACAAAGATAAGCATAACTTCTATAACTTCTATACTGACAGATGCATTAATAAAGTATTTATTAAAACAGGCTGGCCATGGTAGCTCATGCTTTAATCCTATCACCTTTGGAGGCCTAGGCAGCCAGATTGCTTAAGCCCAGGAGTTTGAGACCAACTTTGGCAACATGGCAAAGCCCCATCTCTACAAAAAATACAAAAATTAGCCATGCATGGAGGCGCACACTGGTAGTCCCAGCTACTTGGGAGGGTAAGGTAGGAGAACTGCTTGAGCCTGGGAGGTTGAGTCTGCAGTGAGCTGTGATCGTACCACTGCACTCCAGCTTGGGTGACAGAGGAAGACCCTGTCTCAATAAATAATAAAAATATAAAGTATTTGTTAAAATATAATTTTCCAACAAAAGATGGCTCCAATGTTGAGTGACTGTTTAATAAAAATTATCTGTAACTTTCTAAACCCTTCATTATTTTATACATGTTAATCATCTTCTCTCTTCGCTATCATCTGTCGAGTCTGGAAGATCCTACACCTTCATACAATCAATTTCTTCCTTTGATCATTTTAGTTGCTCTTTCCTGTTTTTCTTTATTTCCTCTGCTTTTCCTGGAAGACTACTGATAAAAACTGCACATAATTACCTTTGGGCTATATAAAATTTTGGAACATAACTTTATTGTTTTGTTTTCAATATCCCTCTTGATGATGCCTAGGGTGCGGGTAGGTGGAAAGAGAGGAATATAGGAATACAGGAGCAATAACACTTAATGTCTTCATGTATGAACAACAACAAAAGATCTAACTTTATAACTAACAGAGCATATATATGCATAATGTAACTATATTTACACATATGTATTAAATACTATACATAAATATAGCTCAGATAATTTTTCACTAAAGACATTATCATTCACAGTCTACTATTTGGTACAGTAAGACCCAAGGAGAAACCTTGGAAGAGATTTTGGTTAGATCATAATAATGAGAAAACTTTCTTTAAAGTAACTGGAATAACATCAAGATAAGGTGACAGCAAACATGACCAGGCTTCCCAGAAAAACTGGGAGACAAGAGGCTCAGCTATGTAGCAAAGAATTCATTAACTTTATTCATGGTGGAACCTCAAACTTAGCCCTGTGTTTCCTATGTAGTTTTTGTTATGATTAAGTAATGATTTGGTCTGTTCTATAGTGTTCTTTTCACATTTTATTATGAACTTCATACCATAGCTCCATTTGATTTATGCTAAGTTCTCTTGGCGGCAAAAATCTTCAAGCCTCTATTTTAGGTAGTAGATGTACCTCTGAGTAGATGTTCCGTACCACTGAAACTTCTATGGTTGGCCAGGCACAGTGGCTCACATCTGTAATTCCAGCACTTCGTGCTGCTGAGGCAGGAGGATCACTTGAACTCAGGAGTTAGAGACCAGCCTGGGTAATATGGCAAGACCTCAGCTCTACTAAAAATCAAAAAAATTAGCAGGGCATGGTGGTAGGAGCCTGTAGTCCCAGCTACTCAGGAGGCTGAAGTGGGAGGATCTCTTGACCCTGGGAGGTCGAAGCTGCAGTAAGCCATGATTGCACCACTGCATTCTAGCCTGGGGGACAGTGAGACGCTGCCTCAAAAATAAAAATAAAAATTAAAAATTAAAAATAAAAAAAAGAAAGAAACATCTAGGATTAATCTTCCAGATGACACTTCTAGTAAATGACATCACCTACCCACAAGACAGGTGTGAAATCTTGAGGGCAAACAACATTTACCTTTCCACTACTATTTGAGACATACAACAAGTCATCTGTATTTTTAAAGTTTTCTTCTTAATGTATACCTTTCCTTCAAGTTTTAAGGGGGCATATGCTTACTATACTGTTGATTACACAAACTAGTTCAACTATCCATTCTGTGATCTCTAGAAAGGTTTTTAATAGATTTTTTTAAAAAATTCTTGGTAATTTGTAACCAATATTTCATGTTTCTGAAAAGAATTCTAAAGTAAAAGCTAACTTTCCTTTTTAAAGATATCGACAACTATTCAAATGGTACTATTGTAAAAGAATAGGCTTATACTTTTAATATGCCACCACGAAGGGAGATATAACATCCCTCAGAACATTTTGGACAGCTACAACAAAGTTATGGCTTTAAAATTATTAATGGGAAATCATATCTTTGAGGTATGCATTAGTCAGCATTGCCTTGACAATGTGCCTAGAAGCATTTTTTTTAACACTTGTAGCCAAATGAACAGAAGAGGGCACTGCTACTAAGCAGGATGCAGAAACACATAAAGCCACCAGCTAGCAGGAGGTGCCAGGTTCATTTCAGAAAGTAATCATTCTGACCTTCTGATTTGAGGCTGAGTGAATAATAACTCATGAGAGTCAATTTTTGAAATCTTTGCTCTGATTTTTAAAGAAAAATAGCAATCTGTCTTTCAATTTGGTGTGTTACTCACTGACACACAATCCACCTTTCCAGGAAGGAGATTTGCTTGTGTAGACTCCTACAGATGGAGTTACAGGACTTTTCCAGGTGGACACAGATAATCAGGGACCTGCAGCTACTAAACTTCGATCTTACCATTGAAACCATCCTGGTCCAGATCTCCCAAAGGAGCTATGGCACTGCCAAACCGTGCAAAGACCTCAAACCCATTCAGCTTTGTTGTCTGGAAGTCTCCTGAAGCTCTCTGTAGAGACACTGAGACCTGCCCCACCTCCTGGAGTTTGCCATCAGAGCCACGATCCATGAAGAGAGGTGCTCCAATAAACACATCTGCATAACTAAAAGAACAGAATCTTCTCATCTGGTTACAACATCAAATTTCGTATCTTAGTACGCATTTTCTTTCTTATTACAACTCACTTTTCCTCTTTCTGCATCTCTCACACCCACAGTGAAACACAGAATGATTACCAGAGCACCCATTTCAAACTGAAACCTTCCTTTAATTCTTTTAAGAAACTATGAGTAATTCATACAATTATTTGTTCACGTTATAAAAGCTACTGAAAAAAACAGAACATACATAGAGGTTTTCTTTTTTTTTTCTATTCTATTTTATTTTATTTTATTTTTGAGACAGAGTCTCACTCTATCTCCCAGGCTGGAGTGCAGTGGCGCGATCTCGGCTCACTGCAAGCTCCGCCTCTGGGGTTCATGCCATTCTCCTGCCTCAGCCTCCAGAGTAGCTGGGACTACAGGCGCCCACCACCATGCCCGGCTAATTTTTTGTATTCCTAGTAGAGACGGGGTTTCACTGTGTTAGCCAGGATGGTCTCGATCTCCTGACCTTGTGATCCGCCCACCCTGGCCTCCCAAAGTGCTGGGATTACAGGCATGAGCCACCACGCCCGGCCACAAACATAGAGAGGTTTTCTAGAATTCATGATTAAGGTTGCTTCAAATTGTTTCCTTAAACAGAAGGATTAGCAGAAAAGGAATACAAAAACAGCAGAAAAAAATGTTTAGTTTGAGTAAAATATTCACAAACATGAGAAGATAACTTTCTGGAAACATTTTTTTAAACTTACTCATCTCCATTAATGTCAGTGGCAGCTACAGAAAACCCGAAATATGCAGCCATCTGGATGAAAAGATGAAAATGAAATGTTTATATTTCATTCAATTAGTTTAGACAATTAACATTCGTAATATATGTACCAAATAGAAAGGGTTATTTTTTTTCTCTGCATATAGTGCTTCAATCTAAATGTCTTATCTTTTGTTTATTCTACCAACACAATGACAATCAGGTAATGAGGCTTGTTGTTTTCCTAAACAGAATATATTCCTAGGACACAATATATTACATGTATATCATTCCAGTGTTGTTGACATATGACATTTAAGTCTAACGACTATCAATTCTCCTTCCTAGGCCTACCCTATTATCTCCCTTTCTCTCCATTCCCAAAACATACCAGACACAAGCACACTAACAAAAATATATAGTCACAGACAAATGTTGTGATTGAAACCAACAAGTTTTATACGGATGCCTATGTCATGAGGATAATAAATAATTATTCATAATAGATAATAATTGGCTCCCCTATGTGAAACTACTACTACTGTTTAAAAATTACTATTTGGAAAGATATTAAAAGGAGCTCATTTTTGTGTCATAGCTCTATCGATTACTTGCCACATGGTTTTGCTTTTGAATCACACACAGTACAAATGTGTTTGGGTTTATTATGAGCTTATAATGCACAGGGAGCCGAAATGTCCTTTTCCCTACCACAGGACACCACTGGCTTTCATAAGGTGAGCAGCTTAGCTGTACATAAATGTGAAAAAGGCAAGCTCTAAGAGAGCTCAAAGTGCAAAACAAAACTAAAAGAGATGACAGATTAAATACAAAGTAAGGTGAAAAATGAGTCAACAAACCAAACAAGGAAAGTTAGCAATGCTTCTCAAATTTGATTGGCTCAGATATCAAGAGAGAATGATAAGGGAGATTCCTACATTATCTATTTTGGGTTGATACAGTGTAATTGGGAAAATGAAAGGTGTGTTCTGTTTTAAATGACAAGATCAGAGCTGGTGAAATAAAATATACTGTGTTTGGGGTACAAGGTTGATGTGCTGACTAGAATGTAACAGAATAATATTCATGGGCCTTAGTGACCTACAGTGTTTGGCTTGGAAGTGTAAAGAAAGGATGGCATTTACTGAGACACATTTTGTCCTGGGCACAATGATTCAAATGTTTTCTTTTGATTCTCACAACTGTCCCATGAGGAAGTTGCCAGCATCCCTATTTTTATAAATAAGGAACCAAATTTTCAGCAGCAAATACCTTATCCAATGCAATAACAGACTGAGCATAGAAAACCCAGGTTTGTACCCACATAAAAGCCAAGTTTCCCACTCCTCTCTAGTCACCCCCACTTCCCAATAGTGGAAGAAGAATAAAGCAAGTATCACTGACTGCATGCAGTAGGATCCAGACTCATACATGGTCACCAGACAGGAGAAGCTGCTTGAGCTGGAGAAGTCACAACTGAACAAAGGGAACACCCCTGCAGCAACCCTAACTGCCTGTCAACTGCAGGGTCCCCAGGTTGTGCATCAATCCTGACTGCCACAGAAATGGGAAGAGGTTTCTGGGGACCATGAGTCTAGTCAGTCATCCTATTAATCCTATCCCAAAGGCCAACAATCTCAACTGAACAAAAAGGCTTGAATCCCAGATCTGTAAACTTTGAGAAAGATTTTTCTCTACCTACTGTTTAAATTTTTCTTCATCATTACCAACTGATGGTATAATTTTCTGAGACATACAACAGAGAATATTATAAAATGCCTGAACTCGCAGAGAATGTCTAATACTTAAAAAGCACTAGCATTTTTTAGCTGAGAAATATCTTATTTCATGTAGTACAAATGAAGTTCACTTGTAATATCTATAATACACACCTGTGCCATGCTTTCTGTTGCATCTAATAAAATTATAAGGCATAGATCATCCTTAAAAAAGAATTTAATGTTACCAGTAAAGAAAAAGAAAGTCTTATGTGGTTTTGTGTGTATGTGATTTTATATTTTCCAAGAAAACAAAAAGGCAGACAAAAACAAGCCAAAATATCCAAATTACTTTGGCTAAAGCAAAGATGAAATATTTAAAGCCCATCTTATATGTAGAATATTAAATGTTATGGAATCATTAAATCATTCTGATACTGATACAAAGTTTTAAGACATTAAGAAACTCTGATAATAAAATATTGAGTGAAAAAGGCAGGACAAAACGAAAAATACAGAGTAAACCAATTTTTGTTTATACACACACACACAAAAGAGAAATGATAATAGTTTGACCAAAATGATGAGTTGGAAGATTTATCTATTTGATGAGATTATAGTTCACTTTTACACTTTTATATTTCACAAATTTTCTCCAATGAGTACATACTGCCTTTATAGTGGGAGAGGGCGATCATATTCTGGAAGCATACCTGATCGCCAGTAAAATTGTATATGGAGGACATGTTCTTCCCATCATAAATATAAACCTGTGAAGGAAAAACAGAAGTATATGAAATCTAGTAAAACAGAAGATAACTTAGAGATTTTTTAAAAAATACCTTCTAACTGTCCTACCATTCCCAAAGTCCTTGCTGCTCTTGGAACTCCTGAAACAAAGTCTGAAACAGAAAAACAAATTATTCATGTTTTAGGACAATACTGGAAGCTGCAGACAAGAAGTGACTATGTCAGAAAGCTTTAAGTTTTACTACTTCAGTTCAAAACAAACAATCGATTTAGAAAAATTGGTACTCTGTAATAAATAGCCCAGCATATTTAAACTATAAAATCAAAATTTACCAAATATAAATTCTTGAGGGCTCTCAAACATACACAAATAAGCCTTCAAGTCATTTGTAATACTGTTAAACAAGAATAGACAAGATAAAGTAACCTAAGAATAAAGAAAAACTAAATGTACAGTAATGAAAAATAATACAGAGCAAACTGAAGTGGGGTAGATGTGGCTGTGGCACAGAAATGTGATCAAAATCTGGTAAAGACTGTGATTCCTAAATGGAGCTCTGAAGGAAGATGGATGGACAATGAGAGGATGGGATAATAACGGTACAGAGATGGCCCAGAAGGTAGCAAAGGATGCCCAACGAAAGAAGAAACTAAGCCTCTCCCAAAGGAATGAATTTGCTGAAGGCAAGGAGGAAAACGCTAAAGAAATCACTAACAGTGTTGGGGGCTAAAAAGAAGCAGAAAGGAAAGGCACTGAAGCCAAGTGTAGCTGTCTCAATTTCAGCAGCCACTAGAGGAAGTTTAGCACAGACCTAGCCTGGACTCTCGCCAGTGTGCTAATATCTCTCTCATTTCTTCTGTTATATTCCATAACACTGGTTTAAAATTGCTTAACATTTTCTTTTTTTCATTTTTTTGAGACAGGGTCTCGGCTCTGTCACCCAGGCTGGAGTGCAGTGGCAGGTGCAATCACAGCTCATGGCAGCTTCAACCTCCTTGGGCTCTGGCGATTCTCCCACCTCAGCCTCCTGAGTATCTGGACACTGGTGTGCATCACCGCGCCCAGCTAATTTTTGTATTTTTTCTACAGGCTGGATTTTGCCATGTTGTCCCGACTGTTCTCGAACTCCAGGGCTCAAGGGATTCACTCGCCTTGGCCTCCCAAAGTGCTGAGATTACAGGCTTGAGTCACAGCACCCAGCGCTCAAACTGCTTAAAATTTTCTTTTTTTTTTTTGAGACAGGGTCTCGGCTCTGTCACCCAGGCTGGAGTGCAGTGGCAGGCGCAATCACAGCTCATGGCAGCCTCAACCTCCCTGGGCTCTGGCGATCCTCCCACCTCAGCCTCCTGAGTATCTGGACACTGGTGTGCATCACCGTGCACAGCTAATTTTTGTATTTTTTCTAGAGGCTGGATTTTGCCATGTTGTCCAGACTATTCTCGAACTCCAGGGCTCAAGGGATCCACTCGCCTTGGCCTCCCAAAGTGCTGAGATTACAGGCTTGAGCCACAGCACCCAGCCACTCAAACTGTTTAAAAATTTCAATGCCACGTGTTTCAAATGCTTAATCTAATTTTTTTAAGGATTAGATATAGTTCGAGAACTTCATACCATCTATGCCATCACCATTGAAATCTCCGACAGCCACAGAGTAACCTAAACAGGAAACCAAAGGGGAGAAGCGTCAGGACAAGTCATCTTTAACAGGTTTGCTGAGTAAGCATTCCTTGAAAATATTTTCAAGAAACTCCTTTGATTATGTAATATTTTGTCCCCTAGTCATAACAGATTCATATGTATATGATACATGAATTTTAAATGAAACAACTGAGTTAAATACTCAAATAGGCTATTTTATTATAAAACTACAATTGTCTTACTAACTTTACAAAGGAGTCTGTTAAAAACGGCAAATTTACAATTCATCAAAAAGAATCAACAAATAAATTCTCTTAGCAAGTACTATTTCTGTCATATATTACTTGTTTTAATATATCAGAAAGAAATTTAAAGAGAGAACACATGTTAATAAGTCCTAAAAACCAAAACTTTTATTTAACATCATGAATAAAACTTCAGGAGTTAGAATGCCTCCATTTGAATCTCTGAACAGCAAGTTACAAGCAAGTGACTTTGGGCAAGTTATTTTGCATCTCAGTGCCTTGGTGTTTTCACCTACAAAATGAGAATGATACAATATGCTTGACTTGTGAGGATTAAATGAGCGAATACAAATCAAGTCACCTTGAGGAATGCCCAGAACACAGTAAGCATATCTTAAAAGCTAGCTATTATTATTATCACTGCACAAATAATCGTTCTCTTCAATTTCAATTACTAAAATGTAACATAACCAAAGTACTCATTAACAATTTAAAATTGTATATTCTGTATGTTTTTAAAAATCCTAATCTATTTCACATAAAATATTTTTCTGCTTAAAAGACCATAAGCAGATAAAAGCAAATACACCACAATTCCAAAAATGAACAAATTTTGGTTTTACCTACCCAAATAACTGTCATCGAAAATAGCTTGTGCAGTCCGAGTTGCTAATTGGTTATTATACTTGATGCTGTAAACATTGGGGTCATATTTAGATACGATTTCTGCCACTTGATCTGAAATAAGCTGACCTAAAAAGAAGTATATATATTTATATAAAAAATAAATAACCTTCAAATGGGATCTTTATGATTTTATGATGCAGATAATGTACCTGCATGAAATAAAACAATATTAGATATTAGTACTTCTAATTATTAGCCTTACATAATTCTCCTTGATCATACTCAATTTGAAAATGGATATTCTTAACTTAAAATTATTTCTGTTTAAGCCAGTACTTAAAATCAGTCTCTGTTAATAAAATTTTAAGAAAACAGGATTTGTCTTAAACCACTAGAAAGCAATGTTAAATATATGGAATAATGAAATCAAGGCTATCACCCAACTAACCCATTAAAACATGAAAAATTCACTGAAACAATACTGTTACCTTTATAATCAGAATGATTGGTTCAATTGATATCTTTTTAACTAGTAATTTAAACATCTTTAGGAAACAACCTGAATGGATGAGTTCACCTTTGTTCACAACCTTGTTATTAAGCAGACAAGAAATCTAGATGACTACACAAAAATCAGCTTGCCCTTCATGCCAAGAAAGCATAGCTGGTTTATTACATGTTGTCTCCACAATATGGATACAATAATCTCTTATCATTCCTGCTGTTTTAGAAAGAAATGTGTAACAGCTAACATTTTCAGTCCTGTTCCCATCTGTTCAGTCACAGAGATTGAATCTACAGGACAGAAACACTTTCTCTGTCTTGATCGCTACTTCATCACCTGGGCTTAAGCAGTACCAAGAACATACGAAATTCAATAAACATTTCCTGAATCGAAGAACAGAGGAAAATTCACTATTTCTTCTGAATAAAACATTCTTTTCTCCATTCTAACAACTACAATTCTGAGATCTGTGGAAAAATTCATTCTAATGTACTTATTCAGGGTGACATCTGCTGATTTTAATGTTATTAAAACAAAATACTATCTGCCAATTCACTGAGTCTGCTAGCTATATATTACATAAAACTTGTAATACAATTTTAATAAATATATTAATAGTACCTCTGTCCTAATTTATTACTGTATCTTAATTGTTGCACATTCCTATTTATTAATATTACTCTCATTTATGCAATACCCATGGCATTAAAAAATAGTTCATACATGTTCACAGCTATATCTCTTAAAAAGACAAAGTTAACAAGTAGTCCTAACTGAGAATCACAAAATTTAGCTTCCTTGACAGTTTTGGTTCCCAGGCATCCTCATCAGATACTTCCTTCCCCTCCACTGAATGACACAGTCAGCAATAAAGAAGAAAAATAAATCTGTATTTCTATATCTTAACTAGAAAGTATTAATATCCCCTACTTTCTCATATGTACTTTAGAACTGCTATTTTTGTTGTAAAACAGTAAAACTCAATTATAATTTTTCTAAATCATTTTATTTCCCAATAGATGTATAATCCATAGAAATTCCAATTTTTCAGTTTTGCTATGTTTTAGAAAGAGACAGGGATCACATTCTGATCCCTGTCTGTGATGCCTTAATTTTGTCTTTTTTTATTCCCTCCTTTGCCCTCCCTTTCAACATTTCACTTATTCCTATTTTTCATTCCTTCTCATTCTCCTTCCATCCTGTCATCCTCCAGTAAATCTCCTTCTTTAGCTTCCCTCTCCACAAGGCAAAAGCAAGCATGAGTTTTTCTACAAAGAAGCAATTCAGGAAAGCATAGTGTAGAATACAGGAGTAAAATTTGAAACTTTCAAATCAATATAGTCAAAGGATTTCTAATTCTTCCAAACACTGACAATGCTTGAATATCAGAATGCTAATACAAAATAGTTCAACTTATAAATAGTACTTTTTAGCAGAAACTAAATATGTCAATATATTAATGAGATAAATAATTGTATATCTCTAATGATACACAAAGAAAGCAAATATTTAGTTACCTATTTTCAAACTGTCAGCAATAATCTGTTGTACATATGTTCGAATGGTAATTTAATTAGGCCTCCCAGAATGACTGAAGAATAATATAATAATGTATCTTTATATCAATGCCAGTTTAATATTTTTTAAAAACCTAATAAGATCCTCTAATTTTATTTTATTTTATATATATTTTTTGAGACAGTGTCTCTCTGTTGCCCAGACTGGAGTACAGTGGTATGATCTTGGCTTACTACAACTTCCTCCTCCTGGGTTCAAGTGATTCTCCTGCCTCAGCCTCCTGAGTAGCTGGGATTACAGGCCCACACCACCATGCCCAGCTAATGTGTGTATTTTTAGTAGAGACGGGGTTTCACCATGTTGGCCAGGTTGGTCTCTAACTCCTGACCTCAGGTGATCGCCTACCTTGGTCTCCCAAAGTGTGGGGATTACAGGCGTGGGCCACCACACCTGGCTTTATTTTTTTATTTTTTATTTTTTTGGCAGAGACAGGGTCTGACTTTGCTGCCCAGGCTGGTTGTGAACTCCTGGCTTCAAGAGAGCCTCCCGCCTCAGCTTCCCAAAGTGCTGGCATTTCAGGCATGAGCCAGTGCACCCAGCAAAAGATCTTCAATTTTTAAGAAGTCCCCAAACACCTAGAGATCATTCTCAATATCAGTAATAAGAAAAGAATCACTTAAATATCCTAACGAGCAACTTCAAAATACTTTCAAAACCTGCAACTTTTAGAATGCCACAGTTGGCCTATACAGATTGGTTTTGCACACTGCCTAATGATTGTATCATGGCCCCTAGAGTATAGACATGAAGAAGTATATATCACACACAATAAAAATAAATTACTTAAAATTACTTTATATATTTACTTTTAAAATATATTTAACATAAAAGTATGTATTTACTTTTTAAATATTTAGTTTATTTTCTTCTAGGAATATATACACATTTAATATATATTATATATGTTATATTCTTTTAAAAAACACCGTGTAAAATGGAGTGTTTATATACTTTAATTGTATTTCCATTTCTTTCTTTAAAATGATTTGTAAAATGTCATAGGCATACAATAAGCCAGGTGAATCAGCGACACATAGTCAATAATTGTAATTTAAAAAATATTAACCTACCTTGCCAATAAAAGCTACCAGGACCACCAAGAAGTACTCTGTCAGCCTAGATGAAATCACACAACAAAAAGGTATATATTTAAAGAACCAGTATCTCTCAAAATAGAAATCAATGAAAAACATAAGATATATATGTATTTGTATATATGACTGAACAATACAGTAATGTATCTTTATATCATTACCAGGTTAATTAAGATGCCTTTTTTTTTGTTTTTTTTTTTTCGTACAGACAAGGTCTTCCCTCACCCAGGCTGTTCTCAAACTCCTGGCTTTAAGCAATCTTCCCAGCTCAGCCTCTCAAAGCGCTGAGTCTTATATGTATCTGTCTATCTGTCTATCTATCTATCTACCTACCTACCTACCTACCTACCTACCTACCTACCTACCTACCTATCTATCTATCTAATCAATATTAAGGTAAAACAAAATCATAAATCTCAAATTCATCTAACTCAGTTTCAGTGGTTTTCACTGTATCTTTTCTAAAACAAAATTTAAAAGAAAAGTTATAATGTATTCATTTAATATATGAAAATATACAACTTCTTGTGGATCTTGGCTGCTTCACATATTTGAAATGAGGTACTAATGCAAAGTATTATCAGGTTACAATTTTTTAAAGTCACTTCTTAATTTTGTATATTAAATTTGTGACTATATACAGCAAATTTTCTTTCTATAATCACTGAAGAATTTTCTGCTAAAGGAAATACTTTTAGTGTCTCAGATCTAAACAGGAGTGAAGTTGAGAATAAAATTTTCAGGGTGTATTATACATATACAAATTATGCTTGCCTAGCATTTCTTACATTTAACTAACTAAAAGTGTCTAATTGTAGGTATATTGTGTTTGAGCACAATATTTTAGAAATCTCTTCTTGCTGGAGGTAAGATACATTTTTTTCCCCTCCAAATGTACATATAGCCCTTCCAAGCTTTCAACAGACAATCTTTTGCCTTGGCTATGTAAAAGACACTTCTAAGTCATCTGCCCTAAAAAGACACCCTTTTCTCAGAAATGTGTTTAAGAAAGTGAACACCTAATTTAGCAATGACTTTCACAGTATGAGAATACTTTTGGGGTTATGGTTGTATAGGCATAAATACAGAAAAGATGGACATTATATATTTTAAAAATATATAATACCTATTTGGAAATGTATCATACAAGTTTAAACCTAATATTTATTAATATACTTTATCTCTGGCTTACTTACATTCTGAATTTTGAGTAATATAGTATGAAATTTAGAGTATTAAAAACAAATTACCTAGTAAGAAGAGTTAACTATAATTATCAGTACCTAGTCTAGAAAAAAAAAATAAAATACAAATATGGATAAAATAAAATTTGTTTTTAAAAACTGAGACGGGGTCTTGCTCTGTTGCTCAGGCTGGAATGCAGTGGCATGAACATGACTCAATGCAGCCTCACTCACTGCAGTTCAAGCAATCCTCATGCCTTAGCCTCCCAAATAGCTGGGACCACAAGCACATGTCATCATGCCTGGCTAATTTTTAATTCTTTGTAGAGATGGTGTCCCACTATGTTGCTCAGGCTGGTCTCCTGGGCTCAAGTGATCCTCATACCTCAGCCTCCCAAAGTGCTGGGACTACTGGCATGAGCCACCGCACCCAGCCTACAAATTTTTAAAATAAGAAAAATGCTTTATTAGTTCTTATGCATCATATTATTTCAATTTCAGTTGTTTTCATACATTTAAGGCACTCCTCTTTGCTCACATTTCTAAGAAAGTCTACATATAAGCTTTCTAAGGAAGGGCTACACACAATCAATCAACATATTTTTTAGATTTCTCTAGAAAGAATACTCTCAATTTGATATTCAAAATGTGCATACTCCCCCACCACCAAAATAAATAAACACACAAAAGAAAAGTAAATAAAGAAAAGTACTTCAGAAAATTTACCTTTGAACATTTAAATGGAATTCTTATTTTCAGAAAATAGATTAAAAATATCAATTCTGAAGAGAATATTAATTTAGTTAAAAATACACAGAGCCCTGCCTATGAGATTTCTTACAATTATTACACATTACATAAGTGAAGTCAGCTTCACTTAGTGCCTATAGGCACATAATAGATGGCAAACATGCATGTTTCCCTGTTTTTATGTAACTCTAATTTTGTAATAAAGCTTTCATTGACAGCTTTTGTAAGAAAAACAATTTTAATTAAAAATGTAGAACTTTAATATGCTATAAATTCATATAACTGGAAATGTTAATATTAAGTCATAATAGTTACCTATCATTTACTGAGGAGATTGTCTACTTTCCTCCATTCCCAGAGTGATAGGGGATGTCTCCCTATTTCAAATAAGCAATGTTTACTAGGGAGGGAATAATATAAGACAAAGAATGTCAAAATGAATGGATCGTTTTATTAACTGTTTTCATTAAAGAGGTAACAGCTGTAAAGGAGCTGAGTGACCAGTTTATTTTTAACCACAGTTCAGTCAGTAAGGAAGGTCTGAATCTCTTTCAGTCTTAAATGAGAACTTACTTTAGTAAAATCAATGCTGAATCCTCCTTGACAAAATCCCTGTCCATCAGCATCAATATCTTCTAAAATAAAAAGATTGGAAATATACAGAAACCCAAAAACAAAGAACACAAAACAAAACATGAGAAAACCTGGTATCACTAGAATCATAAGATAATGTACTATTTTCTGAGAGTGGTCATTCACTCAGGCACTTAGTTATTACCACATTCCAAGAGAGTTAGTATGCATGTTTGTCAGCACCATTTACTCAGATATGGAAACAAAGATTAAATACCTGAACCAGTAACCAGAGAACAAAGAAACCAACTAAAATAATAAATTTTATCTACCTTTTTTTTATCTACAATCCACAAAAAGATTATAATTTATATCACAACCCAACACACATTGTGTGTATAAAACATACAGAGACAACTTAAAATCTTACAAAACAATATTTGTATTATTGTATAGAATACACTCTAACATTTTCTATTTTATTTCATTCTATTTTTTTAGAAAAACGATTGCGGTTGTGACCTACTTCACTGATTCCATAAAACACTAACAAGTTGTGATCTGCAAGTTAAAAGTTCTGATCTGAAATTCCTTTATTCCTATTACCCTAAGACCTTTGTTATTTTTAATAGCAGCAAACAGATACATACATTCCTACACATACATTTTATAGCCAACAACAAAGATGAATTAACATAGCTCAGAATTTCAGGAAATGGACAGACCAGAACTTAATGCTCTTCAAAAAGTAAAATATAAAGCTCTCCTCCACGTTTAGTATGGAGATCTAATTAAAGTAACCATCTTTTCATGATACTTTCAGGTATTTTCCAACCATAGTAGGCTCAATAGTTTTGCTCTTGTGTAGTTGTTCCCTTTTTAGTAGTTCTCACAGAAAGGGACTAATTCTGAGCAATCAGCCAATTAATTTAAATTAATTTTAATCATGAGCAATACAGTACCTAGAACACATGTAAGGATGAATCTGAACACTTCCCCCTTAATTTACTTTGAGAATAACAGAGAACAATGGAAAACACTATCCTTCAGTTATCAAAGACTTACTGTGGCCAATGTTACAAATACATTAAAAAGTTGTACTGTTACTTTATTTGCCACCCAAATACAGGAACCAAAAATATCTGTTTTCAGTCATAAGGACAAACTTCTAAGGACTTCTGCCAAATAATCCCATCAGAAATTTTGAACCCATTTTTAAAGCCTGGAAACTGCCCAAAGATTACATATTTAATATCTAAATTTTTTAAAAGTTTTTTTTTTTTTTTTTTTTAAAGAAAATAGCCTCAAGAGTATAATGCTAAACCAACGTAAATTTTTCTAACCAAGAGGGAGTGGGAAAATGTGGGGCTGGGGTTTCCAGCGTCCAGTGAATCAGACTAAGGAATTCTGCTCTAACCTCAAGTTAGAGCAAGTCAGCTATTTATTTCCTTTATTCGAGTTGCATCTGGGGAACTATTTCAAGCTATTTATAAAGACATCCTTTTTTTGATTATCATACTGTACAATTATCTGCTTTATTTGGTTTCCCAGAATATCCAGTTAAAAAGCATGACCGTCCCTTAAAATTTTCTTAACAGGTATATATTAAACTGAGTGCTTTTGCCAATTTAAAGACTTTATGTTGAATATAAAATATTTTGGTGCAGGCTCTGGTACTTATTCCTGCAGATGGTTAACACTTCTCCCACTTGTTAGGTCTGGTAATGACATTACAAATAGTAATATTATTGATTCTGACAGTAAGATCAGCTAGGGTTTATTAAGCCTTTACTCTGAGTCAGGTATTATGCTAAAGCATTTTACATGACATCATCTTTTTTAAGTCTTTATACCAATCCTATGAGAGATACTATTATTACTCAATAATTTGTACAGATAATGGAACTGATGCTTAGGGAAATTAGGTAACTTGACCATAGCCAACCAGCTAGTAAATAAGAGAGTGGGACTTGAACCCAGAGGTGCCTATACCACTACACTGCACTGTCTTAAATCAGTAATATCTTTATCATTCCCTGAGTAATGACAAAGGGAAAGGAAAAGCCAACTAGAAATCATTACTGAGAAAAATCTATGTTCAAATAATGTTAGCATCAGAAAGCAGACAGAAGGAACAGAAGATTCAGTCTGAGCATGGAGTTGAAAGGGTATTCGCATCATATGATTCGTGGCTAGGCAATTTAGAACAGAAGAACATCTGGTCTACTGCATAATGTCCTTTGTCATTGCTCAGGAAATGATAAGTATATTGTTGATTTCAGACAGTGCAGTGTAGGGGTGTAGACACGCGTGGGGTCAGGTCTATACTCTCATTTACTAGCTGGTTGGCCATGGTCAAGTTACTTAATTTCCCTAAGTAACTTGGTTTTTTTGTTTTTTGAGGTTGTTTTTTATGCTTTTCCTAAGAGTTGAGGTTTTATCATGCAGTTATGAAAAAGCTGAAAGCAAATGTAATCAGTAATAAGGTAAGTTAGTGACAGACAGTGAAATTCCTTATCCAGGATGTCCATATAAGTCAGGTTAAAAACAGAACAAACCAACTAACCAAACCACCAAAACAAACAAACAAAAAGAAAAAACCCAAAAGCAAACAAACAAATAAACAAAACAACCCACAATCTGCCACCAAGACAAGCAAAGTTACTAAGAAGTTAGCAATGTAGTCCCACAAAACTGACACCACCTCATAAAACCAATTATTGGTTTGCATAATTTACTGAAGTATGAAACAGATAAAAAAACACTAAATTTATATCTCTGAAATTTTTTGTGTGAATTGGTGTTTTACCAATGATGAAACAAAGGCCCAGAGTGGTTAGGTGAATTACCCACAGCTATAGGTGGATTGTCAGCAGAAAATCAGAATATAACCCAGGTTCTCAGACTTCCACTCCTAAGTCTTCTTCTCCAAACAAGATGCCCTTCACAATTTAGGCCTATTATAGGTGGTTTAATATTTCAAAGGTTGAATCAAAAAGCATGTACAATAATCAAGGGTTCAAGTATACATATGTAACAAACCTGCACGTTATGCACATGTACCCTAGAACTTAAAGTATAATAAAAATAAATAAATTTAAAAAAAAAAAAGAAAACTTCAAAAAAAAAAAAAGAAACAAAGGCATGCACTTTGCTTTTTTGTTTTTTGAGATTGCTCTTTAAGCTTTCCCTAAGATTTCAGGTTTTATTATTTAGATCAGGGTTCAGCAAACTTTTCCTGTAAAAAGTCGAACAGTAAATATTTTAGGCTCATAGTGTAGCAACTCAACTCTCAGAACTCTACTAGATCATTACAGATAACACATCAACAAATGGGTGTGGCTGTATTCCAATAAAACTTCATTCACTAAAAGAGGCCCACAAGCCACAGTTCATTGACCTGATTTGGATACCTTAGAAAATATAGCTTTAAATGACTTTATACTTTCTGTGCCTAAACCAAATAAGAGCATTCTGTGAACAAGGGAGTCATCATTAGAATGCATGTTTTCAGGAGATTTCCATATATTCTTATATATCAGGAATTATTCAAACCTAAGTCATGAAAGCAGGAGGTATTCTTTATAGAAAAGCTGCGCTTAATACAGAAGCAACTGAAATGGAAAATATTTTCTATTGTGAATAATGTAGAGGAAAGGTTCTTTTGGAATAGACAAAGTTAGGTTTAAATCCTCATTTGACCATTCAGAACTTTAACACTGACCTATTCTATATGTACCCTGAAAATAGTGAAAGTCAGTCATAGCAGCTACTTCTCTACACGTACTTGATGCTCCAGAATGGGTGGCTTGCTCCTTTTGCTTACTCCTGCTTCTTTGCACCTCTTTCTGCCCAGAATATCCCCACTCTTAACCCCATGAGATGTGGAAATAAAATTGCCTCAACTATGTGATTCTCAGTTCCCACATGCATCAAATGAAAATAAGGGTGTATTGTGTATGTGTGTACATCATATAAGTAATAAGTAACAAACCTGGCATACAAGGGTTAACTCATTCTTCATAGCTATTAAATTATCTTCTCAAATAGGAACATTTTTGCAATAAAGAAATTAAAAATACAAATTTAATCTTCAGATTCTCTACCTACTACCAAAGATGACAGTACCATAACCAAAATACCAACATAAAGATGGCAGTACAGATGGCATCCAAGCCCTGAGGATAAAGCCTCAATTTCCCTCATCCTGTGCATTGTATGCTTTCTAACCTAATTTTTTATCTTTCCTAACAAACAATACAGATTTGGGTAGGTATCACTCTTTTAATGTTCACTTCCCACTTATAATAGGTAGGATCAAAGTGTTGGGCTAAGAAAATAAGTGTTTATTGAAATAATCTGCAGTTTCCCGTAGGTTTAACTACTTAGAATTTGGAAGACAGAACAGTCCCTTTGACCTAGTGTCACATGTCACCTAACATGGACAAAACAAATATAGAAGTAAGAGTCTTACATGTTGTGCATTTGTTACTAATTTTCTCTAATAAACTATGTGGTGACCAGTGGAACACAAAAAATAATGGCCTAAGGGCTCTAGGCATAAACACTATACCACATTTCAGTAATCTATTTTTATGCTTCTGGTATAAGGAAGATCTAAAGTAGTAGCTAATTCAGCAAAGAGTAGCGGGGCACAAAAGGATTGGAATCTCCAAAGAGAAGAGGATGTACAGATTTTGGAAAAGCATAATCAAAATTATAATTGCTTCAAGTTATCTTTAGTCATGATATTAATTCCTTTTGAAATTTCAAGTAATATTAGCAAAGAGCATAAAATCCTCTGGATCACCAAAAAGGGGTGGGCTTGGTAGCAGGTTAACAAAGAAACTCTGATTAAGAGCAGGAAAATTCAGAGTCAAGACTCCTGAGTTCAATGTTCATCTTCCTATATAAACTTTGGCTCTTTAAGACATAATATTTTTTATTTTCGACATCATTATTAGTATAAAGCAGGAGTTCTCAAACTTTGGTATCAGAATTGCCTTGTAGAGTCTGTTAAAAATTCAGGTACCCAGGCCTGACCTAGAGCTACTGAATCAGAATCTTTGGTTGTAGGGTCCACATCTTCTCTGTTAGAGAAGCTCAACTGAGCATCTTTTGACTATTAGTCATCAAAAATACAGGTTCTGAAAATCATATACGAATGAAGGAAGATGAAAATGAGTTCTTAGAAAAAGTAAACCTGTTTACTTCGCATTTGTAATCTCTTTACCTTAGTAGGATTGTTTTCATTTTGTTCTCATAATATGTCTATATGTTTTCATCACACACACACACACACACACACACACACACATATTTTTAACAAACTAGGCTTCCCACCCCTCTTCTTAAAGGCTGGTACAATATCCTGTACATACGTGATCTGCATGGAGCATACTCAACAGTCTTTGTTCCATCTTGAAGAAAGCATGTTCCAACAGGCTCTCGCTCCTGTTTCAACTCAGTCCTCCAATGGTACAATGGGGCACAGGCCTAAAATCAAAGGTTTAGTCCATGACATAAAGATTTTCTAAAAATTTAGTGTTTCAGATGCTCTATACTACTTCAGAATACAACACCACTTTCTCTTTTGTTGAGATGGGGTCTCAGTCTGTTGCCCAGGCTGGAGTGCAGCGACGTGATCATGGCTTACTGCAGCCTTGAACCCCTGAGCTCAAGTAATTGGCCTTACCCTCTTGAGTAGCATGTGGCATGGGACCACATGTGAATGCCATTATGCCTGGCTAATTTTCTAAAATTTTTTGTAGAAACGCGGTCTCACTATGTTTCGCAGGCTGGTCTCTAACTGAACTCAAGCAATCCTCCTGCCTCAGCCTCCCAACATGCTAGTTGTAAGCTAACACACCCACCACACCTGGCCAACTTGCAAAGCATTCATAGAAATTAATCAAACCTATCCTATACCTTAAATTCCTTACCATAGTGGTAAATAAAGATTTTAAAAGAAGTCTTTGTCTCACATTATTCCGAAGGCCATATTTGTGGTCCAAATTTTTTTTCAAAATAGTTAGAAAAATTGTTATTTCAGGTAGTATATTTCTTGATGCAATATGCTATGCTAAAGGTAGAGACCAAATTAGGTTTTGAACTAAGTAACACTCATGCATATGGAATATATCCCCTAAATTATACAGCAAATAATTTATTAAGAGAGCAAAAGAATGTGCAGTATTTACTTACTTTCCAATAAAACTGACCTTTTTGTTTTCAGCATTCTAGATTGAAATACCACGTAGAGTAGCAGAGTGATGAATGTTTTAACAGCATAGTAATCTACCAAATGTGTAACAATTCATTTAGTGAAAAAGGTTTAATTGGTTTTCTATAACACTTTTTGAAGCAAAGTGCTAACATAAGCACCGCAGAACATCAGTACTGACTTATTCTATATGTACCCTGAAAACAGTGAAAGTAGGTCATAGCAGCTACTTCTCTACACGTACTTGATGTTCCAGAGTGGGTAGCCTGCTCCTTTTGCTTACTCCTGCTTCTTTGCACCTCTTTCTGCCTAGAATATCTCCACTCTTAACCCAATCCTTCACCTCCAATTGCTGAAATGTGGCACATCCTTTAAAGTCTGCTGAAACTTCACCTCCTAAGCAAATCCAATGCAGCACAATTAGATGAAAAAATAAAGGCAATAATAAATACTATGTAAATAATTAAAATAGGAAGAGCGGTCTCTGAGGAAATTAAATTAAAGCTGAAATCTGAATGACAAAGGGCTAGCCAAGTAGAAATCATAAAGACAACTAATACAAGCAGAGGGAACACAAACACTAAGGCACTAACTGAAATGATTTGGAATGTGGAAGAAATAAAGACAAGCCTGGCTTTAGTATGTAAGATGGAGTGAGAGGAGGCCAAAGACATAGCCAGTGACTTGTTTTTGGAGATGTTTTTAAGACAGTATGAGCTTATCATACTTATTCAGAGAGTGATAGAAAGCCACGTGACTGTTTTAATCAAGGTAAAATGCTCTGGTTCACTCTGGTCCTTCTTGCAGTTAGGGTAAGAGAAGCAGCAGCAGGATGAGAAGAGCCATTGTATTGGTCCAAGGGGGTAATGATGGTGGCTTGTTGCAGGGTAGAAATAGCGGACATGTAGATCTACTGATAAATGTGAGATATATTTTTGAGACAGATTTTGAGTGCTCACTAGTGAATAGGGCGGAAAATCAGGCCTCCTAATAAACTGGGAAATATATATATATATAATAGCTTTTTATTTGTTTTTCTTCTTTCATGGAAGGAAACAAGAATCCTATTTTGGCCACGTTCATTTGGAAGCCAAATAGGTAGTCTGGAAATATGACTTAAAGGGTCCAGGGAGAATTAAAAGCTAGAGATATAGATTTGGGGACTATACTTACAGCCATAGGAGAGACTAGGAACCTCTAGGTAAAAGTTGTAGTTAGAAGAAGCAAAGGAAGCTACACAGAGATCAAGGACACCCCAATATTTGGCAATTGAATGGAAGAGGAGCCACTAAAGGAGACTACAAAAGAGCAGCCAGTAAGATAGGAGAAAAACCAGGAAAATACAGTTCACAGAAACCAAGAGAAGAAAAATTTAGTTAAAAAAAAAAAAGGGATGTTGACTATTCTGAATAATGCTGAGAGTGCAAGAAAGATAAAAATAAATACCAGCAGAGAAAACAAAACATAATGGTATGTATGTATGTACATATATATAAATGCTAGCGAATTTCAGGGACCTGAAAGTCAATGGTGACATAGGAAAGGGAATGTGAAGTAAAGAACTAGGATGGCTACCATAGAAAACATTTCAGAAAGTGTCTGAGAAGAGGAGCAGAGGAATGGACAGCAGCATACGGGGAGATGAGGCGAAGGAAGGTTGTTACTTTGTTTTTCTTTGTTCTGTATCCCACTTCAACATCATGTTGTATTTTCAAAGAGAAGTGGCCGGGCTCGGTGGCTCAGGCCTGTAATCCCAGCACTTTGGCAGGCCGAGGTGGGCACATCACCTGAGGTCAAGAGTTAGAGACCAGCCTGGTCAACATGGCGAAACCTTGTCTCTACTAAAAATACAAAAATTAGTCAGGCATGGTGGCAGATGCCTGCAATCCCAGCTACTTGGGAGGCTGCAGCAGGAGAATTGCTTGACCCTGGGAGGCGGAGGTTGCAGTGAGCCAAGATAGCACCACTGCACTGGGTGACAGAGCAAGACTCCATCTCAGGGAAAAAAAAAAAAGGAGAGAGAAAGAGAGGAAGTAGTAAAGCATTTGTTAACCAAAGCCACACTATTCCTATACTTGGCTGGGTGGAAATAAACTGATAGGAACTATCAAGTGGGGCAGGTAAAACAAAGTAGGAATGAGGGTGAAAAGAAGTGAAAGCCTGTTCAGGAAGGGCAAGAGAGATGGCCTCTTTGGACAGAGTGGCCTTTGATCAGAGCTGTCTTATGTTGTTATACCTTGCACCCTTAAGCACACTGAATTTTACTATCAGCTTGAAAATATAAAACCTCCTGTGTCTCTACATAAACTGACTAAACTCACCTGTGAATAAATATCCAGAAGACTTACCAAAATTTTATCTTGTTTCGACCTCACAGATGCTCCAAACCACTGATGGGACTTAAATTCCAATGGATCGTCCTTGGCATAATCTCTATTGCCTAAAAAAGAATATTGTGAGTAGTAAGACCCAAAATATACTGTTCTTAACATAACAGTTTATTTTTATCCAGCCAGGTTGAGAAAATAGTACATCTTTGATTAATCAAATACTCCACTGTTTATTTTTCTCATATACACTTTATATACACTAGAGACTTTCAACTAATCAGAAACATAGAATACATGATAACCCAGAAGTGCCTCGGTGTTATTATTAGTCCCATTAATTATCATAATACACGATTGAAAAAGCAATTGTAAATAGTTTTCCAGTTGCTCAACAGTTAGATAATTAATTATTAAACAAATACGTATGATCATCTATTCCCAGAAGTTCTTTCTGTAGGGCATAAAGATATTTATGAAAATTAAATGGTAGGAAACACTTTTGTGTAAAATGCTATAAAAGACAAGACTGAGACCTGTGCCTGTGACATAACAATGCAAGAATTAGAATCCAGGAAACCTGATTTGGTTGATAGAAAAAAGAGTTCAATATGGCACATTCCAATCAAACACTTATTTTTATTACTTCAGTCCTCACTATTGAGAAAATTATTTCTGTACACTAAAACTCCAGTGTCAAAAACAAAATGATGCATTGGGATAGACCAAACATCACTATATTCTTACCAATACAAGTATACTTGCCTACAGCACACCTGGGATAGTACTCAAAAATGTCAATATCGTGGAAGACAAAATGAGTAGGAAACACTTCTAGATTAAAAGAGACCACTAAGGCATGGCAACCAAATGTAAGATGTGATCCCTGATTGAATTTTATGTCCAAATAAGTTTTTTCAAAGTTACAAGGACTTTATTGGGAGTGTAAATGTGGAAATGTGAATTGTGAACTAGATAACAGTAATAATGTATAATTCAGCAATAATTACATTGTTACTATTAATATTACATTATTCATAATAATGATTCGTTTCTAATATGTGATGACTATATTGTAGTTACATAAGAAAATGTACTAGTTTATAGGGGATACATGCTGAAGTATTTAGGGGTTAAGTGTAACAATGTCTGCAACAATACGTGAAGCTAGGTGAACAGTGTATTGTTCATTGTTCATTGTATTACTGAAATTCAAATTTTTACAGGTTTGAAAATTTTCAAAATAATATTTAAGACATAGTAATCAATAAGTACAAAGTATATGTACAAGACTAATGGTACCTTCTCACCTTTTTAACACTTTATTGTATTTACTTTAACTATAAAAGTCTTATTCATTACAAAACAAACCAAAACATAAAACAAAGCCATATATAAAGATAAATCTAAATACCACAACCCCATTATAAAGAAATGACCTGTTAACACATTACTATCTATCCTAAAGACTTGTTTCATGAATATATGCATGTTTTTATATGTAAAACAGATATTAAGTCAATATTTCAGATAACATTAAACTTATCATTATAACGCTTAATAAGCCACTTATAAAGGCAGACCTATAATATCATTTTCATTGTTGTGTAGTATCCTATTATATAGCCACAGAATACTTTATTTAATCAATCCCCTATATATCCCTCAATTTCAAATTTAGGAATATTTCTATTTTTGGAGGGCAGTAGTGTGATCACAGCTCACTGTAGCCTCAACCTCCTACGCTCAAGCGATCCTCCCGCTTCAGCCTCCAGAGAAGCTGGGTCTACAGATGCATGCCGCCATGCCTGGCTAATTTTTGTTCTTTCTGTAGAAACAGGGTTTCATCATGTTGTCCAGGCTAGTCTTGACCACCTGAGCTCAAGGTCAACCTGCCTCAGCCTCCCAAAGTGCTGAGATTACAGGTGTGAGCCACCATGCCTGGCTGATACACTTATTTTTATGTGAAAGAATGCTCTTATCCCTCATCCCTAGTCTCTGAAACAAGTCATGCTTATTCCCACCTGCAGGCATTTGGGTCTGAGGTCCTCTTGCTTAGAAACTTTATTCCCTCCACTCTGGATTCAAATCCTAACTGAAAATTCAGGTGTGTTTCTCTATTCACAGAAGAGTGGATAATCTTGAATTTTTTAAGAGAATTGTGAGTTGTTCACTGTAACTACAGAGAATGATCAGGAAGGGAGTGGTTATCAAGAGCCTTTTCTTCTTTTTCTTTTTTTTTTTTTGAGACAGAGTCTTGCTCTGTTGCCCACGCTGGAGTATAGTGGCACGATCTCAACTCACTGCAACCTCCGCCTCCCAGGTACAAGCGATTCTCCTGCCTCTGCCTGCCGAGTAGCTGGGATTACAGGCGCATGCCACCACGCCCAGCTAATTTTTTGTACTTTCAGTAGAGACAGGGTTTCACCATGTCAGCCAGGCTCGTCCTGAACTCGTGACCTCAGGTGATCTGCCCACCTCAGTCTCCCAAAGTGCTGGAATTGCAGGCATGAGCCACCTTGCCTGGCCAAGAGCCTTTTTTTCTTAATTGATATATAATAATTTTACATATTCAAGGGGTACATAGTGATGTTTCAATACATATAATCTATACTTATCAGATCAGTGTAATCAGCATGTTCTTCACCTTGAACATTTAGTACTTTTTTGTGTTGGGAACATTCGATTCCTTCCTTCTACCTATTCAAAATTAGATAATACATTATTTTTAACTGTAATAATCCTACAGTGGTAGAAAACACTAGAACTTACTCCTATCCAGCTATAATTTTGCCGCCATTCTCTCTACCTTTCCCAGCCTCTAGTATCTTCTACATTTTACTTCTATGACATCAACTTTTTCTTAGCTTCCACCTATGAGTGAAAACACACAGTGTTTAATTTTCTGTTCCTGGCTTATTTCACTTAACATAGTACCCTCCAGTTCCATCCATGTTGCCATAAATGACAGGACTTCATTCTTTTTATGGCTGAACACACACACACACACACACACACACACACACACACACACACCATTTTTCCACCTGAACACAGACAGGAATATATATACATTATATATATATATATAAAATAATGTATACACACATATATATGTACACACCATGTTTTATCTATTCATCTGTTGTTAGACACCTGAACTGATTCCATATCTTGGTGATTATGTACAGTGTTCCAATAAACACGGGACACAGATGTCTCTTTGACATACTGATTTCCTTTCCTTTGGATAAATACCTAGCAGTGGGATTGCCAGATCATATGGTAGTTTCATTTGTAGTTTTAGAAGAACCTCCGTACTGTACTCCATAGTAGCTGTATTAATTTACATTCCCACTTTTGTCAAGAGCGTTTATGCCATGCTAAGAATGGGCTTTATGGGATTTCTGAGTTGCCTTCTATGCTAAGTATTTTTTCTCGATTATTATATTCCTGAAAAGTGAAATTTATTCTTTATTAAAGGTTATCCAATCTCTCCCTACCACTTTGAAAATTTACCTCCATGAATGTTTTTCTTAACAAATGTTACTTCTCTTTAAACTTGTATATGGTGGCACAGGATGCTGCTGGGCACTGTCAAGCAGCATAGGCCTGCAGAGCTACCATGTTCTGTTTCCTATTTCTTTAAAAAAGTATCAAAAACATCCCTTGCCATAACAGTTATGGATATCTGTCTTTGAGGACATCAGGGTTAGCTTAAGCTAGAAAATTCATGCAAAATCAGTACGAATTTGACATATCTTTTTGAAAACCAAAGTAGTCCAGTATAACTGGATATAATGCACTGGCATACATTGGCACCCAAAACTTAGTCAATGGTCTTCAAAAAGAAAAACATCATCCACTGCTTTCAATGCCTTCAGCTGCAACAGAGTTACAGGCTCATGTTACCATCTTTTTAAGAAGTTTGCTCATTAGGAAGTTTTTCTTTACTAATCAAAATTGTTCTTCTGGAGACCAAGTCTTAAAATCCTTGATTCAACATTACATAGAAGTTTCACCCAGAGGAAGTACAAACAGAGTGGGTGAAGAGAAAGCAAAAGAAAGCCTGCTCTCCAGACAAACTGACAAGAAGGTCATTCATGGCCTGGCTGAAACTGGCAGCTATCCTGAGGCACATGAGTGAAGTAAATATTCTGAATCACAGCCCTGAAGTCAGCATTTAGAATGTTATTGAACCTCCTCAGATGGCCTGGACTATGCTGACACACTTGAAAAGGAAACAGGACACAGACAACCACAGAAACTCAAGGGCTGGAAGAAATGCTTTCGCAGGCAACAGCCAAGAATACCAAGATTTCTGTCCATAATCACAAAAGCCATTGGAAGATTAGCTCTGTTCACCCAGATAAATAAAAAAGAAAAAAGAGTATCTCACACAATAAAATAATTTTATTTAATTATCTAAATAAAAGTATTTAAATAACTTAAATCTTAAATATCATTTATTTAATAATCTTTAAATCTCTCTAATAAAGTTGAGAAGAAATTGCTCTGTATTATGTAAATTAACATACGGCTCTGTACTACCACTTTCAAAAATACACAGGAAAATTTTGCTAGAGAAACTTGAAATTAATAAGCAAGTAAATCACTAGAGACTTGAAAATTTCATGTCTGTTTTGCCAGGTTTTCAAACTTGTCATTTGCATTTTATCAAACTCCCATGACTGCATGCTTGAGGACAGAAGCAAATGAGAAAAGCAGATTGCTGTAGTTTTCGACTCCACTCCTTATTAGCAGCCAACTTTTTTCCCTGGTGTTTCCAAAGGCACTGTCAACACATTTGGCATTCAACTTGCTGGACAATTATGGGCAGTGCTTATTTTTAAGATACAATTACCTTCTTACCCTAAGCAAAATGTTCTGTTTCTTCTTTTCATACCAAAAGAGCATCCCTTGGAACAAGATTATGTCACCTTTTTGTGAAAAGGCCAAAGTGAACAAGAATGCTAAAGCATTAGAAAAGCAAGAGAGTCCACTTCCATTTTGAAGCTAAATGTGGTTTTAGTCATTTGGCTCCTATTCATTACTATGACTTGTATGAATAATGAAATAATTCAGGTCCTTAACTTACTTTTTGCTAAAACAAATGAATAAAAAAACTAAAAAGAAAAAAAAAAGGCTATTAAAACAATACCACCCTGCATTCATAGACAATTTACAGACTTTCTTAAGTAGCTTTTTACTTCAAACATCACTTGCTTAGTTGTACTTCCTGTAACAAATTTACTAGGAAAAAAATCTCCCAATAAAGCATGCTTATTTATTATGTAAAAATGGACAGGTTAGTGGAAGAAATCTCTTTGATTATCCATTTAAATAAATAAATCATAAATAAATGGGTACCTCCTATGTCTATATGCTAGTAATATAGCATTAAATGAGACAGATAAGTCTTTGCTTTTGAAGGAGAAAAGTAATACATAATTATACAAAATATTTTCAGAGAGCCATAAATACCATAAGAGAAATTTGAGAGAAAATGATTTGGAGGTCAGACAACTACTGCTATCATGCATTTATCTGTAACCCAATGCTATTTTGAAATAACATATTCCATTGATTCAGAGCTGCAAATATTCAGATACTAGCATGCCTAAAATCTGAATGTGTACAATAGTCAATGGTGACATATTTATAATGGTGACACTTTGAGTATTTTTAGTAGTACATAAATAGTACATCAAAGGCACCTTTACATTCACAGTCAACTGATTTTTGACAAAGATGCCAATGCCAAGCAAATTCAGTGGCAAAGAAATAGTCTTTTCAACAAATGGTGCTGGGACAACTAGATACCCATATACAAAAAAATTAATTTGGAACCATACCTCAAACCATACCAGAAAATTAACTCAACACAGATCACAGGCATTTTTAAATGTAAGAGCTAAAACTATATAACTCTTAAAATAAAACAAGGAAATAAATCTTCATGAACTCGGGTTAGGCAATGATTTAGAAAACCAACAGCATAGTGACAACACAGTAGATATATTAGCCAATTAAAATTTAAAAATTTTGTGCTTCAAAAACACCATTTAAAAAGTAAAAAGACAACCCTCAAAATTGGGGAAATTACTTGCTTATCAAATACTGGATAAAAAAATTGTATCCTAAATAATATGAAAAAAAAAACAAACTGCAACTCAGTAAGACAAACAACTAAATTAAAAATAAGCAAAGAATCTGAATAGATGTTTCTCCAAAGAAGAAATAACAGCCAGTAAGCACAAGAAAAGATGTTCAACATTCATCATCATCAGGTAAATGCAAATCAAAACCACAACAAAATATGCCTTCACACTCATTAGGATGGTTATTATAATATAAAAAAGACAGAATATGAGTGTCCATACAGATATGGAGACACTGAAACCCTCATACTTTTCTAATAGAAATGTAAAATGGTACAGCCACTTTTGAAAATAGTTTGACAGTATTTAAAAAAGGTAAATGTAGATTACCATATGACGCAGCAATTCCACTCCTAGACATCTATCCAAGAGAAAGGAAAACATATGTCCACACAAAGATTTGCACATGAATGTTCAGAGTAGCATTATTCATAATAGCCAAGAAGCAGAAAACACTCAAATGTGCATCTACTAGTATAAACAAAATGTTTATTCATTCAGTTGAATACTGTTAGGCAATAAAAACGAAATGTAGCACTGACACATGCTATAATATGAATGACTATGTATCATATAATTCTGTTTATATAAAATATTCAAAACCAAAATATGTAGACACAGAAAGTAAATTAATAGCTGCTTAGGGCAGGAGGACAAATGGGGACAAACTGATGTTGGACACATTTCTTTTTAAGGTAATGGAGATGCTGCGGAATTAGGCTGTAGTAATAGCTATAAAACTCTATAAATATAGTAAAAATTCATTGAATTATACACTTAAAACAGGTCAATGTTATGGTAAATTATATCTCAATAAAGCTGTTTTTAAAAATGACAAATTTGTCAGGAGAAAAAGTACCTGCGGCATTGAACAGAAATGTGTGTGTGTGTGTGTGTGTGTGTGTATATATATACATATATAAATATATATGAAATGACTTTTTCAAAATTAATTAAAAATAGATGTGTCAGAAGAGTAATAGACCAAGAATAAAAATGAATAATATAATAGATCAAGAATGAAAATGGATAATAGAAAACAAAATTTAAAAATCCAGAAAGAGCTAATAAGCCTATGAAAAAAGACTCAAGCTTACCAGAAAGAACAGAAATGAATATTAAAATAAGACATATGTTTCACCTGTCAGGCAAAGGAAGATAGTATCAAATTTGGTTCAAATATTGCTTGTGTCAGTATTGTCCTATTTGGCAAAGATATATCAGAAATCCTGAAACACACATTGCTATGACTTCTACATTTATTTTTTAAAAATTAACTAAAAAATATTTTTTAATACAAACTAAGACTAATAAGCATGTCAAAGTTTTGTTATAAAACAACAGAATGTCCAACAGAATAGGAGACAGAGTAAATAATAACTTTATGTATTTTGCGTTTTTATACACAGACACACAGAATATACACAGGCCATAAGGCACATGCACAAATACACACACAAAAGTATATCCTATGGCCACTGGCTTCCTGAGTGGTGAGATTTAAGTAGGTCTGGTTTTCTCATATCTTCATCAATGGATGTGCATTATTTATAAAATGTTTTAAAGGTTTTTTAAAAAGTAGTGTGGATAAGTATCCTTCAATACTCATATGCAAAAGCTTAGTTTGAAGCTCCCACATCACCTCTTAATTAACTTTATGTTTACATTTTCATCTCACACATGTAAAGGAATTTTAGTTCATAAAATTCAAGAAAAAATTTTAATTACACAAGCTCTTCTTTCTTTAAGCATTAACGTTCCTAGGAACCTCTTCCTTCTTTTTTTAAGCATTAACCTTCCTAGGAACCTCTATTCTATGTGATAGAATCAAACTATTAGAGTAGAATATTGCATAAAATAACTAATTAAAAAATAAAAATTCTAGATAACTACTGAAGACTAAAATGGTGCTTAATGATTTCGTTGATTTAGTAAGGAAATACAGTTTGTTAATTTATTTAAGAAACTCTGACAGACAATAGGTAGTGGTAAGATATTAGAACAGTACTAATAATGAAAGGACAATTTGCTTTATAAACTTCCAAAGTGTCTTCAAATGTCTCTTGAAGCTTACCTGTACTGACTTAAAATAGCCAAGAGACCAAGGTCCCCAAATCCAAAGTGTCTAAAAAATAAATCATTTATATATACAAAAACGAGTTCTGCAGCCATAATCCATGGATATGACAAAGTGTTACTAATTTATATAAAACCATCCAGAAACATCTTTTACATAAGATACAGCTGTTTCCCAAACATAAACAAAAAGAGTTAGAAAAGCAGAACCAGAAGAAAACAGGAATGAAGCTCATTTCACTGGGATTGGTATTCACTGAGTTAGTTAGTTATTACTACCACAGCCAATAAAGAATCAAAATCTCCCTCTTCTTCCATGAGCAATTCCGATGTTCCTGCTGTAGTGCAGCACAAAGAATACAGGCCTTTTGAAAACACTCACTGCTTTATCAATGCTGGTTTGTTTCCTTCTAGTCATGAGAAGGAAATGATCCTGAAAGCATCTAACATTTTAAGACAAAAACTCTTTACTGGGAATTAAAAAAAAAAAAAAAAAAAGAAAGCCAATCCTATGTTAAGTCCTAAAGAACGGTTTGAGTCAGGTCAAAGTGAGCAGGGAAAGGAAGAGACTTTAAAAGAGCTTGTGAGTTCGGTTTCAGTAAAACACTGAAAACATTAAAATACTGACTAACTGTATGACTGACAGTCAATTAGTAATAAATGAATTCGACTACAAGATTTCTAAAGGGCTTACCAGCTCTCTGTGTAATTCTGTAACAGGATAACAGATTTTATCAGGAGAAACATTTTTATTTTTAAAAATTCCTTAGTATAAATTTGTTTCGTATTAACAAGGGAAGGGAAACTACTTTTTTTTTTTTTTTTTTTGAGACGGAGTCGCGCTCTGTTGCCTGGGCTGGAGTGCAGTGGCCGGATCTCAACTCACTGCAAGCTCCGCCTCCCGGGTTTACGCCATTCTCCTGCCTCAGCCTCTGGAGTAGCTGGGACTATAGGCGCCCGCCACCTCGCCCGGCTAGATTTTTGTATTTTTTAGTAGAGACGGGGTTTCACCGTGTTAGCCAGGATGGTCTCGATCTCCTGACCTCGTGATCCGCCCGTCTCGGCCTCCCAAAGTGCTGGGATTACAGGCTTGAGCCACCGCGCCCGGCCCTACTTTTCTTTTTAACTTTTTAGTGTACAGGACAGTTGCAACTGTAGAAATACCTAGACACAACTCTGGAAGACAGAAAATTCACCAATAGGAGGAAGTAAAACTTAAAGGAGGTTAGTTTAGGGTCTGCCTGAGTGTTTTAATTGCAACGAGATGGAAATTGTACTGCACAAGCTAGAAAACAGCTAAATGTTTTATATTCTCTATTAAATACAAAATCTAGTTATACCCAGAAAATATTCCACAGCATTTTTCTTGACCATAGAACTGGCATAGCCAAGGTTTACTCTCAACCTACAGCCAGGCCCTTCTAGGAACAAATGTCAAGCATTACAGCAAGCTGTTTCGGGCAGGAAAAATAGTAATCTGACCTATGCCCTTCGGTATGACAGAAATGGTTAGTGGTAGCTGACATCCATTCACTGTATTTGGAATATAAAGGTAGGAGCTTCTCCTTTAAAAAAACAAATAAAAAACAACAACAACCAAAAAAAATACTTAACAAATAGGTAGGTAAGCTTGCATTTCTAAGCAAAAAGACTTTCGTACGGTGGTGAAACATGGTTTCTTTTCTCAATGCACATTAGCAGTCTATCTTTTTGGGAGAAAAAAAAAAAACACACACACACATTACTAAGAAACATGGCCAAGGATCAGTCTATCAGTAACATCTGCTTCCCTAGAAAAGGAAAACATGTTATAAGAAGAGGATTTTCTCAAATGTCACAATAACAGAAGTTAAAATGCAAACCAAGCTATAATCAATTTAAGAATATCCACAATTATCTTTATTTCTTTCCTTTTCCATACTTATTTAGTTCCCTACAGTTCTAATATGGGCACAACATAAACAATCCTTTCTTCACCTGTATAATGCTTTCTTGTTTACAAAGTATTGAAAGTAATGACAAGAATCACAATTACTTTTGCACCAACCTAATACCTTCATAGACATTGTTTTTAAAAAAAAAAAACAAAAAACAAATCAGATATGGGGTCTCATTATGTTGCCCAGGCTGGTCTCAAGCTCCTGGACTCAAGCAATCCTCCTGCCTCTGCCTCCCAAAGTGCTGGGATTACAGGCATAAGCCACCAGGCCACCACGCTGGACTAACATTATCTCATTTGATCTACATGGCAACCCTGAGAGGTAGGTATTATGCGTATTTGACAAATGGGGAAATTGTGGATGGTGCTTGCCCAGGGTCACAGTTAATAAGCATCAGAGTCTGAATCTGAGCCTACATCTTCTAAATTTAGTTTGCATTCTTTATAACCAAAGCTGCCAAAAGAAAAAGAACAAGAGAGACAGCAATGCCTACTTATATAAGCATGGTTCTTGTCTTAGCATAGCTTGCAGTATAACCAATATCAATTGTGGCTTACAGCTATAATCCTAGCACTTTGGGAGGCTGAGATGGGAGGATCGCTTGAGGCCAGGAGTTTGAGACCAGGCTGGTCTAACATGGCAAGACCCCATCTCTCCTTTTTAAAGAAAAAAATAACAAATAATTAAAAAAGAAAATACATAAAAGGGCACCGTGGTAGGCAGAATAATATCCCTGAGATATTCAACTTCTAATTCCCAGAAAGTGACACATAAATATATGAACTTACAAGGCAAAAAGGACTTTGCAGAAGTGATCAAATTAAGGACCTTGAAATAAGAGGTAAGTCTGGATTATCTAGGTGGACCCATTAAAATCACAAGGGTGGGGGGCGGCAGTAGGGTCAATGTTCAAGTAATACAGCATGAGAACGACCCCAGTAGCTATTGCTGGCTTTGAAGATAAGGGAAGGAACCACAAGACAAAGAATACCAATGGCTCTACCAGCTGGAAATGGAGAGGAAACAGTTTCTCACCTTGATTTAGCCCGATGAATCCATTTTGGACATCTGACCTCCAGAATTAAAGATAACAAATTTGTTATCTTTGGTAACTTATGACAATAGCAACAGGAAACTAATGTAGCCATGAAGGCAAAACAGATAACAGACTACATGAACAGTCTAGGCTTGCTACCTGAATAGTCTCAATATTGTTCTGTATAGCAATCTATTATAGTTTGGAATAACTTTACTACTGAAAATACATAGATCATTAATCCCTAAACTAAATCATGCAACTAATCTTTTCTTCAGTTCTACTTTTCCACATCCACTTGTGAGTTTTCCACGTATCAATCATCTTAGACTAAAACAAACAAATCATACCCCCAAATAACTGTTTCATTTTCACTAATTCTATAACATATCAAAGTTCACATTATTCTTTCAATTTAGGGGAAAAACCTATTCTGTCATTATGAAGACCCTATTTAAGAATCTATAAATTATGAAGAGTCACTGGATGAAAAGGTTTAAAAATCCAAGAGGGCAACTGCTATTTCAAAAGCAAGTTGTAATATTTCAATCATTGCATAAACATATAAAATAAGAAATTTTTAAAAACATCTTAGTTGTGGCTTTGTTTATATATTCCATCAAGCAAATACGGGGGAAAAAGAACAATAAAGATGACAAGCCAGAGTCAAGATCTTGAAAGAAAACTAACAGGGTGGCACATTTTGGAAATAAATTTTGCAAATCTAAATTTTGGACTAAGGTTTCCTTTCACTCCTGAAGGCTCACTAAAGCATAAACATTCAAAAATCAAAGCAGCAAGTAACTTTTCCATCCTGGATTGCACCCTCTACTAAATTAAACTTCATATCATGAAACTCCACATTTTTTAAAGTCATGTCTATAATATTTTGAATATATGTATATGATAATATTCATTATTTCAACTTCTATCATTTTCCCAAAAAAGTGACTAGAAAAATTAATACAATGTATACTGAACGTATCAGTTCATCTGCAGTGTTCATGTGAAATCTACAAGGAACCAGAAATTCAAGATGTCCCTATGGAGCTCTAGATCCTTCTATCTCTAATATAATACTCTATATGCATTAAAATTTAAAGGTAAATTTATTTGGCTAGACCTTTAGAGTATCTTTTTAAAAACTCATTTATATCTTTCCTCAGCTATTTCCAGTTTTATTCCTCATCATGCCCTCAACACCATAACCCCACCACCACACATGTATAACCCTTATGCCCACATACATATACATATATGTAGGACACATGGAATTACTTGATTTTTAGTCACTAACTTCTTTTACTAAGCATACACATACTGTTTTCTCAAGCTGTAACCCTCTTCGACATCTAAGGAATTTCATCTCATTTTTCATTAGCTAGCTCAAATGTCACCAACTAATCTAGGAAGCCTTCTTCAAAGTCCCCAGGCAAAGTTAGATACTTTCCAGTTATGCCTCCTTTATTTTGGTATGAATCTATTTGCATCTGCTGTTCAGAATTACAGTAAAATAAGTTTGACTAGTCTCTCGAATATATTTTTGAAAGCCTCTCTCTTATCCCCAACTCAAACCACCAAAATCATGCTACAGGATAGGAAAGAAAGCACATCAAAAGTGTCCATTTGTCTTCTTTAAAAGCTAAAAAAGTTGTGTTACAATACCTTAAAAGCAAAATCCAGATTTTCTTAATTAGCTACTAGTGCATGTCTTAATGCATGTGACAAGCAACAGTTAAATGACCTTTTAATAATTATATACTATCTAATATCCAGGGACCTCACAGGTAAACACAAAGTAAAATTAGTTCATGAATTACTAATTAGCCCAACAGATAAACAGGGTTATTTGCAAAGGATGTTTCTTTCCTATTATCCTGTTTTCCAGTCAAAAGGAGAAAAAGGCACCCTCTTAATCCTATACTTTTTAGTTCCCTCTACAGCTCATAATCTTCTTAATCTTCTTAGTTGTGCAAGATAAGACAGGCTTTCCAGGTCTTTTCACAGATGTGAGACTTGGACTCACCCAAACAGACACTACTATAAAAGTTTTAAAACTCTAGCAAATGATGCAAAGTGGCATAATGGTTAAGAAATTATTCTCATGGTGCTATTCCACATTCAGCAACAGCACTTCCAGCAACAATAAAATCCACCAGTTGTTCTTTTGTTAGCTTCTCTTGGTTCCTGCCTATTTTTTCAGATAACTGTGAAGTTATCAACATCCTTCCAACAAATTCTTGTTCTGTTAAATTTAGCTAGAGTCTATTTCTATAACTTTTCATGAAGAGTCCAAAACTTGCATGCAACATACACACAGGCAATCCACCATAGGGAAATGGAATAAATGGTTAGTGGAAATAAATGTGTTCCCTGCCTTTAGATAGCTTATAGTCTACTCAGGGAAACAAACATACTATAACATCAGTAAGAAAAAAAAAAAATCAACAAAAAATTCAGCTTAATAAAGAAAGAAAACTGTACTCAGTGCACTGAGACTACCAGTATGGCAGAACCTGACCTAAAAGGCAAATGGGAGAGGAAAGGACCATTTTACAAAATATTACTTAATGCCAAGCATTTGGAGTATCTCCAAGCACTTTACTGTAAAATTGTTTACTGTGATTCTAGAGCTAGCTGAGGTTTATTCTTTTTTGTAGGAAGGAATATAATTACTATTCTGTTTTTTAAAAGGAGAAACAGACTATGCAGCAACTAGCCTAGAATATTTCATATAGTTACAAACTTCAAATGTTGATGCAACAATCATCTGGGGCTTCTTAAGTCTCAAACTTTCAGACTCAGAAAACTACCAAAGGCCATATGCAGCACCAGTCTATCTACAAGGATATAAGACAGAACCACAGCTTTCCAGCAGGACAGAACCAGACATACCTCTTTGGTGAGAATCCTTACATGAACTTTCCTATACAGCTGTCCACCCAGCTGTCCAGAGTACTTCTCTTTGCCCCGCCAGGTGACGGCTCAGATTTGAAGAAACAAAACCTAGTAGACACAGGAGTCATTCGGGCTTCAAAGCCTCTTGCCCCCACAGAAATGACATCTTTTGCAACAACTCTATAGCTAGAGCTTCCAGAGTGGCCACAAAACACATGCCAGTTTTAAGTCACTATTACTCAAGGAACCCCAAAGCTATGATACCCCTATCAGGTACTTAGTCTATTTATATTTGCTCCCAATCCAAATGCAACTTAACATCTGGGGCCATTTTTAGCATAAGCAATGATACCTAGTCATTTAGTCACTCAGATACTCAGTAAGTCAGACTAGAAACTTAAAGGAAGACCAAACTGGCATGCAGAATAGAAAGAGGTTTTAATAACCATTTTCCAGCAGCTGATTATTGATAATATTCCATTTTAATATCCCTATATGTGTTATTCAGTTTAGTTTCCATGATGCTATGGTAACAAGCATCCCCCAAATCTCAAGTAGTTAAAAATAACAATAGTTTTTTTTTGTACACACACATATGAGTAAGAGTCTAAGCTTTATGTCTTCCTTACTACAGGCCTCAAGTTGACAGAAGTTCTACCATTTAAAGTATCACTACTCACTACGCCATCTGGGAAGGGGCAGAATAATGCCCCAGCTCTTAAACCCTGCCACCCAGAAATGACACAATTCTGCTCATGTTTTATGGGCCAGAAAAAGTCACATGGGCATACCAAAGTTCTTCCCAGAAGTTTAAAAAAATGTGAATAATGACAAAGTGTTGTAATGTCTCCCACATCATATAATTACAGCTAATTTTCTTGAGACTATTTCATAAAGTAAATTATTTCCCAAATATTAAAAACATGAGGACAGGGCACTTTTAAGCATTAAAATCTGTTCTGGGCTCAGAAACACAAGAAAGTAAATAAACTAACCAATTTATACTTTTCATGATCACCCCTGGAATGTATTATACAAAGGAGAATGGCAGGTAATTTTCCGGTAACTGGCAGAATCAGAGTTTGAGCCCCAGGGAGGTTGCCTTCAGAAACCCCATATATCTGCTTAGCCTCTGTCTCCCTTGAGATAATAAAAAAGAGAAAAGACATTTGTATTGTAGAGATGCTTATATGTTTGGTCTAGGATGGGATGAAGAGTTCCTTGGGAGAGAGACATAAAGAAAGTTTAGCAGGAAGCTATAAGCTATAAGCATTTCTTCCTTGAAACTCAATACAATATAGTTTAATGTGGCTGTTTTAGATATACATTTTCTTGACTGGGTTATTTAAATCTATGTTGTCCTCTTACATTCAAATAAACACCATTTGAATAAAAATACTAATGTAAAAAAATTAAGTCTTAATTTCTTTTCCACTGTGGAGGTCTCAGAAGTTATACAAAAGGATTACAGAAATATCATAAACAGGGACAAAAGATATACATATACATAAGAATATATGTATTATACATATAAATATATTTTATATATATATGTACATCTATGACAACTAAAGGACTTTATTTATTTCCTTACTACACAAAAACTTCTTACCGTACATTCATCTCTTCAATTTATTGGGCACTAACTTGTGCCGGGCACCAGACAATGTTCTAGGCCCTGGAGTTTCAGCAATGAACAAAGATAAAAAACTGTCCTCATGGAACTTACATTCTAATTGAGGGAAAGAGACATTCACTAAAAACAAATAAATAACATATAACAATGTAAGCACTACTGGAAAACATAGAGAAGAGGATGGAAGTACAAGGTGAGAAGGGGGAGTTGTAATTTTAAGTAAGATGGTCAGGGCATCACTGAGAAGATCATATTTGAGCCATTCTCAAAATGATGGTGAAGCAGATACTCAGTGAACATTTAGGGAAAGAATGTCCCGGCAGGAAAATACAGCCCAGGTAAGGGTGAGGTGCGAAAATGTCTACTGTTTATGAGGCACAGAACAGCACAGAGAATCAAAGGGAGGAAGCAGAGTGGGCTCATTGTTTTAATCCCCTGGTCATTTGGGGCTGGCTCCTGCCCTCTGAAAAAAGCCACAGCTCCTGTCACGTGGCTGTCTACACCTAGTATTCTGTTTTCAGATTCTGGGAACCACTGCCTTCAGGCCTAGAGGCCACATTTTAACTAGTGCTGATATACAATCAATCCCCAGGTACCTGCACAGTCCTCTGTAAATAGTCAAATTACCTCAATTTAAATGTGCCATCTCGTTGCTGGCAGTGCCTTAATTAAAAAATCTAGGACAATAGTCCAGATGGGAGACAATGGTAGCTTGGTCCAGGATATTAGCAGTGGACTGATGAGAAACAGTTACATTCTGACCTACTGAAAGATGCAATGTCAAACATGGCTCCAGATTCTGGACTAAACACTGAAAGGATAGAGTGCTATAAACTGAGATTCATTTATTGAAATCACAAATGAATAGAAAATACATACAAATATACTAAAAGTAGCTCACAGGAAAAGGGATACTGAAGGCTTACCAACAAATATGAAGACACTCAGTCTTACTATTAAAGAAATGCAAATTACCATAACAGATACTATTTCCTCCTACAAAACTGACAAAGATTTAAAAATACGGTAATAAATGAGGTTGCCATGGGTTTCAAAAACATAACTGGAGGGGTGTAAACTTCTGTGAGGGAAAGTTTATAATACCTAACAAAACTTTAAATATACATATCCAAAGATCTCCTTTATCATACAGATATATTCACATATTTGTACAAATACATGTGTATAACATTTTCACTACAGCAGTGTTCATAATAAAAGACTGGAAATAATCGAAGTATTCACTAGTAGAACATATAATTTAAGCAAATAAGGTACACATATACAATAGAATAGTATCAGTGATTTACAAAATGTGAGGTAAATTCATATACCGATAAGGAAAGATCTACAAGAGATTTCTACTGTTAGAACAGTGCGGGGAGGCATTAGATTTTTGAGTTGCCTTTCCTTCAAGGATGCATACATATATAGAAATAAGAAAATTCTAGAAGGATAAATGAAATTGTTAAGAGTGATTGCCTCAGGCTGAGCACAGTAGGCCATACCTGGAGTCTCAGCACTTCGGGAGGCTGAGTGGGGCAGACTGCTTGAGCCCAGATGTTTTGAGACTAGCCTGGGCAATATGGCAAAACCCCATCTCTTTAAAAAAAAATACATAAAAACTAGCCGGGCTGGTGGCACACCTCTGTAGTCCCAACTCCTTGTGGGGCTGAGGTGGGAAGATCACTTGAGCCTGGGAGGCGGAGGCTGCAATGAGCCATGATCACACCACTGCACTGCAGCCCAAGTGACAGAGCGAGACCCTATCTCAAAAATAAAAAACAAAAAAGTGATTGTCTCTGAGAAGACTGATGTGAGTGAGTTGTATGTTTCACTGTACACGCTTTAATACTGTTTAAAATTTGTTTTACCATGTGCATATATTATTTTCAATAAACAAAAAATTATCTGAAGCAATAAATACACAAAAACCTATGGTGTTAAGTATAGAAACATCTGAACAGTTCGACCTATCAAAATCTAAACTGTGGTTTCGTTTTATTAGTTCTCATATTTTGTTAGACAATAAATGCCCTAAAACCATCATATTCTGAGTCACAGGTATTTCTCCATTTATGGTAAAATTGAGCCTTTTTACAAACTCTTGGAGTTTTCCAAGTATTAGCCATATATGGAAAAATACAACAGAGTTTAATGTAGATAATTTCCAATGGAAAAAAAAAAAACCCTAAAAACATGTGCATGTGATCTGGTTCCCATTAACAGCTGGCCTAATGACTAACAATCATTTTGGCACTGATCACAATGTCAAATGGAACAGTCCACATCATGATTCCTGCTTCACTGACATATTTCCCAGCATCAATATATTTTAGTACTGGCAGGAAATAACAATACGGAAAAAAGGATTACTTTTGTGTAGGTTTATCTTAAAGCACTCTGTCAAAGCCAGCAAATCAGAATCAATAAAAAATTTTGTAAGACTATTATACTAGAAGAATGTCACACTATTTCCTTAACGATTATCTAAGATTTCACAAATATAAATAAATATACCAATATAAATGTGTACAGAATTCTGCATATTTTATTTCACTGGTAAAAATGTAAAACTTATTTCTCATCTTTTGCATGCTATTTTCTCCTTGCTACCACAATCCTGACACTGAAATTTGTCCCTAAGATAAAATTCTCCTGTTATCAGAACCATAATATATAATTTTCCCAACAAAGTCTTGGTAACTGTTGTTTACGTCACCTAAGTCTACTTGAATGCAAAAGATTCCTCAACTGCTTTTTTTTTTTTTTCTTGAGATGGAGTCTCCCTCTGTCATCCAGGCTGGAGTGCAGTGGCGTGATCTCAGCTCACTGCAACTTCCACCTCCCAGGTTCAAGAGATTGTCTTACCTCAGCCTCCTGAGTAGCTGGGATTACAGACGTGCACCACACCCAGCTAATTTTTGTATTTTTAGTAGAGACAAGGTTTCAACATGTTGCTGAGGCTGGTCTGGAACTCCTGACCTTGTGATCCCCCCGCCTCAGCCTCCCGAAGTGCTGGGATTACAGGCATGAGCCACCACGCCTGGCCTCCTCAACTGCTTTTTATAGCACAGCCCAAGGCTTGGATATATTCATGATCTGAGATTTGGTCTTCTACAATAATCAGTGAATCATGCTTCACTTTGGTTGACAGAGAAGCAGCAAAAAAGTCTTTCTGTGCCTATGAGCTCCTGATTCTCAGAAAAAGTAAAAAAAAATCTTAATAGATTCATCCCAAATTTCTGTGGGTTGATACTATCAGTTTATGGCAGAAGACATCTGAACCAAAGGAAATACAATGTAATTTTAATACTTTCATCTACCAAAAAAATTGTAGGAAAAAATCATGTAATAAATCGTTTGTCTTTCCATAATTTTCCCTGTGGGTCTGAGGTGCATATATATATTATTGTATTAAATGGTTACATTTAAACCAATTGCTAAAAAAATCAAATGAAATCAATGAAAAGAAAATTGTGCATCAATATTTACCTGTTGCATCAAATTCAATTGGCTGGCACCGGCGGGTAGAAGACCAGTCACATTTGAGGACTTGCCCTCCTTCCACAATCCCAGGCTGGGTCGTGTTTGCTTTGGGAGCTCCCACGAGAAGAAACATCCGGCTAAAATACAAAAGGGGTAGACAAAAGTTTACATGAAATAAAGCGTAAGCAATATCTTCTGATTTATGAGGAGCAACCATTTTCTTATCAACAAATATTTTTTAAAACCATTTGCTATTCACTGAGAGCATAATCTCCATTATTCATTTGGTACTCTCTTGCATGCATACATAATTTGATATCGTTTATTTTCCTGATAACTTTATAAGGCAAGTTCAGGGTTACATTCATTTAGGAATTTATGCAGGTCAATCATACACTTTAAATATGTACAGTTTATTGTATGTCAAATATCTCAGTAAAGCTGTTAAAAATGTATGCTCCCTACAGGCAGAAAAGTTTTGTTTTGGTGTTCTGGTGTGTGCTTGTGTGTGTGTGTGTGCGCGCACGCATGTGAGAATTGCTATGCATTTTCTATACCCTGAATGTTGAGCAAAAAATATAAATACATTCTAAATAAATTATTCCAAAGTATAATTATAAATATTATTTTTCCATTTAGAAAAAATTATCTTGCATTAAAAATATTGCTGTAATTTTTATTTTATTCTACTTTTTCTTTTTTAAGAGACAAGGTCTTGCTCTGTCGCCTAGGCTGGAGTACAATGGCACAATCATAACTCAGCTCAACTCCAACCTCCAACTCCTGGTTCAAGCAATCCTCCTGCCTCAGTCTCCTGAGTAGGTAGAACTACAGGCATATGCCACCATGCTCAGCTAATTATTTTAAAAATTTTTTGTAGGGGTGGGGTCTCACTACATTGCCCAGGCTTAATTTTTTTAATAGCTAACTAATAAAAAAAATTTCTTATCGCAAGATTAATCAAATCAATTCTTGGTCAAAGATTAGGACCACTATTCAATTTCTTTGTCATTAAGGTAAAATAAACCAAAGACACAATAATTAGGAGTAAAATTTTTAATTCTAAAGAGATCTTTTCTTTTGTTGTTTTCTATTCCTTCATAAAAGACATGCATTGAGTGTTTCTTCTGCATAAAGCAAGGTCCCTAGCACTAGAGATACCAGATGAATAAAACAACCTTGGTTCCTGGTTTTGTTTTGTTTCTTTTTATTTTTGTTTGTTTGTTTGAGACAGTCTTGCCCTTGTGACCCACGCTAGAATGCAATGGCATGATCTTGGCTCACAGTATCCTCCGCTTCCCTGGTTCAAGTGATTCTCCTGCCTCAGTCTCCTGAGTAGCTGGGATTACAGGCACCCACCACCACGCCTGCCTATTTTTATATTTTTAATAGAGACGGGGTTTCACCATATTGTGGTCAGGCTGGTCTCGAACTCCTGACCTCTGCTTGCCTTGGCCTCCCAAAGTGCTGGGATTACAGGCGTGAGCCACTGTGCTCGGCTGGTTCCTGCTCTTAATGGAGGAATTTAGCTTAAATTCTCTTAGAGGCAAAGGCAAGAAACTGCCAACAAATTACTATTACAAGTCCTACCACGTAAGCAAAAAATTAGCTGAGAGAGATTTTTGGCAATAGGGAGGGGTGATCTTCTTTAGACAGAGCAGTTATCTCCAAGGATGAGAGGGGAAAGATTTCCTCTAGGTAAAGGGAAGTCTCTCTAAGGAAATCGTCTTTAAAGAATGGGGAAGAAAGTCCTCTTTTAGATAAAGTAGACTGAGAAGTTATTTCTAAGGAACTCAACACAACATTAAGATGCACAGGATCAGAAGGAGGGTGCCTAGGAGCATTTGTGTATTGAGGATGGAGGGGCATGGGGAGTGGGGATGAGGGAAGTGGAATGAAAAGATGGAGGGAATACGCAACGCAGAAGTAGAAAGACCCAGGCAAGAAAGAACCTTCAGGGCTATGAAGAAAGGTATGGCTGAAGGAGAGGGCAAGCCAGGAGTGGCACAAGATAAGGTCATGGAACCTGGCAATAGCTAAGTCAAACAGGGCCTTTTGGCCATGGTTAAACTTTGTTTTATTCCAAGGTTCATTTGAAGACAACGAGTTTTTTAAGAAGAATGAAATCATCTACTAAAGAAAACTAAATTTTATGCCTTATGGGGAAAGCATTAAGGGAGAGGGAGAAAAAAATGGAACAAGGAAAGCAAAGGCCTGACCACAACTCAGGGAGCAGGTGAGCATGATCTGCAGTAGGAGGGTGGGTGGAAAGATAGATGACAGATGGAAAAAAACATCTGGAGTAGAACAGCAATAGCTGGAGGCCTGAATATGAGAGAAAAGACATTTAAGAATGCCACCTAGGTTTCTTTCTTGAGTGCATTGATGGGAGAAAAGCCTAGAGAGCAGAGAAGCAGAAGGCAGATTAAGTACTTACGGGAGTTCAAGACTAGCCTAGGCAACACAGCAAGACCCCCATCACTACAAAGAATAAAATAATTTACTGGGCGTGGATGTGCCTATGGTCCCAACTTTGGGGATGGAGCTGGGGTCCTGAGACAGGAGGATGGCTTGAGTCCCCGACATTGAGGCTGCAGTGAGCTGTGATTACAAGTGCTAGAAAGTAAGCAAACAGCCTGGGTGAAACAGCGAGTCCCTGTCTCAAGAAATAAAATAAAATAAGTACTTACAGAAAAACCATGAATTCTATTATCAATATGTTTGTTTGAGATATCTGTGAGTTATCCAATTGTAGTCTGAAGCCCTGTCTGAGAGACAGTATTTTATATCAGAACACAGATGGGGGAATTCAGTCAGGTAAAACAGGATACAGGTAGACAAAAACAGTCCTAAAATGCTATCACCATAACAACTGTATTTCATTAAATACTAAGTCACTTAAATTATCCTGGCAAAGGAAACATTTACAATTGCTTTTCACCTTTTTGTGAAATTAGAACGAATGTACATCTTAAATATGGAATGCATTCATTTGAACTCTTTAAATCAATTTTTTATTCTGGGTAGTAGCTGACAAATCTCATCTACATTAGACAAAAGCTGGCTGTACGAATTGCAGGGTTACAAAGAATCCCATTTTCTGACACTTATCTTAAAAATCCACAAATTCAAAATAAAGATGTAACTCCCAACCAAACCACGCCCTGTTTAATAGAGCTTCATGCAGTCATATTTGGCATCAGTAAAAGACGAATGTTGGCTCTCTCCTATCACAGCAAAATGATTCTGGGTAGAAAATGAACTTAGTTTTCATTCAGCAAAAATCTTTTATAAGAAAAAAAGAGGTTGGGCACAGTGGCTCACGCCTGTAATCCCAACACTTTGGGCGGCTGAGGCAGGCGGATCACTTGAGGTCAGGAGTTCGAGACCAACATGGCAAAACCTCATCTCTACTAAAAATTTTAAAAACTTAGCCAGGCGTGGTGGCATGAGCCTGTAATCCCAGCTACTAAGGAGGCTGAGGCAGGAGAATTGCTTGAACCCAGGAGGTGGAGGTTGCAGTAAGCCAAGATGGCACCACTGCAGTCCAGCAGCCTGGACAACAGAGGAAAACTGTCTCAAAAAAAAAAAAAGCTACAAGTAAGAGAGTCCCCACCTCCCATAACTAAGAGAGCAGCTCGTCATCAAAACCCCATTGGTTCTTTATCTAGAGCAGAGCTGGTTAACACAGTGAAACTTTGTGTGTGTGTGTGTGTGTGTGTAAACTATAATATGTAAATTTATTACACATACAATTTTTTAACAGGTCTAAAATTTGACCCCAAAATCACACAACTACCCCTTTTCATCAGAATTAAATGATTTTTGAGTGCATACTACAGCAAAAGAACAGTTCAGGTAAGTTTGCTTTTCAGGGTCAATATCTTGAATAGTGCTTGCTTGGGCCATTGCCACAGTAGTCCTAAGGAGAGTAATATAAGCACAGGTATGTACACGTTCTTAAGTGTCGTGGATAATACCAGGTTCTAGGTCAGGATAGGAAAATTGGTTCTCAGGCTTTGCCTGGAAACCTACAAGCAAAAATCACTTCTGGATTGTCTTCAAATAGTACCTTACAGCAGTGGTTCCCAACCTTTCCTTCCCCAGACATAGAGGGGGATGCTTTCAGGATAAAACTGTCCAACTCAGATCATCAGGCATTAGATTCTCATAAGAAAACATGTAACCTAGATCCTTGCATGCACATTTCACAACAGGGTTCACACAATAGTGTTTGCTCCTATGAGAATCTAATGCCACCGCTGATCTGACAGGAGGCAGAGCTCAGGTGGTAATGCTCACTTTCCTGCTGCTCGCTTCCTGCTGTGCAGCATGGTCCCTAAGAGGCTGTGGGCCAGTACTCGTCCATGGCCCGAGGGCTGGGGATCCCTGTCTTACAATATCTTTTATAATTTTTTGGTCAAAAGTATTCTGCCTATCTTATGATAAATTGCTTCTTTGAATGCAGGGTACTCTAATTCATCTTTTGAGCCTGCCACATAAGAACTCAAGAAAAGTTTAAATAGACAGTGGTGTAGCAAAGTCAATTCAATAGCTATGTCTCAATCTTAAAGTAGCCATATATAAATAAGTCATTTCCACTATGTCTGAACTTCTCAAAAATGCAGAAAGCATCCTCTATTAAACATCCAATTATTTAAATTACCCTTAAAACAATTTCCTTATGTAACATCTCTACTTAATTTTGGGTTTCAGATACTTTCTTTAGTTGGCACTATAAGACAGAGAGAGCTGGAAAGTTATTAGGAGAAGGCCTTCAACAAAGACAGAGAAAAAGAGCCCGGTAGGAGAGTTCTCTGAATGAAAACAGCACTCTATTGGCAGCACACAGTTTGAGTTCCTTGGATAAGACCAGGAACAAGCCTGTTGCTTGTCATCAGGCTACTTGCACATTTTAGGCATGAAATGATGGTACTCAGGTGTACAAATATGGATGTTCATTAAGTTTTCCTAAGCATACCTTCATGTGCAGACTTGCACATTGGTGAAATGCCACAGAAATGGCAGAATAATATAAAAGGAATGTGTCAATATTTACATGCCAAATTTGTGAGGGAAAAAAGCAGAGGAATGAAGTTTTTCATACAAAATGCCATCTCGATATGAAACTTATCATTAAGATATTTAAGTGTTTTAAAGAGAACAATGAAGAGATGGAGAAAGCAAAATTATCTTAGACATATGTTAAAGTCTTACGAGGAAGTTGCATAGTGAAAAACAAATATTTGCATAGAAAACTGGATACAAGGTGATAAAAGATGCTATATAAAAAAACTAAGGAATAAAAAGCAACACAGGCCAAGCACAGCAGCTCACACCTGTAATCCTAGTACTTTGGGAGGCCCCGTCAGGCGGATCACTTGGGGTCAGGAGTTCAAAACCAGCCTGGCCAACATGGTGAAACTCCATGTCTACCAAAAATACAAAAATTAGCCAGAAATTGCTTAAATCCAGGAGGCAGAGGTTGCAGCAAGCCAAGATCGTGCCACTGCACTCCAGCCTGGGCAACAGAGAGAGACTCCATCTCAAAAAAAAAAAAGGAACACACACTACAAAAAACAAAGTTAATAAAATACTCTATAAAAATAATTGTTACTTGAATTTCATCTAAGAATGACTAATGAATGTTTACAACAGCTTAATTAGGGTAAGAAAACTGACAGACCAGAAAAAAAAAAAGTTTGTGATCTAAGCAGCACTATCTAATGGAAACAGTTTGGAATTAAAATTTACAGACACTGCAAATCAACTGAAGGAGTAACTTTGAATCTCTGTTCCCTTTTCTATTGAATGGAGACAACAATGCCCACTATAATTACTTTAAAAAGAAATTTTCTGAAGGTGATAATAAATAAATGCAAACTTAGAAAATCTGAAATACCAGGAAAATACAAGAGGATGGTATTTAATTATCACCTTGGTCCTGAAAACAATTGATGTCATTAATAAGTTATTCCCTAAAAGAGTAGAAAATGTAAAACTTAAATTCTGTCTTTAAAAGGGCTTTTCTTTCTTCAGTTTTTTCAAAGGGCCATTAATGGTCCAGTGATTAACTCAAAGGAAGGAGAAAAAGAGAAAGAAAGGTAGAAAAATTGGCTTAAACATTTCTTATCAATAGTGGAGAGGTGGGGAGAATACACAGGGTGAGGCAAGGTTGACAAGAGTTTTCACTGATGAGCAGTGTAAATCTGAAGCTGAGTGACTTAATTTCCTATGCCTGCAACTCTCTCCTGATAGACACCATTTCCCTCCAAAAAGTGTGTCCAAGAACATCATCAGAATCCTCATCCTCTACATTTTTTTTAATGACTGGAAACATTGCCATTAAATAACTCTCTGGGACTTCAAAATTAAGGTTTACATCCACGCCAAGAAGTGCTAAAATATAAAGGATTGAGTTTCGGAGAGGGGACAGAAAGATGGATGGAAAGGAGGAAAAGAGATAGAGGAAAAGAAAAAGAAAGGAAGGACAAAAGACAGAAAAAGAGAAAAGAGAGAGAGATAGGGAGGGAGAGGTATCAGGGGAGGAAGTGAGCGGGAGACAGACAAGAGGCTTAGAGGAACCAATCAGGAGGATGGCCTTTGGATGCACTCCCTATCCAAAGTATACTTGAAGGGCAGTTGATTCAGGGAATGTGACCTTGACAACCAAGGAGGGGCAACCTGCCAAACAATGACAAGTCCATTTTTCAAACCCTCCAAATAAACTAACTTGTTTGTCTGCTTTCAGCACTGACCTTTCTAAGATAAAGCATGTTTAATATATTTAGCTGACTCTGAGTTGATCAATGAGTCTTCACCAAAAGGAACTTCTGAAAAACTATCATACATGTATATAGAAATAAATGTGCATGAAATAGTACTGTATGTTATGTCAAAGCTACAATTCCAGTTTCAGATTTACTTTTCATTTTTTAAAAAACGCTTTTTTGAATCAAAAGAAAAACAAAAATGCCAGTTAACAACTACATGATGTAAAACAGAAGCAGTAACTACAATTTCCATATATTTTCCCTTGTCTTTCATAATGCTCTATAAAACACTGTTATGTCCTTAATCAGAAGTAATCAATATAGGAATTGCTTTCTAAATAATAAAATTATAGTCTAATTTTATGTCCCCTAATATACATTTATATTCTTTATGATGAGAAAAATCAACCAATATAGTCAGAGCTACTCGGAAGTTTATAAAAAAATGAGGCCAGGCGCGGTGGCTCAAGTCTGTAATCCCAGCACTTTGGGAGGCCGAGATGGGCGGATCACGAGGTCAGGAGATCGAGACCATCCTGGCTAACACGTTGAAACCTGTCTCTACTAAAAAAAAATACAAAAACCTAGCCGGGCGACGTGGTGGGCACCTGTAGTCCCAGCTACTCGGGAGGCTGAGGCAGGAGAATGGCATAAGCCCGGGAGGCGGAGCTTGCAGTAAGCTGAGATCCGGCCACTGCACTCTAGCCTCGGCGACAGAGCTAGACTCCGCTAGACTCCATCTCAAAAAAAAAAAAGAGCTGGCATCATTTTGTAAAGTGTTGTGAAAACAGTTAAAATGGTAAGAGTAGAAATGGTACATGAAGTTTTAAAAATACAGACAGGTTGGGACAGATTGCAAGTGACCTTAATCCACGTTAAGCAGTTTGGACTTTCTTGCTGGCAACGGAAGCTTTATTATGAAAATTTTTGCAACAGAATACCAGGATGAAAAAGGATGTTACAGAAAGATAAAACAAATAGAAACAGATAAGATGTTCTGCAGGTTTAAGAGCCAAATGATGGGCAGAGGGATTGGGGAGGACCTGAGTGCCATGGACTACACTTGTCATAACTATACTGAAATAAGGAGTAGAAGGAAGAATTTCTAGGAGCTTCTGCCTGCTGACTAATCACTGACTGATATTAAGGTGGTGAAGTAGGAGAGACACAGAAAAATAGAACATGAGAGGGAGGAATATGAAATTATTTCCAAGGTTACAGAGAAAATGATGCCACCATTAATAGAAACAGAGGTGCAACTGACATCTCTTGGTGAAGAGTTAAATTGAGTTAAGACAGGCTAGTCAATGAGAAATGATTTACAGGCCAGGCCACCGGAATATCAAGTCAGAGATCTACTTTTAGATTTAAGATACAGCCAGGGCAGGAGTTTTACTTAAAAGGATTTCAGATATTGAAAACATGAAGTTAGGACTGAGAACCATTGAAGGACCTTCTGCTTGTAAGACACACATATCTACACATTGCCAACTGTAAGATAAGGCTCCATTAGTGTTTAATGGGGGAAAAGGCAAGAATCCAGTGTTATTCATCATAGCATTATTTTAAAATAAAGAAATACATAAAATGAGAACTGTATGACATATATTTAAAGAATTTTAAAATTGTTCAGTTATTTTCTTTAAAAATTCAATATCTGAATTTTAAAAAGTGGGATTTGAATTTTACACCCTGCCTTCGGATCCCTCCCTTTCTTACCCTCTACTCACACCAACCTACTCAAATAACTAGACTGAAAACTCTTCTGCCTCCGTTTCCTCCTGATCTGTAAGAATGAGTATATCTGCTTCCCCTTACTTCCCCACTGGTGGTGTGGGCTATAGAATGAAATGAGATATAAGTGCTTAGCAAATTATAAAATATGTTTACCAAAATAAGATGTCATCATTATAATTAAACCTAGGATGTAATTTTTAATTTTTCCAATTAGTCACCACAAGAAAAGTATGACTTTAATTATTGGACTGCATACAGTCTTTAAATTTTAGTTTTACAACATAGCATAAATGCTTACAGGGAAAAAAACAGAATGCGAATGCTTTATTTTTCATAATTTTGAAAATCACTATTTTTGGGAATTTTTATTTCAAACATGACTCATTTCTGGAGTGACTTTTTGAGGGGCCGCCTTAACATTTTGCTTAGTACTTTATTTGTCCTTCCCTTTAATAAATACTCATTAATTTTCACAACAAAACTATGCAGATAATTCAATAATAATTTTCTATCAAGAGAAAAATTAGGCAGAAAATAATTCTACAGCTTCCCCAAGGTATGTGGACACCAAAACTGGAAAAAGCAACAGGAGTGGACATCATAACCACTGCTCCTCATGAATCCTTCTCCCCTCAGAAGAAAGGCGCTCTTCAATTGACAAATACTTTTTCATTACGTGGCTTTTCTTCTTTTAAAAGTTGATGGTAATACCAAATAACAATAAATGCAACTGCTAATATTGGAAATGGCATCCCATGTACCTTGGATTCCAACGCTTGTTAAATTTAAAATGCCCTTTTAGAAAATTCAGCATAATTTTACATAAATTTTTGTTAAATCTGAAAAGCTCAGTGAGTAAAAACCTCTGTTCATACACATTTCATTTAAAAAGAAAGAAAAAAAAAACTCAAGGTTGGTTTCCATTTTTTAAGTTACCTATACCTAGAGCCTCTCTGGTCTATCAGTAACAAAGTTGCTGATGAATATTTCAAAATATTATAGGAAACCAAACCCAAGTTCAATTTCTCCTTATCATTAAAGGTCTATGAGTGAAGTCATGTAAACCTGTGAGGTCATAATATAGTCATTGATTATAATGAGTGGCCAAAGATTAATCACCCTGGCTTGTAATCAGCAGTAGCAAATATTATGAATAGTTCAACATTACTGCATTTTCCAAAGGAAAAAAAACAAAACAAAACAAACAAACAAAAAAACACTTGACGTTTATCAGCCTCTCATTTATCTGACACTAAACTTAGAGCACTGCTGAAGAATTAACACTAACATTTGTAAAACACTGCCATTAACTTTAAAGTTTTTCGTTGTTTTGTGTTTTGTTTTTGTTTTTTATTTTGTTTTTGTTTCTCAGACAGTCTCTCTCTGCTGCCCAGGCCGGAGTGTAGTGGCACAATCTCCATTCACTGCAACCTCCACTTTCCAAGTAATCCTCTCATCTCAGCCTCCCACAGAGCTGGGATTCCAGGTGTGCACCACCAAGTCTTAATTTTTGCATTAAGTATTTAAATGCAAATTTTTGACCGAAGACATATATTTTCAAAATCATTAGAATTTCTGTACAAATTAAATCTAAAATTGAACCCTTGGGAGCAACTAAAATGTTCCGTCTCATAAAGGCACACACTTGAAAGTATCTGAAAACAAAAATGTTTAAAGATAATGTTTGGTATTCACCCCTGTGGTTAAAAATAATAAATAAAAAGATAACGCTGACTAAAATGACTAAATGGAATGTGAAATTGGTAAATGTTGCCTAAATAATGATTATTTTTATCATGTTGGAAAATCTGTGCACCAGGTCTCACAGAAAGCCCTGTAACTGCTAACAACAAATAAAACTAAGCTTGCTACATAAAATAATGTCTCCACTAACAAAGTTTCCACTAACTGCATCCAATCTGTATTGCTGCGAAGGTTGTTACCAAAATGAATGATACTCAGTAACATTCAGAAAAACAGTAAGACTAAATTCTGCTGAATACTCTAAACCAGCCATAGAAAAACGTTAAGACCACCCTCAAATTAGGCATGTATGTAGTGGAAGATGGTCCTATCCACGTACTAACTGTCAAAATTATCCTCCACTTCACCCCAAAGGGACATCTTATACAGAAAATATGCTAACAAAAATATGTTGTTACAATGTCTAAGCGTTTAGAAGGCACCCTAAGAACAGTTTCTCTCTTGAAAACAAGATTTAAACATCATTAAAAAAAAAAATTGAACACTCATTACAACAGTACTCCTAACGCTACCATGGGGGTGGGGTGGTGAGAATGATGTCAGCATTCACTAAAGTCGGAGACAATTTCTAACACAATAATGACAATAACTGTTACAAATCCTGACGGCCCTTGCAACGCGGAACGCTGGCAACTTGCAAACATAACTGAATTATGAAATACTGCAATATTCAAATGACCTGCAGTGAGTGAAAACTCAGCAAACATCCTTGTTCCTTCTGAACAATGACCTAAATAGTGAATCACTATAAAAAGAACAGATGACACATTCAATTCATCTGTTCAACCTCAAATGTGCAAATGTCTGACAGTCCCAGAGATAAGACACAATGAATTCAATAGGACAGTATGGTCATTTTAAGTTATCAGAATGTCTGCAAAAGGAGTGAGGAGAAACAGAATCAGACAGAGGCGGAAAGAGTGGGGGAGGGCTTGTTTAGGGAGACTGAAAAGGACGGGCGTTAAGCCTGTAAAGCATAAAAAGGCTACCAAGAAGCCTAACTGGTACAAGATAAAAAGAGGTTCGGGGATGATATTGACCAAATCCTCGACGTTGGCACAGGAGGTGGGGAGTCCGGCAAGACCAGCCTTTGTTGATTTCCCACTTACCCCGAGTTTTAAGCACAGGTCTGCTTCAAAACTCTCCCGCTGCCCCTAACCAATTTTAAGAGGTGAGGAGCGGGATGTAACTGGATGATGGGTACCAAGGGGAGTTCATTTACCCAAATATTTCCCCCACCCAGGACATAAACCACTCTGAGGGGTAGGATGGGTGAGACAGACAGACGCCGGGATCTCTCGGAAATCAATCCCAGTGGAGAAACGGGCTGGGTGGGTGCGCGCGGTGGGGGAGGGGGCCGGCTCCGGTTCCAAGTGCGGCCACTTACGAAGACGCGCTGGGCACGAAGAAATCCACCGCGAAGCCGAAGTAACTTCCCTCGGGGCCAGAGTACTCGGCAGGACTGTCCACGTCTAGGTTGAAGGCGCGGCACAGAGGTAGCAGGAGTCCCGAGAGAAGAAGCGGGAGGCCGCGGGGACCAAGGCGCAGCCGTCGCCGCGGCGGAGAAGCCATCGTCGAAGTGCGCGCGGGAC
>NW_012114633.1:6913592-6950085 GCF_000951035.1 Colobus angolensis palliatus
CGGGGCGGGGACAGCAGCGCAGACGGCCCCTGGCTTCTCTCCGGCTCCGCCACTTCTGAGGCTGGGGACTGCCGGGGTGAGCGCCGCACCTCGGGCCTGAGAGCCGCGGCGGCACTGGGAGGAGACCTGGGAGGAGGAGGAGCCGGCCCGGGAGGCTGTGCCGCGGAGCTGGAGGAGGAAGTGGGGGAGGAGAGGCGCCCTTCCACAGGGGAGAGCTCAGCGCACTTCCGTGAGTGCAGTCGCCGCCTGTCCCGAGACCCGGGAGTCGGTGCCGGAGTCCCCAGCTCCTGAGCCTGGGTCAGCGGCAGCGCTCTAGGACGAAGGCCTCAGGCTGAGCACTGGAGGAGGCGTAGGGGCGGGGGCGGGGAGACACGGTCCAGCGTCCCGATCCACCCGCGTCCACGGGAGAAGCAAGGGCAGCCCACGTTCCCTTGTCCCGTGCGACTTTTGTTTAAAAATGAGGAAAGCTTTTTATCAGCTTCTCGTGTTTCTGCTACTTAGTCTGGCAGGCTCTCACGAACGAAACTCTGTAATTAATGGTCGTTAATTACACTCCATCCCACAAACACCGAATTTAATTACAGATTTCCAGAAAGCCAGCATAGCCTCTTGCAAGTGAGGTGTGTAAAGCTTAACTTAGTAGTCAAAGAAAGGATTGTCAGGGCAAAGAATTGGCAGTGATCGTTTTAAATCAAGTCAGAATAATCGAAGCCTTATTCCCAGTTTGTTAGCTGCCGTTGTATGATTTAGAAAAACTGATTTTGATTTAGGATGTTTGGATAGACATAATTTCAGAGCTGGAAAAGGACTGCACACCGGTGAAATAAGGCCCCTCGTGCTTGTTTGCCACTGCTGTGTTCCATCAAGCCTTAACCAAACTGTACTGAGAGAGGGCCTTGAGGATAGGAGCCTTAACCTTTTTCTTAGTATTCCTATTTTCTAGCACCTTGCCAAGCAGATAGTAATGGATCAATAAAATGTCGAATCAGTGAATAAATAGACGAAATCAGCAAAGTGCCCAGAGAAGTGACTCTTACATATTTCAAGTGTTTCATGTGCTACAGAATCTGTTGAACAAGATAAAGTTTAAGTGCATTGTGTGGACTTTAACAACTTACAAGTAAGTACTGGAACAGTAATTTCTGTTTTCCCAAAGTAACTATTAAATCTCAATCACAATATACATTAATAACTATCAAAAAATCCTGCAAAAGGATATGTATATAAATGGAAGTGAAATGCCTAATTTGAATTTATAATATTTATTGGACCAGGTCCAGGTGCTCATGCTGGTAATCTCAGCACTTTGGGAAACTGAGGCAGGAGGATTGTTTGAGACCAGGAGTTCCAGAGGAACATAGGGAGACCTCATTTCTACAAAAAATTAAAAATTAGCTGGGAGTGTGGTGCATGCCTGTAGTCCTAGCTATGCTGGGGGGTAAGGCAGGTGGATAGATCACTTAGGCCCAGGAGTTCCAGGTTACAATGAGTCATGAGCCTGCCACTGCACTCCAGCCTGAGTGACAGAACAAGACCCTGTGTTAAAAAAAAAAAAAAAAAAAAAAAGCCAGGCGTGGTGGCTCATGCCTGTAGTCCTAGCACTTTGGGAGGCTGAGGCAGGCGAATTGCCTGAGCTCAGGAGTTCGAGACCAGCCTGGGCAACACAGTGAAACCCCATCTCTACTAAAATACAAAAAATTAGCTGAGGGTGGCAGCATGTGCCTGCAGTCCTAGCTACTCAGGAGACTGAGGCAGGAGAATTGCTTGAACCCAGGAGGCGGAGGTTGCAGTGAGCTGAGATGGTGCCACTGCACTCCAGCCTAGGCCACAGAGTGAGATTCCATCTCAAAAAAAACAAAATTATATTAAATATTTCCATTTTTTAATTTGACTAAAAGATATACAGCAAAACCTTTGGCATGTTTTACAAGGCATGGTCTAGCATCTGCCTAAATTGCTGATTGAGAGAGGAAATCCGACACAAATCCTTACACATAAATGCAAATATGTGTAAGGCGAGCTTATTTCTCGCCTTCTTTCCTAATACACCAAAGAGGCTACGGATATGTATGCATAAACCCAAAGGGTCTTTTATGTCTTAAAAACATGAGAACCAGTCTACCTGGAAATCCATCCAGGTGAGGAAGACAGAAGAGTTTAAACACTGGCTAGATCCAGTAAGTCTCCCACTCCTCAACTTCTGATTCCAGGACAGGGGTCCAACAGACCAAGGTGGAGTGAAGAAATGTGAGAGGACCAGGGAAAGGAAGAAGTCAACGAAATGACAACACATGTACACCCACCAAAACTTGAGTGAACAACACACCCCCAAATAGGTCTACAAATTACTGAGCCATTCTTTATGAGTTTATTTTGAATGAGCAGTCTTGAAAATCAAGGAATTTGTCTTTTTACAAAAAGCAAACAGGCCATGGACTATAGCTATAGCTCATGCCTGTAATCCCAGCATTTTGGGAGGCCAAGGTAGGTGGATCACCTGAGGTCAGGAGTTCAAGACCAGCCTGGCCAACACAGTGAAACCCCATCTCTACTAAAAATACAAAAATTAGCCAGGCGCAGTGGCTCACTCACACCTATAATCCCAGCACTTTGGGAGGCCGAAGTGGGTGGATCACGAGGTCAGGGGTTCAAGACCAGCCTGGCCAAGATGGTGAAACCCTATCTCTCCTAAAAATACAAAAATTAGCTGGGTGCGGTGGCAGGCACCTGTAATCGCAGCTACTCAGGAGGCGGAGGCAGGAGAGTCACTTGAACCTGGGGAGTGGAGGTTGCAGTGAGCTAAGATCGCACCACTGCACTTTAGCCTGGATGACAGAATGAGACTCTGTCTCAAAAAAAAAAAAAAGCCAGGTGTGCTGGTGTGCGCCTGTAATCTCAGCTACTCAGGAGACTGAGGCAGGAGAATTGCTTGAACCCACGAGGTGGAGGCTGCAGTGAGCTGAGATATTGTGGTATTGTGGGCCACTGCACTCCAGCCTGGGTGACAGAGCGAGACTTTGTCTAACAACAAAAAAAAGGAAACATACATTTCAATTAGGAAACTATGAAGCAGACTAACCCAGTGGCTTTAGAAACTTGGGGTTATAAATGCAGGCATGTCTTTGTGTTACCATACGTGAGCAGCCGCTCACACAGTGCCTTGCAAATTGTATTATAGAACATGTCAATTCAGCTAATGCTGATTCAAAATCCACATTCCACCTGGTGCTATGTGCATGGGAGAGAGAAAAGAATGTTTTAGTCTATGAAAGAATGGTGATGCACCTCCCCCACCCCATGACACTACTCTTTAAACTACATTATAACAGTTTTCCAACTTAAAAGGAGAACTTCTGTATATACATTAAGTATTCATTGAATATAATCCTTTTCTTAGAAAATAAAATATTAGTAAAAATAATTTGTACTTTGAACTTTATCCTCTACTACCCTATACTTTAGTAAAAATATTGATTCCAGTGGTTTCTGTAAAATAAAGCGCCTGGGTTCCATTCCTGCCTTTGCCAACTACCAGTTGTGTGACCCTGGGCAAATCAGTCCAACCAGTCTGTGCCTCAGTTTTATTATCTGTGAAAGGGAAAGGGAAATAATACTATGTCTATCTCTTAGAATTGAACAGTTATTGTTGCCATTAATACTTTTAGGATTAATAGTTTAGCATGGTAACAATAGTAAATTTTGTTTGTTTGTTTTTTGAGACAGAGTCTCACTCTGTCATCAGACTGGAGTGCAGTAGTGCCATCTCAGCTCACTGCAACCTCAGCCTCCTGGGTTCAAGCAATTCTCCTGCTGTAAATTTTTATGACTATTATTACACTCTCTTAGTTCCCCTGGTGCCTATCCAACAGGTCCTTCAATAACCGTAATCAAACCAGGGGTTCACGCAGCTCTGTCTCTGTAAACAAAGGAACTTAGTCCGTAATTTAAGAGGAATTTCAAATTTTATCTCTCTCACAGAACCTCAAAGGAGATTCAGATCATAACCCATGGGAACTTCAGAAATCTGCTTGGTCTACTCTCCATTTCTCTGGAGGCTTTAACCCACTAAACCCTGCCCTAGAATTTTTGTTGCTGTTTTTGTCTAACTCACTCCTGTCTCTCCTCTCTTGGCTGTTTATTAGGGAGATTGACTTGTTCTCTTTTCACCCCCATAACCACCTCCACTCCCAATGCTGCCCTTTCCTATCTGATCTCTATCAGAAAAGATTCTGGCCAGCACTTCTGCTCTTTGGGTGAATGGGAAAGAAGAGAAGGCAGGCAGTAAACATGTCACCTTTCTGGGCCATGTTTCCTAAACTACCCCTTCAATGCTAGGATTCCCCAAGTCTCAGTTCTTGAGTCACTGCATTTCTCCTCAAGGTGATCTTATGCATTGTCATGCTCTCAACTCTCACTTCTTACCACCTCCCACCTCACAAAGGAGCCTTAGCCATATTAAATTACTTAACATTTCTCCAGAGTGCCATCTTTGCTCAAAGGGCTCCATCTTCCTGGGCAACATTAGTTCTCCCTGCAACCATTTTCCACAGGCTCCCATCCTTCTGTTATATACAAACATACACAATGTCCTCAAAGTGGCTGCTTCCTACTCTTCTTTCATTGCTTGTATTAGGCATCATCCTGTCCCCTAGAAAGACTTCTCTTAGGAACCACACCAGATTGTCTTTGTATCCTTGGAGATTACAGACCTTAGGAATTAATTCCATTGTCCAGGAACTTAATAACTAACATATCCCCACTGTTTTGCAAGGCTGAAGTGGGAGAATCACCTGAGCCCAGGAGATTGGGACCAACCTGGGCAGCATATCAAGAACCCATGTCTCCTAGGAAGACTCATTGGGAACCATACCTTATTGTCTTTGTATTCTCGGAGCTTACAGGACCTTAGGAATTAATTCCATTGTCTGGAGACTTAATAATAACTAACATATTTCCAGTTCTTTGCAAGGTTGAAGTGGGAGGATCACCTGAGCCCAGGAGATTGAGACCAGCCTGGGCAGCATAGCAAGAACTCAATGACATTACTATATAAACTCAAGTATGAAGAGAAAGTTAATGAGTAGATTAAGAAAACATACATTGGCCAAGCAAAGAAGATCATGCCTGTAATCACAACACTCTAGGAAGCCATGGCAAGAGGATGGCATGAGGCCAGACGTTTGAGACCAACCAGGGCAACATAATGAGACCCGATTTCTGCAAACTTGGGAGGCTGAGGCAGGAGGATCTCTTGAGCCCAAAAGCTTGAGGTTGTAGTGAACTGCGATCACACCACTGCACTCTAGTCTGAGCAATAGAGCAATATTCTGTCTCTCTCTTGCTATCTCTCCATACATATATGTCATATGTATCTATCATATGCTATCTCTCCATACATATATGACATATACATATATATGTCATAAATATATATTAAAACTTACTGTTTCTACTAGAGTCAAACTTACATTGTAAATATCAAGTCATATTTCCTCCTGGAGTTATACATTTATTGAGCACCTTCCTTGTGGTCCTATTTCCATAAGCCTCCTTTTTCATACTTACCTTTCAGAGTTGGTATAATCTATGATAGAAGATATATAAAACTGAGATTCAAAGCACCAAAATAGAAATCATGACCAGATGCGTTAGCTCATACCTGTAATCCAGCCCTTTGGGAGGCCAAGGTGTGCAGATCGCTTGAGCCAAGGAGTTTGAGACCAGCCTGGTCAATATGACAAATCCCCATCTCTCCAAAAAATAAAAAAATTACCCAGACATATTGCCATGTGCCTATAGTCCCCCCTGGAGTGTGAGCTGGACTTAGTGAACTGCTTTTAGTGAAGAGAATAAAGAGGAAGTGACTGTGGGATTTTGTTGACTAGGGCATAAAAGGCACTGAAGCTTCCTTTTGTTCTCTCTTGGAGGGGAAGCCAGCTGCCATGTTGTGAGGACACACAAGCTGCCTTATGGAGAAACCCACGTGGTGAGGACCTGAGGCCTCCTCCCAACCACAATGTGAACAAATAATTTTCAGACTGGATCCTGCTTCCCATTTAGGCCCTTAGATGATAGCAACTCCTGCCAGCCTCTAAATCTCAAGTGAGACCCTGAGCCAGGACCATCCATCTAAATAGCTTTTTAATTACTGACCCATGGAAACTGAGATAATGTTTGTTGTTTTGAGCCAATGTAATTGGGGTGTAAAATTTGTTATTCAGCAATAGATAACTAATACAATGAGTTTATGAAAGTAATTTGCTAAGGTCACAGAGCTAGGAAGTATTAGAGATGATCTAGCCAGTTTATAATAGCTAAGGTGACCATGCAATTTATTGTTGAACTGAGGTGCTTTAGAGACTAATAGAAACACTAATAATAACTATATTGATACAACAGCCCTCCAGGGCAAACTGGAACATAGGATCATCCTAATTACATCCTATGCTCTCTATTGCTACACAATTCTGTTTTCAATGTAAGTAAGTATATACAGTATGGCCTGTGCAACAATGTAAGTTTAGCACAAAGAAAGGATAATTCACTTATTCAGACAGAGACTGCTAGCTAGCTATCCAATATTCATTGTTTGCTTCTTGTTTGGTAATAAAACCCCTCTACTGTGTGGTGGCAACAGTGGTCTAGCTAGAAAAAAAGAAACCATTTCCAGCTTCCTACAGATGAACAAGATATGCCAGTAGAAGTTGTCAGGTGGAGCTTATAGGAAATTTCTTTTAGGGGGGCTATCTTAACTATCACGAGGAACCTTTCTTGTGCTTCAGTTTCTGTGTAGCTGCTGCCTAAGACATGGATGTGGTAGTCGGAGCTGCAGCAGCCACATTGTGGACATGAAGCCATACTTGGTAATACAGGTCATGACCTAAGAATTGTGGAACAGAAAGTTTGTGTTTCTGGTAACCATGGACCCATCATACTGGTTTTGAACTGTAAACCTGTATTATGCAATGGAAAAATATACCTTTATCTTTGTTAAGCTGTTATGACTTGGATTTTCAGTTATACTTTGACTAACCTAATCTTAACTGATATACTCACCTTAATTCCTCAAACAGAGATTTAAATTTTGAGTGCCAAAAATTTTTATTCTTAACCTATTTGGACAAAAATCATTCTAAATATACTGACCACTCTAAAAGAGAAGAGTAGCTAAAAGAGAAACATTGTCAGGTAGTTTTTTTGATGATACAAGGTTATTATTATGTACAGAAAGATGCGTCAGTTCACTGTTTAGGGTCTTTAAAAGTTTATATGCCCCATGGAAGCTCCTCTAATTGTTGACATTAATAAAACAAGTATGAATTAAGTCATTGTGAGCAATACTCTAATTTTCAGATGGTCTGGTGACATCACTAATTTTGTTCCTTCTGGGAGGTTTTCTAAAATCTCCACCCTTACTTCCTCTAAAACTCGAAAACTAGTTAAAGATTTTCACCTTTCAGTCTTGATGGATATATTTGGATTTAATAGAAAACGATGATGTTCACTAAGATGTTAGATACAGAACTCTTAATTGCATAATAGCATTAGGTTTAGCACATAGAAACAAAAAAAATTAAAGGTTTTATGCATTTCAGCATTTTGTGAAGCATAAAGCATTCTACAATTGGATTTCTTTTCTTCTGAGTTTTGACTAAATTACTGGTATGGAGATGGCTACATAAATTAATTCTATTCTTTAGTTATAAGAGAGTCCTGACCCCTCTTTTCTAGAGTTCTGCCTTGCTTCCCGGCGCGGTCGCGGTCTTCAGCCCACTCAGGATAATGGCGACAGCTGAGGTACTGAACATTGGTAAAAAATTGTATGAGGGTAAAACAAAAGAAGTCTATGAATTGTTAGATAGCCCAGGAAAAGTCCTCCTGCAGTCCAAGGACCAGATTACAGCAGGAAATGCAGCTAGAAAGAATCACCTGGAAGGAAAAGCTGCAATCTCAAATAAAATCACGAGTTGTATTTTTCAGTTGTTACAGGAAGCAGGTATTAAAACTGCCTTCACCAGAAAATGTGGGGAGACAGCTTTCATTGCACCCCAGTGTGAAATGATTCCAATTGAATGGGTTTGCAGAAGAATAGCAACTGGTTCTTTTCTCAAAAGAAATCCTGGTGTCAAGGAAGGATATAAGTTTTACCCACCTAAAGTGGAGTTGTTTTTCAAGGATGATGCCAATAATGACCCACAGTGGTCTGAGGAACAGCTGATTGCTGCAAAATTTTGCTTCGCTGGACTTGTTATTGGCCAAACTGAAGTGGATATCATGAGTCATGCTACACAGGCTATATTTGAAATACTGGAGAAATCCTGGTTGCCCCAGAATTGTACACTGGTTGATATGAAGATTGAATTTGGTGTTGATGTAACCACCAAAGAAATTGTTCTTGCTGATGTTATTGACAATGATTCCTGGAGACTCTGGCCATCAGGAGATCGCAGCCAACAGAAAGACAAACAGTCTTATCGGGACCTCAAAGAAGTAACTCCTAAAGGGCTCCAAATGGTAAAGAAAAACTTTGAGTGGGTTGCAGAGAGAGTAGAGTTGCTTTTGAAATCAGAAAGTAAGTGCAGGGTTGTAGTGTTGATGGGCTCTACTTCTGATCTTGGTCACTGTGAAAAAATCAAGAAGGCCTGTGGAAATTTTGGCATTCCATGTGAACTTCAAGTAACATCAGCGCATAAAGGACCAGATGAAACCCTGAGGATTAAAGCTGAATATGAAGGGGATGGCATTCCTACTGTATTTGTGGCAGTGGCAGGCAGAAGTAATGGTTTGGGACCAGTGATGTCTGGGAACACTGCATATCCAGTTATCAGCTGTCCTCCCCTCACACCAGACTGGGGAGCTCAGGATGTGTGGTCTTCTCTTCGACTGCCCAGTGACGGAGTTTTGCTCTTGTTGCCCAGGCTGGAGTGCAATGGCGCAATGTCAGCTCGCTGCAGCCTCTGCCTCCCGGGTTCAAGTGATTCTCCTGCCTCAGCCTCCCAAGTAGCTGAGATCACAGGTCTTGGCTATTCAACCATACTTTCTCCAGAAGGATCAGCTCAATTTGCTGCTCAGATATTTGGATTAAACAACCATTTGGTATGGAGCAAACTGCGAGCAAGCATTTTGAACACATGGATTTCCTTGAAGCAGGCTGACAAGAAAATCAGAGAATGCCATTGAATTTTTTAGGGGAAAAACTACAAAGTTCTAATTTAGCTGAAGGAAAATCAAGCAAAATGAAAAGGTAATTTTAAATTAGAGAACACAAATAAAATGTATTAGTGAATAAATGCTTCTGTTAATAAATATTAATCCATATTAATAAACATGAACACCTAACCTCTCCTTTCTTAGGTTAGACACCAAGATATTTCAGCCAGCCTTATCATTCCTCTTATTTTATCCTTTTTTCCTTAAGTATTGGTGGTCACTACTATTGAGTTTCTTCCGTAACACTGATTAAATAATCTTAACTCCCTCAGCTAAAACTGGCATTACTGACTCCCAGCTATGTTTTTCCAGACTTGTATTTTCTTTTTTTTTTTTCCTCCGAGACAGGGTCTTACTGTTGCCCAGGCTGGAGTGCAGTGGCGTGATCTCAGTTCACTGCTGCCTTCCCTCCTGGGCTCAAGCAGTTCTCCCACCTCAGCCTCTCGAGTAACGAAGACTATAATCTTGCAGCACCATGCCGACTAAATCTATTTTTGTAGAGATGAGGTCTCGCTAGGTCACCCAGGTTGGTCTCAAACTCCTGGACCCAGGTAATTCTCCTACCTCAGCCTCCCAAAGTGCTAGGGTTACGGGCATGGGCCACTGTGCCTGGCTAGACTTATACTTTCAACTGTCCATTTCTCCCTGTACGTTCCATGGGCACTCTCATAAAAAACAGAATGCTCCCAACTTTATTCATCTTCCAAGCCTGAAACTCTTGGTATGCTCACTGCTGCAAGTCAGAAGCTTGATTTCATCATTGATGTTTTTTTCACATTTCACATCTCATTCATCAAGTCATGTTGGTGTTAATTTCTAATTAACCCTTGAAATTGCCGTTTTCTCATCCTCTGTACAAAAGCCTCAAGTGAGGGTCAAATTCAACATTATCCTGATCTAGACAGTCCCCATTCTCAATCCACCCTTTTCCAAGTTGATTGCCCAAGGACTTCTAACATAATAAACTCTTTAACTCTTTTGCACCACAGACTTCTTTGGAAATATATATGCTGTTGACCCTCTCTGTAGAAAACTGCACACATAAACTTACCAACAGATGTGATTGGTTCTTGGGTTCTCCGGAAGCCTATCCATCATTTATAGATTAAGAATTGACGAGGTAGCTGGGCGCAGTGGCTCACGCCTATGATCACAGCACTTTGGGAGGCTGAAGCAAGCAGATCGCTTGAGGTCAGGAGTTTGAGACCAGCCTGGCCAACATGGTGAAACCCTGTCTCTACTAAAAATACAAAAATTAGCCAGCCGTGATGGTGGGCACCTGTAATCTCAGCTACTCGGGAGGCTCAGGCATGAGAGTTGCTTGGGCCCGGGAGGCGGAGGTTGCAGTGAGCCTAGATCATGCACACTGCACTCCAACCTGGGCAACAGAGCGAGACTCTGTCTCAAAAGGGAAAAAAAAAATTGCTGATGTGACCCATGAAGGGAAGTCATTTTCCTCGTAATTTCTGGACTGCTGCACATAGGTATCTTTAGTTCTTTGAAGGCCCACATTTTTATCATTTAAGACCTATTTGTCACTAAGTAGAGCTTTATCTTCAATGTCTCCATGAAACCTTCTGTAACCACAGTGACTACAAGTAGTTCTTTCTCTATTGAATTATTAGGTCCAGAATAGAAGATGTCATTGTATACTTTATTTCCCTCACACTGTGTTACACTCTGATGTGCTATGCTTAGCTCTCTGCCAGAGATTAGTAGATTATAAAACTCATGTGTACTACTTAAGTTTGTATCTTATGCTAGTTTATAAGAACAATTAAAAGGACTTAGAAGATTAAAAAAAATAAATAAATAAGAGAGTCCTTAAGAAACTTTCTTATTCTGTCTAGTTGTTCTAACTATTTCAGTTTAGACTACCTTTATTATTAACAAAATTTCTAAACCGTACTTTAGTGAAGTACTCTCTATACAGAATAAATCTTGTTCATACGTCTAAAATATCTAGGATAAATATATGGAAGAAACTTCAAGGACAACCTAACAATATGACTGGCCTGAAATGCAATAGGAAAGAACATTTGTTAAGACGAATGAAAACTAGGTCTAGATGATCATTTGATAAGGATGTAATAAATATGTGTTGTCTACTATAACTTTCTGAAATGATGAAAATATTCCATATCTATATTGTCTGAATACTTGCATTACCCATATGTGGCTCTTGAGCTCTTAAAATTGACTAGTATGATGGAAAAATTAAATTTCAACTTAAAAAATATTTTCATTGCCACATGTATCTAATGGCTCCCAAACTGGATAGCATAGTTATAGATGGTATTGATGCAGAGGTTAAAGAATCAGATTTGATAGATTCTAAAGTCTCTTCTAACTTTATATTGCCATAGCTGCAAAAATGAATGGGAAAACTTTTTCTCCATTACTACTCCACTCTGAACCAAATTTTTCTGTCTTTAATATTAGGAATTCCTTTAATTCATTAATTTAATCATCATAGAATTAGTGTGCCAAGTGCAGTGGGAAAAAAAAAAGCTGCTCTGGCATCAACATTTTGACCTTGCTTTTCCCTTTCACTGCCTTCAATATCTCTTCTCCTTTGGGACACATGTCTCATTGTCAAATGTGATAGCAAGGTACCAGGCTATGGACACCAAACCCTAAATGCAGGGACTTCCAGATTCAGCAGATATTTCTCTGTTTGGAAGGAGCAAACCCACAAAAATATATGGGGTCGTGCAGGAATAATAAGGACACTGAGTCAGATCAGATTGATTTTAATGTAAATAATGTGATGTTACTTGCACATGTGAGATTGCTTGTGGGCTGTACATAATTCCCACTGTTGCCAGGATTCTTGCCAGTGTTCCAAGAATTCTCAAAGGGGCTTAAGCCAACATTAAGTTCCCAATCTCACTGGTACCTCACCTTCTGCATCTGGTTTATTTACTCAACCATGCACATACTTCATCCAAACTGAAAAATGGAGTATCGCCCCTTTTACATTTATTCCACAAAGAAATCTGAATGCATGGTGGTTGCATGTAGCAGAATTCTGTAGGAAGTCTGACAGTGATGGTGGAGGGTAGTATTTGAGAGTAATGCAGTGGAGACCAGCTAACCACTTACAGTTGAATAGTAGACATATTTACAGCCCTCAGCCATTCCTACCATGGGAACATCGCGTTGACTGAGTCTCCTTCTCAGCCTCCTGGCCTGCCATTCCGTTGTGTGCACTCCTTGCAACCAGACTTTCTTTTTTTCCCCTTGTCCTCATTCGTAGGCCCCTGTGTCTTCCTTCTGGGCCAAGGTCATGTCTAAATCTTTCTCAGATTGCATACTGAGCAACTAAGACTTCTCTTTATTTTGCCCTGTTTTTTTCAGACCATGTTTGGGATATACATTGCAAGTCTCAAAATTTTGAATGAAAAACTAAGTTTAAAATGTTCTTACTCTAAAAAGGATCTCGTTCCTGAGTTTGAAATACAATTTTCTTTTTCATATGACTATATATGCTATATAAGTATATATTGTTACGAGAAAAAGATGCCTCAGAGAGGACTTGGCCATTGTCATAAAATCAATAAAAGGTGTTACTGGGACTAGAATACAGGTCTCTTGAAAGGCATTTATCTTTCTATTATATCATCACCATAAACAATATGAGTTAAATAAGATTTTATAAACATGTCTGAGAATCTTATAATTACTTACATATTATATCCAATAGGAAATCTTTCTTGACTACCAAAAATGGCATAACAAACATTTGAAAAATGAATCATATAAAAATGAAAAATGCATAGGTAAAAAAGTGATTGAACATAGCTTGATGTATATATGTATTTTTAAATGGTATTTCCCATGGGTACATTAGTTAAGAATTCAGCCAATACTTTGAAAATCCAGTGTTACATATAGGAAGCAGAACTTCTAACCAAAAAAAAAAAGAGAGAGAAAATTGTTTCCTCTTGGAATTGAGTTAGAGAAGCAAGTAGACAATGATAATCATTTTGACAAAATTATGCCACGATCACCAACAATACCTTTTGAGGATGCCAGAAGATAGATTTACCAATGCTTATTGAAGTATAAAACCTTTACTGACTCAGTGCTACATACAAAATGCTATGGCATATTGTGGTACATCCTACAGCACTTTCAGGAATGAGGAGTCTGAGGCAGGTGGACTGCTAGAGGCCAGGAGCTGAAGACCAGCCTGGGCAACACAACGAGACTCAGTCTCTACAAAAAATAAAAAAATGTTAGTCAGGAGTGGTGCCCCATGCCTGTAGTCCTAGCTACTTGGGAGACTTAAGCAGGAGTCCAAGAGTTTGAAGATGCAGTGAGCTATCATCATGTCACTGCACTCCAGCCTGGGCAACAGAGTGAGACCCTCTCTCTTTAAAAAAAAAAAAAAAAAAAAAGGAATGAAATGAAGTATTTGTCAGGACTCTTTCAATTACAAGTGACAATATCCCAATTCATATTAGCTAAAGTGAAAAAGAGACTAGATTGATTCACATAACCCAGAAGTGCAGCGTTGGTTCTGACTTCAAACACAACACTTTTTCCAGCTCTGCTTTCTTCTTTATGTTGGCCTTACCCTCTCCAACTGCATCAGGCTGTACAGTTGACCAGGGAAAATAGTTATACATCCTAGTTTAGCAATCCATAGATGATAAAGCTTCCCTCTTCTCAAGTAAGTATCTCAACTCAAGGCAATGATTTATATTGACTGTGTTTATAATAACTGCTCACCCCTGAACCAATCACTGTATTCGGAGAGTGAGATATTATGGTTGGCTACAGGTCAAGTGATAACTCCTGTGGGAAGAATGTGGCACAGCACTGTGGTCAATGAATATTGTTATTACTTACGATGGAGGAAGGGCAGTTCCACAAAGATAGATATGTAACCAGGCATACAAATACAACATTTGGCTACTGCAGACTCGTAAGTAACATGTCTTGTCCTCAAGGAGTTTTCCACATATAACTCTTGGTACTTATGTAAGAAGAAAATAATTCCCACATGTGCCCTGAATTTTTTGTTTCAATATTAATCAGTTATCCTGATTATGAAACTTGAAAAATATTACCCTAGCCCTTCTTACTGTTAATTAAATCTGTTTTTGTTAGTTTTAAACCAAATATGAAAATTATGTAATCATTGGCATAATATTTTTGTGGTTAAAATGCAATGTTGGCTTAAAACTTTTTGTATTATAAATTATACATTTATCTTTAGATGTTGTGGGAACTATGTCAGCTAACAAGCCATTTCCTCAGTTAACCCTACTTCTATGGTTGGGATGATTTGAAAACTGTTAACCTTGCTACACCTTGGTTGGTACTGTATTTGGAGACAATTTATTTTAGCCTTGACAATAAAACTTACCATTATTTTTAGAGAAATTTCATTTGCTAGAAAGTATCATTTGTATTATTTTATACTCATGCTGCCTGGGTGTATGGAATGAAATTAAATGCCTGATGTTTCCATTACATATTTTTACTAAATGTGTCTCACATACAATAGAGTGAAATACAGCTTTTATTGCATTAAGCTGCCAAGATCTCTGTGTTAATTTGATGCTATAATACCACCTAGTCAATCCTGAGGAATACGGATACATTAAATTACATGTAGGCATAATTTATAAACAAAAAGGATTCTCACAGTAATTATGAAATGTTATATATTTTCCCTTACTACAATATATATAATTTCTGTTCTAGACAAAAACATACATATATTTGTGTGATTTACCTACAAATAACAGTTGATTTCACATTTTTCCCAAGAGAAAGGGAAAACAATCCTTATTTAGTGAGTATCAGAGTTCAAAATATTTCTTTGGTGAGTTCAGGCTCAGAAGAGTCAGAAGGGATCTACTATGCCAACTATCTGTACGTATCTATGATTTCATCTTACCCTTTATTTCAGCAACTAAAATTTCACAAATAGCTTTTAAAAAAAAATTCTGAGTAGAAGTTCTGTTACTCGACTAGAAATGTGTGTTTTCACCACAAGTTCTTTCACTTTCACTGTAGCAAAAGAAACGCAGGTTGATCTCCCTAAATGTCCTTGGGAAGTGGCTACTATTGAGAGTTTTCTTGGGTTCTCCTCACCTCCTGAGAGTAAAAGAGAACCCCAGGAAGATTAAGTTTGAATCTTTCCCCTGCCACTGAAAAGCAGCCATCTCAGAAATGTCAGTATCACTTGTCTAATAATCAATCTTTCTCTTCAATTAAATAGCATTTCCTTCATGTTTTAACTCATTGGTTTTCAAATGTTTCTTAGCAGCAGAACCCTTCAAATGGCACACCAACTGAATTCACATATATAAGACTAAGAAAAAGCGGGACCCAGACGCTGCCAGAGGACCACCATCAAGTACACCTGAAAACTACAGCTTTCAACACTTCACACCACCTTTGTTTTATGATACACCTATTATGCTGTAGCTATGATGAGAGCATACAAATAAATAAAAGACTCAGTCATTTCCCTCAGGCAGATTCATTTTCATCTTTCTATAGTGGTTTCAGCATATTCACCTACAATTTATATGGTTCTCCACTCAAATAAATCTCCCTGAGCATCTACCTTCCCTGTTCTCCTCTCCCTTCCTTTCATAATGCTCAAAAACATCTGCACACTTTTTATCCCACTTCTGCCTCAACTCAGCTGCATTTTTGCTGTGTAGCCCATATCAAGACTTTAACCCATATCAGTCAAAGTCTCCACCAAGCCCATTTCCGCAGGGGACTGTGCTATTTTGCTCCCCCATTCAACCGCCTCTCCAATAATCCATATTAGATACGTGAGGAAGAATAGAAATAATCTTTTCAATTTCCATTTTATAATTAGATATATATAAACAAAAATGCTCTGTTGGTACCTGGGACAGTGCGTATGATGATGATGATACAAATGTGCACTTGCTCCAGTGGCATCATTTGCAGGAGCAATACACAGCTATGTGGCCACCTACCTCAAGCCTCGTCTGTGCTGAAGAAAATCTTGCTAGGGGGTGTATCTCAAAAAGCAGTCTGAGGACCACTGCCATCTGGGGTCTTTGTACTAAAAGTGGGATGCTAGGCCTAGCTAAATCAGGATTTCTGGGGTGGAGATGACAAGACCTGAGATTTTTTTTTTTTTAGAACTTCTTTTGGGGAGTTTTAGTGAAACTAAACTTAGTGAAATTTGAGCATTCCATCTTTTTAGTTACCTATTGCTACATAGCAACTCCTCCCCCTGACAACCCCGGAAGCTTTAGACAATGATTTCTTATTTCTCATGATTCTGTGTAGGTTCACTAGTAGTTTCTCTTTTGGCATCTCCTGGGCTCACTCAAGCAGCATCATTCTGGTAAAGGCACGGCTAGACTGGAAGGTCCAAAATGGCCTCATACATGTATTTGGCAATGCTGCTGGCTGTTAGCAGCAGAGCATCTCAGTTCTTCTTGTGACCTCTCATCCTCCAGTCAGCTGAAGCTCCTCAGGGCAATGCTCCAAGACAGCAAAGGTGGAAGCTGCAAGCTTTCCTGAGGCCTAGGCTTGCTTGTACAACATCATTTCTGCCACATTTTGTTGGGTCAGAGCAAGTGAGATGGCCAGACCAAGTTCAAAGCAGAGAAAAAATAGATTTCATTTCTTGATAGAAATGAAAAATATATTTTTCCTGTACACCATAGTTTTTAATACTTAGTCCCTTCTCCATCATGCCTGCAGGGACTGTTGTGTTTATGAAACTTCTATGGTATGCTTTTTATGGGCTTTGCTTTGAAATGATAATTTCTATCTGTATTTGCTAGAAACAGGTTGTTTTTCTTTCTAGTCCTAAAACCAGGAGTTAATATCATAGCTAATAGTCATTAAATATAAGGGTCCAACCTCAGTCGAAAAGATTCAGAAGCTCAAAAAAAAAAAAAAGAGTTGGTATCTAACTTCCATTTTGGACCTACTGAAAAACAACTGTTGACTTGTTTAAGAAAAAAATTATTAATACAACAGAATTGCACGTATCCACAATTATTTTATTCAGGTTTTTTTTCCCATCAAAACCTTTTCAAATATGAAAAAAATCAGAACTGATTAAGTAAATTTAGTTTCTTCTTCTACCAGGCTTGCAAAGGGAGGGCTTCCACCCAAGCCACACCTACATCTCTGCTCCAAGAATTTGCTAGTGTATACACAAGTTACATGGAATATTGAGAAAACTGATTTAAAACGTATTCTTGGAAAGTGGCCTCTGAGAGGACTTAACTAGCAGTTAATTCTTAAGAAAAATACCAAACCCTGAGTGCAACCATGGGCAAGTCAGCTATCTCAGTCTTTCGCCTAAAGTGAGCAATGAATTTTATGCTCTGTACCTAACTGACTTCAGTCCATCTTTATTCTCTCTACTATTTTCACATTTAAATAAAACCTTTTGCTGTTTTCAAAAATCACTTTTTAGGATAAGCTCTGGTAAAAGAGGAAACCACGAAAATCTCATTTAATCAACTGAAAGAAAATATGTGATTAATTTGCCTGCTGCCTCCAGTTAAAGTGTTTGAATTCATTCTCCTGTATTTAACATTTGCTTATATATTTTTTCCCCTTTTGGTTTATACTAAGGCAAAAGTTTGCCAAGAACTATGTCCTCCTGAGTCAGCAAGTAAATTTCCCACTTAGATGAGTCACCAGCCTGGCTTCCCTAAGTCAGAGTCCTGTGTCTGGGCTGGATGAGAAACAACATTACAGGCAATCAGTCTAGACAGCTTAGGGGGCAGTCACTTGGCCATTTATGGTATCATTTCCTTTTTTTTTTTTTTTTAACTAAGAGAGCCTAGAGAGCAAAGAGAGGCTCCTGGGAATATATGTAGGGTTGCCAAATTTAGCAGATGAAAATACAGGATGTCCAGTTAAATTTGTATTTCAAATCAACAATGAATAGTTTTTTAGTATACATATGCCCTGTGCAATATTTGGAACATACTTTCACTAAAAATAAAAAGAAAATCACTTATCCGAAATTCACATTTAATTGACTATCCTATATTTTATCTGGCAACCCTACATATATGGATCTCAACTCACAGCAATCACCTTTTATCATGCTTCAGAATGTCACAGATGAAAGTCTTTTTTTCCTGAGTTTTAGAGAATGAAAGTTGAGTTATTTTTCTTTCATCTTTTATTAACTATGGAATTACTATCTAACATCTGAGAAAGAAAAAATGATCAGTGACAAGAATTCCTTAGAGCAGTGCTTCTCAGACATTCCTGTACATATAAACCAAACCACATGAGAACCTTGGAAAAATCCAGATCCTAAGGTGAGGCCTGACATTCTGCGTCTGTAAAAAGCTCTCAGGTAATAGCAATGTTGCTGGTCCATGGACCATACTGGTCAGTAGCAAGGTTTTTAGTGTTTCTCATATTTTGGTGTATATTAGAAAACTCTGGGGAGCTTTTAAAACTCCTGATGCCCAGGCTGCATCTCACCTATTAAAATCCGTATCTCTGGGAGTGGGAGCCAGGTGTCAGCATTTTTTTTTTTAAGCACCTCAGTTGTTTCCTATGCACAACCAATGTTAAGACCTGCTATCTTTGGCCAACCAGTTCACTGCAACACTGGTTAATATTTATTTTTATATCCTTAGTGAGAGGCAATCACTTTAAAAAAAAAAAAAAGAAAGAACTCTGGTTGTTACATAGTAACTGTAATCTTTGTTTTAATTTTTTTTATTTTTAACTTTCATGGATACATAGTAGATACATATATTTATGGGGTAAGTAACTATAATCTCCAGAGGCTGAAATTGAAGGATCTCCACTGCAGTCTTTTCAGTGTGTCCACTTTCAGTTATGCTTTCCAAGCAATTGAGAAAAGCAATAGATTTTTTTTCTTTGCTTAAGCTCAGTGGCAAGAAGGCAATAGATTTTTATTATTTCAACTGTTATAATAAATATCTCTCACTAAATATTTTCCAAATTCAGAAATTTTATATCTGTGACACCAAGATTGTTGGAAAGTACTTTTTCCATGATTCTAAAATAATTTATTTTTCTTAATGTTTCTAATAGAAACCTAACAGCCACCATCTCAGAGTTAGACTGGCTTGGAAAAGACTAGTTTTTATTGTCTGATACTCGGGGAGGCTTGACTAGAGTCAAGGAATGTGGCTTACAGAAGAAAATCAAATCTTTAAGTCTTGTCGTTTTTCACATAAAGACATGTCGATAACATAAAAGTATGCTTTCAAAGCTACTGATATGAACATAACATATACATAACACATACTTACACAAAATATAAAAAGAAATGTCTATAGAAGCCTTATTTCTTAACCAAACACCTTCCTCATTTTTCCTCTAATTGTTGTCACTTTGGTGCCATCCATTTTTTTACCATCTTCCCTAAATCACAATCTTCTTTTTGTAGTCTTGTTTAGACTGAGAAATGCCTTTAGGGTACTTTGTACTTTATGCTGGATTGCTGTCCCATGGACTCTTTCTCTTTCTTTTATTTATTTATTTATTTTTTTATCTTGGTTTTTCTTTGTCCACTTCATTCATCACATATTCTCTTTTCTCATGTGTGCCTAGCCTGCTCCCTCTATCTCTTCTCCGCTCAGTCCTGTACTTTTTTTTTTTAAGTTTCTACATTGTTTGGGGTGTGTGTGTGTGTGTGCATGCATACCACCATGCCTGGATAGTTTTTGTATTTTTGTGGAGATGGGGTTTTACCATGTTGGCCAGGCTGATCTCCAACTCCTGGCCTCAAGTGATCCACTTGCTTTGGCCTCCCAGAGTGCTGGGATTACAGGCATGAGCCACTGCGGTTGGCCAGTCTTCTACTTTAGTGTCCAAACAATCTAGAATCTGTGACCAGGTCTTTTACTTGACCTGTTCCCCTCACCAACTCCAGCAGCTGCTACCATGCCTTGGGAAAAAACCTTAAGGAGTCCACACATGCCACTGATACTGGGTGGCAACCTCAGCAGGTTGAAAGGTTGCCAGCTTGAAGAGGTGACTCAGAAGAGGGTGGGTGGCAAATTGTTTTGCAAACATTTAACTATGGGTCCTTTCCTTAGTGTGCCCTTTTGGAAAATTTTTGGCTTGGAGGTGAGCTAGGGCAAAGTGGAATGCATCTCTTATGCAACATGAGCCTCCCAAAATGAGGAGGAAAAGTTAACCTTCACACAAAGTCAGCTGCCTAAAAATGTTTTTGTTCTAAATAATGGTAGTTTACCTTTCCTGCCATCATGGGAGGCTCACACACAGTTTCCATTTTATTTTATTTCATTTCATTTCATTTCAATTCATTTCATTTCATTTCATTTTATTTTGAGACAGAGTCTTGCTTTGTTGCCCAGGCTGGAGTGCAGTGACACAATCACTGCTCACTGCAGCCTCAACCTTCCAGGCTCAAGCGATTCTCCCATCTCAGCCTCCGGAGTAGCAGCTGGGACTACAGGCGCGTGCCACCATGCCCATTATACGCAGTTTCTTAAAACTCGGAACAGTGTACAATATGGTGACAGAACAATAACTAAACTAATGTTTATTCAACATTGTAAATTTTTATATGCAATTAGACCTTTATATTAGCTACCATTGAATTCTGTTCTAGGGCTTCTAGAGTATAAAACAATTACTCCTCATTCACTCCTGTGAGGCATTATTATGTTGTAGAAAGAGCTGTTGACACAATTTCACAAGCAAAGGTCGGATCCTAACTCTGCCACTGACTAACCCTAGGCAGGTTCTCATACATTCCTTGAATTCAGTTTCTCCATCAAGAAATAAAGATAAATTAGTTTCTGACCAGGCTCAGTGACTCATGCCTGTAATCCCAGCTCTCTGGAAGGCTAAGACCGGCTGTTTGCTTAAGCCCAGGAGGTCAAGACTATCCTGCGGAAACATAGCGAAAACCCTTCTCTACAGAAAATACAAAAATTAGCCAGCCATGGTGGTACACGCCTGTAGTCCCAGTTACTCCGGAGGCTGAAGTGAGAGGATTGCTTGAGCCCAGAAGGTCGTGGCTGTAGTGAGCTGTAACTGTGCCACTGCACTCCAGCCTGGGTGACAAAGTCAGACCCTGTCTCAAAAAACAACAACCAAAAAACAAAAAAACAAATTAAATAGTTTATTCTAGCCATTTGGTCTATGATTCCACACTCAATGTATCCTCAATGGTTTGTACATTTTTTCCTAGCCACATCATTATGGAACTGTGTGGGTTAAATCTCCTTTGACAATCTTCTCACTTAGAGTTAAAAAAACAAAAAAAAAATCTGTACCTATTTCCATTTGCCTTTCTTGCAAAGTGCTTACCTAGGAGAAGCTTTGTATAGGTTTTGAGAGAATATAAACAATGCTAATGCTTTATTTTGTAAAGCTTCTGTTTTGTTATCAAAAGCTATCAAATTTAAAGTCTCCCTTGGGGGCGGGGTGAAAGTGCTGTTATAGGTCTGCTGCCTATTAAAACCTGCTTTTATTCTGGGAGAAGGTGAGACATTAACTTCCTTTACACCATTCAAAGAAACTAGCTTAAATTCCAAGGATGCCTGTGGCATTTACCCAACACTGCACTTCCCCATTGTGTTTGTTTGTTTGCTTTAACATTGGGCACAAAGTACAATTAATTACCACTGCTCACTGAACTAGAATATAATTGTGGCCTGAAAGGATGACCAAACTGCTTTCTCTTGTTGCCTGACTATATCTGCAGAGACCCTTTTCCAGAGCTGCTTGAGTAAATGATCAGCTCAGCGCTGTTGCTGAGCACAGCCTGGATAAATAGATGGCCCACTTTTAGTTAGTGTTCTTAAATTTTCCTGGATCTGGGCTTCACAAAAAGAAAAACTAAATTAGACCGTGAAAACACAAAAGCAGAAAACACGAGACCACAGGTTTCATTTGCTGTATAAGATCATTTAAAATCCTAGTTTCATGGTTATTTTCTTTTTTTTAAATTTTAATTTTTAAGTTTGGGGGTACCTGTGCAGGATGTGCAGGATTGTTACATAGGTAAACGTGTGCCATGGTGGCTTGCTGCACCTATCAACCCATCACCTAGGTACAAAGCCCAGTATCCATTAGCTATTTTTCCTAATGCTCTCTCTCCCCCCACCTCACCACCCCTCCCAGAGGCCCCAGTGTTTGTTGTTCCCTTCCTTGGGTCCGTATGTTACCATTGCTTATTTCCCACATATAAGCAAGAACATGTGGTGTTTGGTTTTCTGTTCCTGAGTTAGTTTGCTGAGGATAATGACTTCCAGTTCCATCCATGTTCGTGCAAAGGACATGATCTTGTTCCCTTTTATGGCTACATAATATTCCGTGGTGTATATGTACCATATTTTCTTTATCCAGTCTATCATTGATGGGCATTTGGGCTGATTTCATGTCATTGCAATTGTGAATAGTGCTGCGATGAGCATACACTTTGTAATAGAATGATTTCTATTCCTTTGGTTATATACCCCGTAATGAGACTGCTGTGTCAAATAGTATTTCTGGTTCTAGATCTCTGAGGAATCACCACACCATCTTCCACTATGGTTGAACTAATTTACACTCCCACCAGCAGTGTATAAGTGTTCCCTTTTCTCCACAACCTTGCCAGCATCTCTTGTTTCCTGACTTTTTAATAATTGCCATTCTGATGGCATGGGATAGTATCTCATTTGGTTTTGATTTGCATTTCTCTAATCATCAGTGATGTCGAGCTTTGTTTCTAAAAACCCTAGAAGAAAATCTAGGCAATGCCATTCAGGACATAGGAATGGGCAAAGATTTCATGATGAAATCACCCTAAGCAATTGCAACAAAAGCAAAAATTGACAAATAGGATCTAATTAAACTAAAGAGCTTCTGCACAGCAAAAGAAACTATCATCAGAATGAACAGGCAACCTACAGAGTGGGAGAAAATTTTTGCAATCTATCCATCTGACAAAGTTCTAATATCCAGAATCTATAAGTAACTTAATCAAATTTTCAAGAAAAAAAAAACCCATTAAAAAGTGGGTAAAGGGCAAGAGCAGACACTTCTCAAAAGAAGACATTCATGTAATTTTTTTCTCACATTTATTTAAATTTTTTTTAATTTTCAATTTTCATGAGTACATAGTAGATGTATATACTCATGTGATATGTGAGATATTTTGATATAGGCATACAATATGTAATAATCACATCAGGACAAATAGGGTATTTATCCCCTCAATCATCTATCATTTCCTTGTATTATAATCATTCCAATTATACTCTCCTTTAGTTATTTAAAAATGTACAATAAATTATTGTGGACTTTAGTGACCCTTTTGTGCTATCAAATACTATACCTTATTAATTCTAACTATATTTTTGTACCCATTAACCATCCCCACTACCCCCACCATACACGCTATCCTTCCCAGCCTCTGGTAACCATCAATCTATCTCCATGAGTTCAATTGTTTTAATTTTTAGCTCCCACAAATCAATGGAAACATGCAAAATTTGTCTTTCTGTGCCTGGATTAGTTCACCTAACATAATGTCCTACAGTTCTATTCAAGTTGTTGCAAATGACAGGATCTTATTCTTTATTATGGCTGAATAGTACTCCATTGTGTATGTGCCTCATTTTCTTTATCTGCTTATCTATTGATGGACACTTAGGTTGCTTCCAAATCTTGGCTATTGTGAATAGTGCTTCAATAAACATGGGAGTGCAGATATCTCTTCAATATATTTGCTTTCTTCTGTGTATATAGGTAGTAGTGAAATTGCTGGATCATATGGTATTTTATTTTTAGTTTTCTGAGGAACCTCCAAACTGTTCTCCATAGTGGCTGTGTTAATTTTCACCCCTACCAACAGTGTACAAGGGTCCTTTTTCTCCACATCCTCATCAGCCTTCATTATTGCCTGTCTTTTGGATAAAAGCCATTTTAACTGTGGTGAAATGATATCTCATTGTAGTTTTGCTTTTCATTTCTCTGATGATTAAAGATATTGAGCACCTTTTCATATACCTGTTTGCCATTTGTATGTCTTCTTTTGAGAAATGTCTATTTAGATGTTTTGTCTATTTTTAACGGAGTTATTAGATTTTTTCCCTACAGAGTTGTTTGAGCTCCTTATATATTCTCGTTATTAATTCCTGGAACGATGAGTAGTTTGCAAATATTTTTTCCCATTGTGTGTGTTTTCTCTTCACTTTATTCTGTCCTTTGCTGTGCAGAAGCTTTTCAACTTGATGTGATCCCACTTGCCCAATTGTGCTTTAGTTGCCTATATTTGGGGAGTATTACTCAAAAAATCTTTGCCCAGACCTATGTCCTGGAGACTTTCTCCAATGTTTTCTTTTAGTGGTTTTATAGTTTGAGGTCTTAGATTTAAGTCTTTAGGCCGGGCGTGGTGGCTCATACCTGTAATCCCAGCACTTTGGGAGGCCAAGGCAAGTGGATCATTTGTGGTCAGGTGTTTGAAACCAGCCTGGCCAATATGGTGAAACACCATCTCTACTAAAAATACAACAAAAATTAGCCAAGCATGGTGGCAGGCGCTTGTGATTCAGCTACTCAGGAGGCTGAGACAGGAGAATCACTTGAACCCAGAGGTGGAAGTTTCAGTGAGTCGAGATCGGGCCACTGCACTCCACCCTGGGCGACAGAGTGAGATTCCCTCTCAAAAAAAAAAAAAAAAAAAAGATTTAAATCGTTAATCCATTTGGATTTGATTTTTATATGGTGAGAAATAGGGGTCTAGTTTAATTCTTCTATATAAGGACATACAGTTTTCCCAGCACCATTTACTGAAGAGACTGTCCTTTCCCCAATGTATGTTCTTGGTATCTTTGTTGAAAATGAGATCAGTGTAGATGAATGGACTTATTTCCGGGTTCTTTTTTTTCTCTGTCCTGTTCTATTGGTCTGTATGTCGGCTACTACGTCAGTCTTATGCTATTTGGGTTGCTATGTAATATAATTTGAAGCCAGATAATGTGATTCCTCCAGTTTTTTTTTTTTTCCCTCAGGATGGCTTTGGCTATTCTGGGTCTTTTGTGGTTCCATATAAATTTTAGAATGATTTTTTCTATTTTTATGAAGACTATCATTGGTATTTTGATAGGGATTGCACTAAATCTGTAGATTGCTTTAGGTAGTATGGACATTTTCATAACATTGATTCTTCCAATTCATGAATATGGAATATCTTTCCAATTTTTATGGGTCCTCTTCAATTTCTTATGTCAATGTTTTATAGTTTTTATTGTAGAAATCTTTAACTTCTTTGGTTAAGTTTATTCTTAGGTATTTTATTTTATTTGTAGCTATTGTAAACGAGATTATTTCCTTGATTTGTTCTTCAGAATATTTTCTGTTGGCATATAGAGATGCTACTGATTTTGGTATGTTGATTTTGTGCCCTGCAACTTTCCTAAATTTGTTTATCAATTGTAATAGTTTTCGGTGGAGTCTTTAGGTTTTTCCAAATGTTAAGATCATATCATCTACAAACAAGAATAATTTGACTTCTTGCTTTCCAATTTAGATGCCCTTTATATCTTTCTCTTGTCTGATTGTTCTAGTTAGGACTTCCGGTTTTGAATAACAATGATGACAGTAAGCACTCTTTTCTTGTTCCAGATTTTAGAGGAAAAGCTTTTAATTTTTTCCCCAATTAGTATAATATTAGTTGTGGGTCTGTCATATACAGCTTTTTTTGTGTTGAAGTATCTTCTTCTATAACCAGTTTTTTGAGGGTTTTTATCATGAAGAGAAGTGGAATTTTATCAAATGCTTTTTCAGCATCAATTGAAATGATCATGTGATTTTTGCCCTTCATTCTGTTGATATGATGTATCACATTGATTAGTTTGTATATTTCGAACCATCCTTGGATCCCTGGAATAAATCCCATTTGGTCATGATGAGCCATCTTTTTTAATGTGTTGTTGAATTCAGTTTGCTAGTATTTTCTGAGGATTTTTGCATTAATGTTCATAAAGATATTAGCTTGCAGGTTTCCTTTTTTGGTTGTGTGTTTGCTTTTGGTATCATGGTAACATTGACCTCATAAATGAATTTGGAAATATTCCCTCTTCCTCTATATTTCAGGATAGTTTGAGTAGTATCGGTATTAGTTCTTCTTTAAATGTTTGATAAAATTCAGCAGTGAAGCCACTGAATCCTGGACTTTTCTTTGCTAGGAAACTTTTATTACAGCTTCAATCTCATTACTTGTTATCATTTTGTTCAGATTTTAGATTTCTTCATGGTTCAATATTGGCAGGTTGTGTGTGTCTAGAAATTGATCCATTTCTTTTAGGTTTTCCATTTCATTGGCATATAGTTGTTCATAGTAGCTTCTAATGATTCTTTGAATTTCTGCAGTATTAGTTGTAATATCTTCTTTTTCTTCTCTGAATTTATGTATTTGGGTCTTCTCTCTCTTTTTCTTAGTCTGGCTAAAGGTTTGTCAACTTTGTTTATCTTTTCAAAAAACCAACTGTTCACTTCATTGGTATTTTCTATTGTTTTCTTCATTTCAATTTCATTTATTTCTGCTCTGATCTTTATTATTATTTTTCTACTACTTTTAGGGTTTGGTTTGATCTTGCATTTTTCATTCTTAAAGATGTATTATGAGGTTGTTTATCTGACATTTTTCTACTTTTTTGATGTGGGTGCTTATAGCTATAAACTTTCCTCTTAGTACTGCTTTCACTGTATCCCATAGGTTTTTGTATGCTCTGTTACCATTATCATTTTTTCAAGGAAGAAAAGAAATTGAGACAGGATCTTGCCCATGCTGGAATGCAGTAAGTGGCAAGATTATGGTTCACTGTGGTCTCACTCTCCTGAGCTCAAGTAATCCTCCCTCCCGGCCTCCCGAGTAGCTGGGACTGCAGGAACAAACCAGCATGCCCACCTAGTTTATTTTATTTTAGTAGAGATGAGGCCTCAGTATGTTGCACAGCCTTCAAGAAATGTTTAAATTTCCTTCTTAATTTCTTCACTGACCCACTGGTCATTTGGAAGCATATTTTTAAATTTCCATGTGTTTGTATAGTTTACCAAATATTGTTGTGAACTTCTAGTTTTATTTCATTGTGATATAAAATATTTGATATAATTTCACTTTTTTAAATTTTTTAAGACTTGTTTTGTGACTTAAAGTATGGTCTATCCTTGAGGATGATCCATATGTTCAGGAGAAAATCATCTGTAAATATCTATTAGGTCCATTTGGTATACAGTGCAGATTAAGTCCAATGATTCTTTGTTGATTTTCTGTCTGGATGATCTGTCCAATGTTAAAGTGAGGTGTTGAGGTCTTCAGCTATTATTGTATGGGCATCATCTCTCTCTCTTAAGCTCTAATAATATTTGCTTTATATATCTGGGTGCTCCAGTGTTGGGTGCATATATATTTACAAATGTTATATCCTCTCACTGAATCAACCCCTTTATCATTATTATAATACCGTGTGTCTTTTTATGGTCTTTGTCATGAAATCTATTTTGTCTTATATAAATTCAGTGACTCCTGCTCTTTTTTGGTTTCCATTTGCGTGGAATATCTGTTTCCATCCCTTTATTTCCAATCTGTTATGTGTTTATGGGTGAAGTGTGTTTCTTTTGTCAACAGATCATTGAGTTTTGTTTTTTCATCCATTCAGCCACTCTATATCTTGTGACTGGAGAGTGTAGTACATGTATATTAAGTGTGTTATTGATAACTAAGACCTTACTGTTGCCATTTTGTTATTTGTTATTCTGGTTGTTTTGTGGTATTCTCTTCTTCCGTCTTTTGTTCTTTCCCATCTTCCTTTTGTTGAAGGTGAGTTTCTCTGTTGGTATGTTTTAATTTCTTGTTTGGTATTTGTTGTATGTTTTTTGATTTGAGGTTATCATGAGGCTTGCAAATGTCTTATAACCCATTATTTTAACTGTTGACAACTTAACCTTGATTACATAAACAAACAAAACAACAAGCAAAGAGAAAACACTTTACCTTTGTTCTCCCATTTTTAAATTTTTTGTTGTTTCTCTTTACATCTCATTATGTTATCTGTGTATTTAACTGTTTTTGTAGTTATTATATTTTATAGGTTGATATTTGAGTCTTCCTACTCAAGATATGAGCAGTTTACACATCACAATTACACTGTTATATATTCTGTATTTGTCTGTAGGCTTACTGTTACCAGTGAGTGTTGTATCTTCAGATGATTTCTTACTGGTTGCTAATATCTTTTTCTTTCAGACTGAAGAACTCTCCTTTAGCTTTTCTTATAGGATAGGTCTGGTGTTGAGAAAATCCCTCAGCTTTTGTTTGTTTGTGAAAGTCTTTATTTCTCCTTTATGTCTGAAGCATATTTTTGCTGGATATAATAATTTAGAATAAAAGTTTGTGCTTTTTTTTCCTTCAGCACTTTTAATATATTATGCCACTCTCTCCTGGCCTGTAAGGTTTTCACTGAGAAGTGTGCTGCCACAAGTATTGGAGGTTTTCAGTATGTTATTTGATTCTTTTCTCTTGCTGCTTTTGAAATCCTTGTTTTTTTGTTTGTTTGGTTGGTTGGGTTTTTTTTTTTTTTTTTTTTTTTGAGAGGAGGTTTCACTCTTGTTGCTCAGGCTGGAGTGCAGTGGTGTGATCTTGGTTCACTGCAACCTCTGCCTCCCTGGTTCAAGTGATTTTCCTGCCTCAGTCTCTCTCAAGTGGCTGGGATTACAGGCACCTGCCACCATACCCAGCTAATGTTTTGTGTTTTTAGTAGAGATGGGGTTTCACCATGTTGACCAGGCTGGTCTCAAACTCCTGACCTCAGGTGATCCACCCCCTTTGGCCTCCCAAAATGCTGGATTACAGGCATAAGCCACCTCACTCTGCTTAAAATCCTTTCTTTATCCTTGACCTTTGAGAGTATAATTATTAATTTTCTTGAGATAGTCCTATGTAAGTTAAATCTGCTTCATGTTCTACAACCTTCAGGTACTTGAATATTGATATCTTTCTCTAGGTTCAGAATGTTCCCACTTATTATTTATTTTAATAAACCTTCTATTCCAATTTCTCTCTACCTCCTCTGTAAGCCTAACATCTTTTAGATTTGCCCTTTAGAGGCTATTTTCTTGATCCTCTAGGCATGCTTCATTCTTTTTTATTCTTTCTTTTGTCTCCTCTGACAGTATTTTCTTTCTTTTTTTTTTTTTTTGAGACAGAGTCTCACTTTGTCACCCAGGCTGGAGTGCAGTGGTGCAATCTCGGCTCACTGCAAGCTTCACCTCCCAGGTTCATGCCATTCTTCTGCATCAGCCTCCCAAGTAGCTGGGACTACAGGCGCCCGCCACCACGCCCAGCTAATTTTTTTTTGTATTTTTAGTAGAGAGGGGTTTCACTGTGTTAGCCAGGACTCTAATTGTATTTTCAAATAGCCTGTCTTCAAGCTCACTAATTCTCTCTTTCACTTGATCAATTCCACCGTTGAAAGACTGACCTCAACAGTTGATGCATTCTTGTCAACTGAATTTTTCAGCTTCAGAATTTCTGCTTCATTTTTTAAAGTTATTCCAATCTCTTGGTTAAATTTATCGGCTAGAACTCTGAATTCCTTCTCTGTGTTATCTTGAGTTTCACTGAGCTTCCTCAAAACACCTATTTTGAATTCTCTGTGTGAAAGGTCACATATTTCTGTTTCTCTGGGATTTGTCACTGCTGTCTTGTTTAGTTTGTTTGGTGAGGTCATGTTTTCCTGTATGGTCTCGATGCTGGTGGATGTTCCTCAGTGTGTGAGCATTGAAGAGTTAGGTATTTATTCTAATCTTCGCAGGCTGAGCTTCTTTGCTCCTGTCTTTCTTGTGAAGGATTTTGAAGTATTCACAGGGAATTGAATTTGTAATGTAAGTCTTTAGTCACTGCAGCCATATGTGCATTAGGGCACACTCCAAAGCTAGTAACACTGTGACTCTTGTAAGCTTGCAAAAATACTGCCTTAGTGGTCTTGGGTAAAATCCATGAGAATTCTTTTAATTACCAGACAGAGACCCTTGTTCACTTCCCTTACTTTCCCCTAAAAAAACAGTCTCTCTGGGCTGAACTTCCTGGAGTCGGGGGAGGGATAACACAATCATTCCTGTGGTCATCACTGCTATGTGTGTGCTGGGTCATACCTGAGGCCAGCACAGTACTGGATCTCGCCCAAGGGCTGTGGTAACTATTGCCTGGCTACAACTGATGTTTATTCAAGGCCCTAGGGCTCTTTAGTCTGCACATGTCACAATTCTGCTATCTTTTTTCAAAATCTAAGTTTCCATACACAGCACTGAGATAATTCAGTTTTAATAATGACCTCTTTGAATGCTGTATCATATTTGGAGGAGAGGAGACACAATTGGCCCTATAGTCAGGAAACACTTAGAGATACAGCACACTTATTTGATCACATCTTACTGCCTGGCATCAATCACGTAATTCCCATATTTTATTCTTCTGTGTTCAGTAACATTTTGAATACATTATGGAAGACCCATAAGGGGACATAAAGAAAAGTGTGGAAAGAACAACATGAGGCATTAAATACATGGAGATTCTGTGGACGAAGAGATAAGTACCTGTGAAATGATGCTCATCTGTGAGAAGGGCAAAACAACAAATTTGCCATTAATAGCAGCCTTTGTAGGTCCTTGCACTGGAAACTATATTATTTGAAAATGATAAACTTATTAAATGTCTAATACAGCAAACCTCAAAAAAATTTTTTGAAATTAAAAATCTAGCTTCATGACATGAATTTGGCCCAAAGTAATGGTGTTTCTGTGATGTGGTTATTGACAATACTATAGAGCAATAAACCTGACCAAATGCTTTCTCATTCTCCATCATTGTTCAGTTAGCAGTAATCATGTGTAAATCACCTGTTTGTCAAAATTAGTAGAATACTTAGGGAGGAAAAGAAAAGAGCTAACTGGAGCAGGATCTCCATTTTATTTATTCATTCATTTATTTATTTATTTATTTATTTTTGAGATCGAGTTTCGCTCTTGTTGCCCAGGCTGGAGTGCAGTGGCGTGATCTCAGCTCACTGCAACCTCCACCTCCCGGGTTCAAGCGATTCTCCTGCCTCAGCCTCCCGAGTAGCTGGGATTACAGGCATGCGCCACCACGCCCAGCTAATTTTGTATTTTCAGTAGAGATGAGGTTTCACCATGTTGGTCAGGCTGGTCTCGAACTCCTGACCTCAGGTGATCTGCCTGCCTTGGCCTCCCAAAGTGCTAGGATTACAGGTGCGAGCCATCACGCCCAGCCCAGGATCCCCATTTTTTAAAGTAGTAAATACCTTCAGTTCTCTTCTTAAACATCACCTGCATGTCTCAATGATCCATCTCCAACCCAGACTCCTACTCCAGTCATGCAAATAACCATACACAACAAATGACAAATAGATCAGAAGTTCAATTGGAAAGTAAGACGTGTGCCATTCATTGTCACAGCCACTGATGGATCTGTTCAATTAATAATTTGCAAAAAATCTTTCTGTTGACTTTACCAATTTCAACACTTTTTTGGTTATAACTTGTTAATTTCCCATAGAAAAGTAAGGATTTTGTTTTATTTTACCTCAACATGTGATTTTTAGTAATATGCTTACTCCAAAGAGACTTCACCACATCAAAAGGGTGACGTTTTCCTATGGAATTCATTAGTTCAGGTTTTATTTAATTATTTATTTATTTATTTTTATTTTTTGAGACCGAATCTCACTCTGTTGCCCAGGCTGGAATGCAGTGGTACAAATACAGCTCACTGCAGCTTCAACCTCCTGGCTCAAGCATTCCTCCCACTTCAGCCTCTGGAGTAGCTGGGACCACAGATATGTGCCACCAAGCCTGGTTAGTTTTTTAAAAGTTTTGTAGAGATGAGAACCATGTTGCCTAGACTGGTCTTGAAATCCTGGGCTCAAGCAGTCTCCCACCTCAGCCTCCCAAAGTGCTGGGATTACAGGCATGAGCCACTACCCCCAGCCTAGATTTTGATCAATAGGAAGATCGTGTGTCTTGATATTCAGAATATACAGCATGTGACTGATGAAGCTGAGTTTTGAGCTCTAGTTCTGTGACCTTCTGGTTGAATGACTTCAAGCAAGTTACTCAACCTTTCAGTGACTATAGTTTTCCTTTTCAGTTATTCTATCTGGTCCTTTTTAAAATCCACCTGCTCTTTTTTTCATTGTGATTATGTTCCATATGTTTCTCTTCCTTCTTTCATGTGTTTACTTATTTTTAAAATATTTATTTCGTAACTTATTTCATATTATTCTGTTTTCTACGTTCTTGGATGTACTAATTTCCCCCAGTTACAGTATCTGCTGGCTCTGGCTTAAGACACATTATTTCCTTGTATGTCTTAGAATTCATCAGGGTTTTGCTTCTCTTATAAGAACTTCCTGTTGCCTTATTTACAGAAGTGCCCTTCAGAATGCTCTGTCATTTGTTTCTACCAGGCATCCCTGATCATCACTGCTCCACAGCCCAATTGTCCAGGCAGAGATGTTTCCTTGCTCCCTTCTGGGGACCCATACGCAGACTTTTTCTAGTTCTCCTTTCACTGACAGTGGTGGCCTTTGTGAGACTTGGTTTATAGAGAGGTCTCACTTTCAAATCTTTAACTTGTCTCTTGTTTCTTTTGAGTTTTAAAGTCCAAATCCCTAAATGTTAATGCCTATTTCTTCTTAATACCTGGAAGTTTCCCATTATGTTTTGCAAGCTCACCTTGGTATTTACAGTATAATTTATTTTATTTTGTTTAACAGTTCTAAGTAATGGTAGGAAGGGTTCTTTATTAGTTTAGGCCACCACGCCCCCAGAACCATTTTCTTATCTCTGCATATATGAAATACAGAATATGATGGCATGTACCACACATGGTTTTGGTGGTAAGGTTAAATAAGATACAGATTTAAATGCTTAGGGACATGTCAAGTACCTAATTAACTGCGTAATAAATGTCAGCCTTCATTGTGTGGATGCTATCAGTGGTATTGTTAGGGTTCTCTTGGAACTAATCTCTGACACAGCTGTTAATATTTTATTAGATCAACAATTTGTTGAGTCTGCTCCGACTCACCAAATTAACTTGGCAATGATCTCTCTACTAGATGTAACAGCAATTCTGCCTGTCATGGCTGGCTCTTAGCAAACTGGAGAGACCTGGAGGGTTAGGATCTACCCATATGCCTCACCTTGTAAAGGTGACAAATTGAGAATAAGCAAAACTAATCACTAAGAGATGGAGGAGAGTTAGTAAAAAGCTAGCAAGATTCATTGTTAATTAGGGCCAGTTTTTAGTTTCCAGAATAAAGGGACAGATATCAGAAGCTGAATTTGGATATTAGAAACTTAGTCTACTGAAGGCCAGTTATCCAAAGCCCAGAATCAAAGTTGAGTCATACTTAGTGAGTAGGGGAAGAAGCTTTCAAAGTATGGAATATAAATGATGGCCTAATAGGACACGCTGCTCAAATACTTCAGGAATTTCATCTGTAAACAAGGCAAAGTAGAGTGTGAAACGGGGATAGCCCCTGAGAAGTAGTTTTGAACAAGTAGGAAAAGTGGGATGTGGACTTCCAAAATATGGCAACAGTGAAAGCTCCCTGCAAAGGATGAAGCCTAGAGTTAGATACCTGGAAGTCTAGAAACTTCAGGTACCTAAGACACCCAAGCAAAATTTATCCAAGTAAATAAAACACACTACACAAATTCTTAGGGAGAATATCTGATATTGTGTAGGCATATCTCATCTTATTGGGCTTCATTTATTGTACTTCACGTATATTGCATTTTTTACAAATTGAAGGTTTGTGGCAACCCTGCATCAAGAAAGTCTATCAGTGCTACTTTTCCAACAGCATGTGTTCATTTCACAATATTCTTGCAATATTTCAAACATTTCTATTGTTATTATATCAGTTATGATGATCTGTGATCAGTGATCTTTGATGCTACTATCGTAATTGTTTAGAGGCACTAAGAACCCTGCCTATATAAGTGATCTTTGATGGTACTATCATAAATGTTTAGAGGGACTAAGAACCCTGACCATATAACACTGTGTGTGTTCTGACTACTCCACCAACTGGCCATTCCCCCACCTCTCTCCCTCCGCTAGGGTCTCCCTATTTCCTGAGACACAACAATATTGAAATCAGGCCAATTAATAACCCTACAGTGGCCTTTAAGTGTTCAAGTGACAGGTACATTCCCATGTCTTTCACTTTAAATCAAAAGGAGACATGATTAAGCTTAGTGAGGGAGGCATATCAAAAGCTGAGATAGGTCAAAAACTAGGACTTTTGCTGAATAGTTAGCCAAGTTGTAAATGCAAAGGAAACGTTATCAGAAAAAATAAGAAGTGCCACTCCAGTGAACACATAAATGATAAAGTGAAACAGCCTTATTGTTGATATTGAGAAAGTTTTTGTCGTCTGGATGGAAGACCAAACAGCCATAATATTTCCTTAAGCCAAGTCTAATACAGAAGAAGGTACTAACTCTCTTCAATTATATGAAGGCTGAGAGAAGTGAGGAAACTGCAGAAGAAAATTTGAAGCTAGCACAGGCTGGTTCATGAGGTTTAAGGAAAGAAGCCATCTCCATAACATAAAGTGCAAGGTGAAACAGCAAGTGCTGATGTAGAAGCTGCAGCAAGTTCTCCAGAAGATCTGCCTAAGATCATTGAGGAAGGTGGCCACACTATTTTCCATGCAGAAGAAACAGCCTTATATTGGAAGAAGATGCTATCTAGGACTTACTATTATTATAGCTATTATCTAAAAAGAAGAAATTAATTACTGAATTCAAAGAACTGACTGACTGTCTTGTAGGTGTGATTGCGTAGTGACTTCAAGTTGAAGCTAATGCTCATTTACCATTTCAAAAATCCCAGGGCCCTTAAAAATTATGTTAAATCTACTCTACCTGTGCTCTATAAATGGAGGGACAAAGCCTGGATGACAGCACATCTGTTTACAGCATGGTTTACCGAATATTTAAAGCCTACTGTTAACACATACTGCTCAGAAAGGAAGGTATCTTTCAAAAGATTACTGCTCATTGACAAGGCAGTCACCCAAGGGCTCTGATGGAGATGTACAAGAAGATGAATGTTATTTTTATGCCTGCTGATACAACATACATTCTGTAATCCATGGATCAAGGAGTAATTTTTACTTTCAAGTCTTATTATTTAAGAAATACATTTTGTAAGGCTACAGCTGCCATAAGTAGTGATTCCTCTAATGGATCTGGGTAAAGTAAATTGAAAACCTTCTGGAAAGGAGTCACCATTCTAGATGCCATTAACAACCTTCATGATTCATGGGAGGAGAGCAAGATATCAACATTAACAGCATTTTGGAAGAAGTTGATTCCAGCCTTCATGTATGACTTTGAGGGGTTCAAGACTTCAGTAGAGGAAGTAACTGCAGATGTGGTAAAAATAGAAGAAATTTGAAGTGAGGCATAAAGATATGACTGAAATACTGCAATCTCATGATAAAACTTGAATGGATGAGGAGTTGCTTCTTATGAATGAGGAAAGAAAACGGTTTCTTGAGATGGAATCTACTCCTGATGAAGATGCTGTGAACATTGTAGAAATAACAAAAAAGAAATAGAATGTTCCACAATCTTAGTTGAGAAGGTGGCAGAAGGGTTTGAGAGGATTCACCTTAATAAATCAAATAAAATCAGGATTATAATACTTAGAAAGAAGGAACCAGTGGACATTAGCTAGGCAGCTGGCAGTTTTTGTCACATCTATACAGTGTGATCATAACTATAATGATTATAAAATCAAATAAGGCCTGAGGAGTAAGACAAAGATATATATGTTTCCATTGGGACCTAGAGTTGAGGAATGACTCAGAGCACAACAAAGGGTAAGGAAGGGAAGACTTAGGCAGTATGTGTGGGTTGGTTTTGGGGGAGTGTGGGTGTTCAAGGTAGAGGACATGAAGGAGTTGAGAAGTTGAGAATGAGAAAGGAAATAATGTAGGGGAGTGTCTGGATGGAGACAAATGTGGGGACTGAAGATGTAAACAACTCTTCTCGAAACATGTATCTTTTCTCCTTCCTTCCTTCCTTCCTTCCTTCCTTCCTTCCTTCCTTCCTTCCTTCCTTCCTTCCTTCCTTCCTTCCTTTCTTCCTTCCTTCCTCCCTCCCTCCCTTCCTCCATTCCTTCTTCCCTCCCTTTCTCCCTCCCTCCCTCTCTCCCACTGCCTCCCTCCCTCCTTCCTTCCTCTCTTTCTCTCTC
>NW_012114633.1:6951815-6965619 GCF_000951035.1 Colobus angolensis palliatus
AGAAATGGGGAAAATGGGTAGATGTTGATCAAAGGGAACAAACTTGTAAGTATAAAATGAATAAGTTTTGGAGACTTTATATACATATGGTGACTATAGTTGATAATAATATATTGGATACTTGAAATTTGCTGAGAATGTAGATCTTTTATATCCTTACAACACACACAATAAAAGATAACGATGTGAGAGATATATGTTAATTAGCTTGACTGTGGTAATCATTTCACTATATCTGAAAACATCACATTTTACACCTTAAATATATACAATTTGTACTTGTTAATTATACCTCAGTAAAGCTGGGATGGGGAGGAAACCTCTAATGTTTAACTTATGTACAGGACGAAAACTAGCTTATACATTTTGGTCTGGACAATTTGCCCATCTTTGTCCTCTCATGACCTCCAGATGGTGACCTTACTATTCAGTGGATGCAGAAGCAAGATAAATGACCTTTCAAGTCTAGTCTTTGCCATAATGCCTAACCCTGTCTAAATGGTGCTGCACTCAAATGATAGTTTTGATTACACTGTAACATGAGGTCAATCATCATTGTTGTAAATGACTTGAGTAATTTTTTGTCTTGATACTTAAATGATAGTTCCAACACAGGTGATTCTCCTCCAAACCCATAATGATTATGAGTCTGCTGAATAAATGGATACCTATACTTTAGTGAGCATAGAATAATATTTTTAAACTCCTAATATTGTTGTTTATTCTATTTGTTAAAACCTTATACTTAGTCTAGTTTTACTGTGAATTATTTTCCTTGTGTCCTGGGACTGATATTTAATTTCTTTGCTTTTCTTCACACTTTAGTTATAATTGTTATATATTTAGAACATTTAACCTGGATTTTTGTACTATTCGGTGAAAGTAGTCAAATTTCCCAAACTTTAGCCCTGTTTTCTCCTTACCTATAAGCTAGGAATCAATATCAGAATTAGAGTTGGATAAAAGTTTGTACCCCCTTCAAAGTCTGGCATGAACTGCTCATGCATTTAATTAATTCCATTAATTAATGGTAACAGTAACTTTAGACACAAAGATCAAATTAGCATATATATATGATATATATATTATATATAATATATTATAGAGTGAAGAACTGGATAATCTTTGTTGAAAGAAACATATGCTTTGCTTCGGAGGTGTTACAGTAAGAATATTATATGATATATATATTATATCCAATATATTATAGAGTGAAGAACTGGATAATCTTTGTTGAAAGAAACATATGCTTTGCTTCGGAGGTGTTACAGTAAGATCAGAAACAGGGACATAAATGAGACCTATTTCTTTAAAACAGAAATCAAATTAATTCCATTTCATTCTTAAAATGTTGAAATCCTAAACATAGTTTTTGAGGTCCTACACAATCCTACAAACCTCGATGCCTGTGTCACAGCCACACTGTCCTTCTCTAGAATCTCAACTTTGCTATATCCTCTTCTCTCACAGGGCCCCTCCTCATCTAGGAAATATCTACACTCCTTCAGGTCTACCCTTAAAGGAAAGCTGCCCTGGCCTCCCTCACTGGGCTATTTCTCCTGTCTCAGGTCCTTGTAGAGACGACCATCCATCTCTCTTTTGAAACACTTATCTCAATTGTAAATTAACACTTCTTTGTATAATATATACTTTAACAGTGTAAGTTCCATTAAGGCAGGCACACTGATCTTTTTTGCCAGTGAGGCTGCAGGCACCTGACTCATGGGTTCTTGAGAAGAGAGAGCATTGACTCAATGATTGGAGAGAAAGGGAAATTCCTTAATGCTGAGCTCCTGAGTTGGCCTCTGTTTGCCTAAGATAAAATTTACCACACTTACAAGTTATGTGAGACAAAAACAAATCATAAAAACAAAAACCCCTCAAATACAAACAACCTTAAGAAAGAAATTTCTTGGCTTACACAACTGAAAAATGCAGAAGCAGGAAGGGCTTGGCTTCTATCTCTTGACTCAAGTTTAATCTCCATATTACAATCTGTGTGAGATATGCTAAGGCTTCATTCTAAGACTCCTTGTGGTGATGAGAGAGCTGCAAAAGCCTCATCTTCATAATCTTTCTGGTTCGAGTCCAGCAGGAAAGGAGTCTGCTACCTTGATGCCTCTAACACAGTGTGACAGTCTCATTACTATGATTGACCTGCTTGTGAGTAAGTAATGAGCACCATATAAAATGATACTCTGGCCACATCTGTATCACATAACATGCTTCAGAGCTAGAAGTGGAATTAGCTGCTTAGGAAATTATCTGCATAGACTGAGAGTGTATAGGGAGTTAATTCCCAAGCATAAGTTGTACAGATATTGGATAAGTTTACTGCACTTCTCATTATTTTATCTTGCCATGTGTTGCAGGCGTCACTGAAATGCTGCTACATTACATAGTGGGAATCTTGAGAAAACATATCCTTGCTTTGCCATTAGGTGTGAAATTACCTTATGGGTAAAAGGGTGCTAGTAATTGTTCCACATTCCAGTTTAGATATCTCAGCAGTACTGGGCTGTGCTATTTATTTGGTACATAACCCAGGCTGATTTTTAGCGTTCATCTTTACATATGCATTTGTCCTAGCTGCTCATTATACTGCAAGCTGCTGTAAGGCAAGGGTCTAGCTGGGTTCCTCATGAAATGTCAGTATGAATAAGTGATTTTGTTCAATGATTCATTCACTTAGGGGCTCTGTTTCCAGTCAGATCTGACACAGTCAGAAACATTTGAGCTTCCAGTAGCTTTCAAACAGGAATTATAATTCTTTTTGGCAAGTGTGAAATCATCATAACTCATGTTCTTTAGAAATATAGTTTGAACAACATCCTGCTGACTGGAAACATGTATATAATCCCTCAACAGAGCAATTGCTCATTCAACACTTACATTTTACATGGAAACAAAATTTCAAGTAATTAAGTTTGACTGTCTACCAGTGTGTTTTTAACAGATAGGCCTATGGTATTATACTTTTGAACACAGACAATGTTTCCAGAACAAAAAAATGGTTTTTTACTTCCAGTTTTTATTTTTTAAGTTTAAATGTTTTATATTAGCTTGTAAATAAAATCTTTGAACATAGGAATAAAACCATATGTAAGGGAAAAAATTCTGTCAATTATGCTAGTGATGATTTATCTACCTTTAAAAATTATTCAAAAATGAATAGTTCTAATCAATAGCATAATTTTACAAACCTAAAACATTCTGTGGTGATAGATCATTATCTAATCTTTATGAAATTAATCTGTGTTACAAAAACAAAATTCCACTGAATTTATTTTTTAAACTTTTATTTTAAGTTCAGGGGTGTACATGTAGGTTTGTTATATAGGTAAACTTGTGTCATGGGGTTTGCTGTACAGATTATTTTGTCACCCAGGTACTAAGCCCAGTACCTGATAGTTATTTTTTTTTTTTTGATACTCTCCTTCTTTCAAGGAGCAGCCCCCAACAGTGTCTGCTGTTTCCCTCCTTGTGTCCATGTGTTCTAATCATTTAGTTCCCACTTGTAAGTGACAACATGTGGTAGTTAGGTTTCTGTTCCTCCATTATTTTGCTGAGGATAATGGCCTCCAGTTCCATCTATGTTCCTGCAAAAGACATGATCTCATTCTTTTTTGTGGCTGCATAGGATTCCATGGTGTATATGTACCACATTTTCCTTATCCGGTCTCTCATTGGTGGGCATTTAGGTTGGTTCTATGTCTTGGCTATTGTGCATAGTATTGCAATGAACATTCACATGCATGTATCTTTGTGTACCTTTGCATGTATACCTAGTAATGGGATTGCTGGGTCAAAGGGCATTTCTGTCTTTAGGTATTTAAGGAATCGCCACAGTCTTCCACAATGATTGAACTAATTTATACTCCCACTGGCAGTGTATAAGTGTTCCCTTTTCTCCAAAACCTTGCCAGCATCTGTTATTTTTTTAACTTTTAATTAAAAGCCTTTCCACTGTTGTGAGATGGTACCTCATTATGGTTTTGATTTGCATTTCTCTAGTGATCAGTGAGGTTGAGCTTTTTTTTTTTATATGCTTGTTGGTTGCATGTATGTCTTCTTTTGAGAAATGTCTGTTTATGGCCTTTGCCCACTTTTTAATGGGGTTGTTTATTTTTTGCTTGTAAATTTTAAGTTTCTTATAGGTGCTTGATATTAGACTGTCAGATGCATAGTTTGCACACATTTTCTCCCATTCTGTAGATTGTCTGCTTACTCTATTGGTAGTTTCTTTTGCTGTGCAGAAGCTTTTAAGTTTAATTAGATTCCATTTGTCAAGTTTTACTCTTGTTTTAATTGCTTTTGGTGTCTTTGTCATGAAATCGGTGCCAGGACCTACGTCCAAAATGGTATTGCCTAGGTTGTCTTCTAGGGTTTCTACAGTGTTAGGGGTTACATTTAAGTCTTTTATTCATCTTGTGAACTCACAATTTAAATGTTGAGAAGTATCTATTTAAATCTGAGGCACTGAACCTGACCTCTGATCCTAAAGGCAGGGGTGTGTGTGTGTGTGTGTGTGTGTGTGTGTGTGTGTTTGTGAGTGAGAGGGAGAGAGAACACAGAAAGACAGAATGACAAAAATTGGCCAGCTATCTGAAAAACATGGGGGATACAAGAAAGTGCCAAGGGGCAAAAACCAGAGTTCAGCCAAGGCATGAGTTTAAGAGAAATAAGCAAAGAGGCTAATTCTGGGCAAGTAAAATAGGAAACATTATTATTATTATTGTTACTAATATCTATATAACAATTACTGTGCACTAACTACTATATAAGTGCTATAAAGAAAAGTGTATTATCCTTTTTTTTAATACTGCAGCTTTAATGAAGGTAGAAACTATAATTATTTTATGTAGGTCCCTTGTTCAGTAAATACTCGTGAATAATAATGACACTGCATTTGCCAAAATAAAGTGAATGGAACCTGGGATGAAGGGTTGGGGACAGACAAAGAGACATTCCCTGAGCAGCTAAGTGAAATTCCTCTTCTTATGGGGTGTCCAAGGCCCTGGCTGTGGCTGAGGAGAGGCTCTTAAAGTGTAGCAAGGCATACTGGATTCTACCCAGATTTTATCCAAATTCCAAAGATAATTTAAACTTTTCATTAAAGTAGCTATCAAAATGCAACTGAATGACTGTGGCACTATAAAAATGTCTGTGTGTGTTTCTCTCCCTACCTTATCCTGCTTCCCCTACTCTACCCTACCCTAGTCAGGGTACTCTGGGATTTCTAAAGTGCATGTAATCACATATCCTCGACATGCACCAGTGCTAGGGGCATTTATTATCTGGTGTTAGGGTGGATTTCTGGAGCTTTGTACTACTGGTGGTAGCTAACGTACTTAGCAACCACCCTCGATAACTGACTATCTCATGTACCTATTTCTTTTCATAACACATTGCTTTTGATTAGTGCTGATTCAGTGTGTCCTAAGAGACAATCATTTCAGTCTTCCAGGCCTGAATGTAATCATCAAGGGATTTTTTAAATTCTTGTGTTAATACCTTCATTCCACACAGCCTCTACCATGTTTTCTTAGCTAAGCAAACTGTCTTAGTAGTAAATTGAACTTTTTAGAAAATAAAACCAACACTACATGGGTTGGTGAATGAGAGAGGCCATCTGTAGACAAGATAATTTTGTCACATAAAATAAATACACATTTTATGATAGAAAACAGTCAATGAAAACAGAACCAGAGGATACTATTTGTTACTTTCAGAAGGCTATCTAGATTCTGGAAAGCAATCTGGGGTTTTCATTAATGATGTAACTGTCTAAGGTTTGACCACACAATAACAGACATTCTTCATTTGAAAATTTTCAAAGCAATAATAACCTATTTATGACAAAGAGAAACCTTGAGTTATTGAAATTGCTGGGGGCAGGTAAGTGGTGTGTGGCCTGGGGAGGTTTACACAGCACAGACATTTGAAAAGAATCATTATTATTTTTCAGCTTACAGTGTCTCCAGGGGAAGACTGTTTTTGAATTCACACTTACTAGCTGTGTGAACTTGGATAAATTTTAACTCTTTATCGAAGTTTATTTTGCTGTAAAGTAAAGATATAATAATATAGTACATGCTCCGTCATTATAGGGGTGATAATTGAGTTAATACAATGAAAAGGCTTAGAAAGATGCCCTAACTCACTGCAAAATTATGTTGCACCATCACTCTCATCATTATTACATTAATGTATATCTCTAGATTAAATCACTTTTTATCTATTCCTTGTTCCATAAATCTGGTCAGCTGTTAGCTGAAGATAGGCTCTTCTTTCAGCTTTCACCATCTTCATCAAGGCCAATCCTCATGTTTCTATATGGAGAGAATTCAGCTGGATCAATACCTCAGATCTCTCTTCCCTGTCACTCACTTCTCTTCTGGAAGAGGAGTGACTTATTTCATTGATGGGTTTGGGAAAAGGAACTGGGCTGTGTGGTCAGTGGATCTGTCATTGTGCTGACCAGGTACATTCTGGTCTGGGTCTCCACTAGGCAGTCAGGCCCAGCCCTTGGGGAAGACTTTGGCCTGTCTAGCTCTTCCTTGACAGGGTAGATGATAAGCCTACTATTTTAGAGTTACAATACCAAGTCATTTAATCACATTTTCCAATTGAGATTTTTTTAATCAATAATAAAGCTGATATTTCTCTATAAATCTGACTTCAATATGTTTTCCTCAGTTGGGTTTGACCTAGAAGAATAATAATATTTTATTTACTGGGTTTCCAAATTTTCAAAACCTATTGTGTGTAAGGTTCTGAGAGGTTACTACAGATAATAAACTAATGACTAAGACATCATGTCTTGCTTATAGAAGTTGATATCTAGTAAAATGTATGATGACTTTTCATAAATACCTATAACACAAGATGAGTAATTAAAACAAGAAAAGCAAAACAAAGTATTATGAAAAATTCAAAGAGAGGAGACTTGACTGCCATGCAGAGGCATCAAGAAAAAAACTAATGAGGGGATAAACAGAGGTTGATTAATGGGTACAAAATTACAGTAGTGGTTGGGTGTGGTGGCTCACTCCTGTAATCTCAGCACTTCAGGTGGCCAAACAGGGAGGATCACTTGAGGCCAGGAATTCAGGACCAGCTTGGTCAACAGAGTGAGACCCCATGTCTACAAAGAGTTAGAAAAAAATCAGCGAGGCATGGTGGTGCATGAGTATAGTCCCAGTTGCTTTGGGAGGCTGAGGCAGGAGGATCCCTTTAGCCCAGGAGGTTGAGGCTGCAGTGAGCCATGATTTTGCCATTGCCTGGGTGACAGAGTGAGACCCTGTTTCAAGAAAAAAGAAAAAAGTACAGGTAGATAGAAAAAATAAGACCTAGCGTTTGATAAATAAGTAGAGTGGCGATAGTCAACAATAATCTATTGTATATTTCAAAATAGTTAGCAGATAATAATTTGAATTTTCCCAGCATAAAGAGAAGATAGAGGTTTAAGGTAATGGATATCCCAATTACCCTCGTTCAATTATTACAAACTATATGAATGTATCTAAATATCATATATACCTTGAAAGTATGTACATCTATTAGGTATCAATTTGAAAAAAGAAAAACTCTCATGGAAGAGATGATGCTATGGTTTGAATGTGTCCCCCAAAGTTTACGTGTTGGAAACTTAAACCCCAGTGCAGCAGTATTGAGAGGTAGGACCTTTGAAAGCAATTAGGTCACAAGGGATCTGCCCTCAGGAATGAATTAACATCATTATCCTGGAAGTGTGGGCTTATTATAAAAATAAGTTCAACCCCCTCTTGGTCTTTCTGGCCCTCTCTTTGCCTTTCTGCCATTGGATGATACAGCAAGAAAGTCCTCTCAAGATGCCAGCCCTTGAATCTAGGACTTCCCAGCCTCAGGAACCATGATCCAATAAAGTTATATTCATTATACATGACTCAGTTTGTGGTATTGTTATAGCAGCACAGAACAGACTAAAACAGATAATATTTAATATGGGGTGGGAGAAGCAAAGTGCAATGCCTCGAAGGCAGAAAAGCATGAGTATGTATGTTAGGGGAGGGAGGTAATGGAAAGTCACAGAAAGATTTTGAACAGAGAACTAACTTTAGGGTTGCATTTAATGGATTTTAACCAGGGAATGGTATATAACATAGATTTAATTAAAAGGTTGGGGGATGAGAGTAATTGGTGTAGAGATTCAGTTCCCTAATTCTAAACCATGATATATCAGAATAAAGTACATTAAATAGATTTACTTTAGGGGAATATATTAGTCAGTGTTCTCCAGAAAAACAATACAACCAGTAGGATATGTGTCTATCTGTTTACAGACATTTGTCTCCTACTTCTTTCTCACACATGTATACATACATAATTATGGAGGTTGAGAATGTCCACAAACTGAAGACCCAGGAAAACTGGTGGTATAATTCATTCCAAGTCTGAAAGTCTGAGAACCAGGAGAGTTGATGGTGTAAATCCCAGTCCAAGGACCAGAGAACATGAGATGAGTTGTCCAGCTCAAGCAGACAGGCAGGAAGCAAAAGGGAAAATTCCTCCTTCCTCCACATTTTGTTCTATTCAGATGCTCATTGGATTGGGTGATGCACAGCCGTATTGGGAAGGGCAATCTACTTTACTGAGTCTACTGATTCAAATGGTAATTTAATCTGGAAACTCTTTCACAGACACATCCAGAAGTAATGCCTCCTCTGCGCATCCTACGGCCAGTCAGGTTGACATATAAACTTAACCAACACAAGTGATAAGACAGTTAGTTCAGACTTGGATATTGAGTTTGAAATGCCAATGGGACATTCAAATGAATAACTCTAGACACTTCTGGCTCCATTCTATCCTTCTAGTGGTGGAGAAACAGACTGTAACTCTTTGTGGCAAGAATTGCAAATAATTTCTTTTTGCCATTTTTAATATCCACCATACAAATTCTGCAATTTATTTGCTCTATAACCTAGAACATTTATTTAACCTTTCTTAGCCTGAGTTTCCTACTATGTCAAAAGGAAAACCTCATAGATTTCTGAAGGTTAGATAACACATGTACTTACTTTGCACAGTCCTGGAATGTGGTAGGTGCTAAGAAATGGTAACTATGACCATCGTCATCATCCTTACTGACACAGGTTCAAATACTGTCTCCATCACTTAGCTGTGTGATATTTAATCTCTCTAAACATTGGTTTGCTCATCTTCAAAATGAGGATAATAAGAATAACTACTGTAATGGTTGTTGTAATGATTTGTGAGAAATCTGTGTATAGAACCTTTTAAAAGGCTAGTACTAGTAACTCCCACATTAAGCTGTTGTGAAGATTTAATAAATTCTTAAATATAAAGCATTTAGCCTGATGGCTGGCATATATTCCAAGATTCAATACATGTTAGCTATCATTGCTATAATTACTACTAGTACTACCACCACCACTACTACTACTACTACCGCTACAATTATATTAGATAGATAATTCACTGTCACCTCTGTTCACTATGGGTTCTTTAAAGAATCTTGTCAGTACCTATCTCACTTAGAAAACTAGATATTAGATAGCTAGATATAGCTATTTTAAAATATAAACTGAAGATATACAGAGGGTAGTTTTCTATGCATTTCAGGAACTTAGGGGTATCTGGGTTTTAAGTATATATATATATATACTTATATATATTTAATTATATATATACATATATTTAATTATATATATTTTTCAAATTTAGTTTAAATGAATTTAATTTATTTTTTGTAGTTGCAAGGTCTCACTGTGTATTCCCAGGCTGGTCTTAAACTGCTGGGCTTAAGTGAATCACACACCTGGGCCTTCCAAAGTGCTGGGATTACAGACATGAGCCCCTGCACACAACCTTAGGTATATTTAGAACGGTATACATATAGATACTTAAGAATCCTGAGCGAGTATAGGGAGAAAGGTGCACTGATGAGCCTTACTAGGTGTCTGTGCTTTTCAGATGGAAGAAGGAAGAGAAGACAGGAAAGGACACGTAAGGAAAGACTTGGTGATCCAGAAGTAGATCCAGAATGATACCAGTCACAGTACCAAGGAAGGAAGAAATCACAAGAAACAGGGGAATGTTCAACAATGCTGAGTGGCACACAAAGGCCTAAGAAAAAATGTAGGCTTTGCCAATTATGGGGTAATTGGTGACCTCTGAGAGAATAGTTTTAGAAAGAGAACCAGGGGTGGAGTTAAAATTCCAAGGATCTGAGGAATGAGTGGGTGGTAGGAAAAATGGAAGCTATGATGGTAGCCTACTTTTTAAAGATGTTTTCCAAAGAAGAGAAGAAACAACACAGGGCAGTAACTTGAGAGGGCAGCAAGTCAAAGGAAGGATCTTTATAAGGAGAGAGAATATTTTTAGAAACTCAAACAGAGAGCAAATTAAAACACCATCAAGAGAGGCCCTTGGTGCATAAGATCTTAAAGGAAGTGAAGAAGAATGGGAATAGAGCCCAGGTTGAACCTCATACAGGGAGGACTTCCATCATCATTAGAGGCATGAGCAAAGGAAAGGGGTGAACAGACTAAAATTACCAAGAGATACTGACATGGATAGAATGAAGCTGCACAAAGTCTACATCTGATATCTTGAATCTTACTGGGAAATGAGAAAGTGATTGGTATATTTTGAGAAATAACCAGAAATTGGGTGGGAGCTGAAGGACAAGAGGGTCACATGGAAGGGTGACAGTTGACTGTACCCGAATATAATAATTTCTGGGCAGTAATGAGAGCTTAGCTAAAATTAGACATATTAAATTGCTGTAGACCCAGCATATTCATTTTCCCTAAGAGTGTTAAATGTCCAGAAAGTGACAGTAGAGAAAGCATATTTTCTTTATATTGAACTTGAAAATGCTAAGACAGGAATGAGAGAAAAGAAAAATGGCAAGGGATGCTGTGAGGTGCTGAAGAGTGTATTACTGTCAGGAATTAGCATATTATTTACATTAAAAATAAACTCAGAGAAGGGAGGATAAACTGAAGAAAAGAGAGAGTTCAAGACACAAGCAAACACCAGTAGGATTAAAAACAAGTTCAGTGATGATGAAGAAATGGAGGATTTGAGGTTGAAGTCAGACTGTGGATTTCCAAAGATCAAAATCTTGGAAGTGAAACCACATCAAGTAAATCTGGGTAGGTCTTGCCTACAGGTGTAGGTCTGCTTCAGGAAGTCCAGAAAGCAGTGAGGAAAGACTGTGTAGGAATATGACCCAGTGTTTACAGACATCAGCTTTGCAGTCAGAATCCCAGCTCTACCACTTTCTAGTTGGGTGACTCTGTGCAAGTTCCTAAACTTTTTCATGTCTGATTCTCATCCATACAATGAAGGTCATATTATTTCCCGGCTTTTAGAACTGATGTGAGGATTAAATGGGATAATATATGTAAAGCGTCTCACATGTGACACCTAATAAGGGCTCGAAGTATAGTTTTTATTATTTAGTGTTACTTTCAGTATCTTCATGATTCATATGTCAGTGTTTATCCATGGGAGAGTGACATGGGTTAAGGTGCAGAGAAAGACTGTGAGTGGGGCATAAAAGTCTGTGAAGAAGGTATCAGGTTTAGAGGTTAGTGGATGACTGGGTAAAGAAGGCTAGAAACCTAATAAAAATGCCTGCAACAGACATTGACGACCTTAAAAAAGGAAATCCGTTTTAGGTAGAACAGAGTAGAATGGCTCCAAAGTTTAGTGCCATTGACTTCATGCTATCCTGAAAGACTCAAGATTATTTCTCTGCTTGTTTGCTGGTCCTCTTGGGCTATGTTCTGTCATGCTCTTCATATTATGCCTGCAGTTTTAGATATCCTTGGGGAGCAAGTTTTGGGGATCATTAGTAGATCCCTCTAGAATGTGAGGGTGCTAGCACCTATTGATTTCAGTATGGAGAATAAGGCAGCAGAGAAGTATTATTCCATATTTTGTTATACAAATGATGCTGCAGTTAGCACCCTTATAAATGTTTCATTATACATATGTGAAGTATTTTTCTAGGATGAATAGGAAGACAGAATTGCTTTCAAAGAGCACACATTTTAAACATTGTAGATACTACTTACAAATGGCATTATCACTTTACACTCTCACTAGCAGTATATTAAAAAAACTAAAGATTCCCTTACTTCCTACCCATATTTTGATAATATGAAACTTTTAAATATTTGCTAATCTGGTACACAAAAAACCATGTCTCATTGTTTTTTCAATGTGCATTTTTCTGGTTACAAATGGGGCTGAGTATCTTTTCAAATGTTTGTGGATCAGTTGCATTTAATTTTTAATGAATTTTCTCTTCATCACTTTTGCTTGTTTTTCTATTGGATTGCTTATGTTTTCTTAATTTGTAGAAATTCTTCATATAGTCTGAATACTAATCCTTTGATTGCTATTTTCATCTATCCTTTGCTTTAGCTTTGTTGAAGATATCTCCAACAAAGGAAACAATTTTTAATTTGCAAGTAGGAAACAACTTTTAATTTGCACAAAACTTTTTGTCCTCTTGGATTCTTAGGCTGTTTAACTGGCAGTAACTGGTCGTTTGATTTCCAGAGTCTACTTTGCCCAAAGTCAATTACAGGAAGCTCTTTATACAGTGTCACTTAAAGAATAAAGAGAGAAAGCCTGAACTGCTAAAACATACTTCAAACCATGAGTCTGATGCCATGACTGGAATCCCCCAGATTAGTCATTCCTGAGGGACTTTCTGGAATGTGAGATTTTAACTTGGTGAAGGGTATTATTATGTTGTTGAAGCCTATTAACACATTAACAATGATTATGTTCTTTAATGAAATGTTTTTCCTTTTTTTTTTTTTTTAACTGAGTAGAGAAAGAACAGAGTAGGAATGAGATGTACAGATAAAGTAAGCAAAGTATGAAAAACAGTATAGGGCCCTGTTATTTGAAGAACTATTATGGAAGGCTCTGGGCAGTGAGGAGGCAAAATTTCTCTGTTTTAGGAAGAAAGAAGGGAGACTAAAAAGAAAGATGACCAAAATAAACTTTGAGTTTTCTCCCCTCAGCCTGGAATTCTTTTAATCCTCTAATATTGAGGTTACATTATCAAAATATAGTAGTTTTCCACTTAAATTAGATGTGCATTTGATTATTCTCTTATTAAAGCAAACTTAAGCAGTTCTGCAGCTATGAGTCAACTGATCCTTTCAAACATTCTTCACAAAAGTCCTGTGATAGAGGAAAGTCATTTAAGATTTAAAATGAGAGAATTACAAAGAAAGTGGCATAAAAGACTTGTCCTTTGCCGTGTGTTAAGTTACAAGTATTATTCTAACTTTGTAAGTGGTTTTAGTCTCTGAGGGAAAAATATTTAATGAAAGCAGATGTTGATGAGTCACATTTAAGCTCTTATAGTTAAAACACATTTTTAATATTTGTATACGGAGTTGTTGCTTAGAAGGTGTCTGGATAAAGTCCTCAAAGCCAAACACTAAATGATGAATTTTCTTATGTTGTCAATACCAAAGAATTTGGACTAGAGAGTCTGTAAGAACACTTCCAACTCTTGTATCCTACACTTTTTAAAAGGAGATTTATGGCCAGGGGTGGTAACTCACGCCTGTAATCCCAGCACTGTAGGAGGCCAAGGCAGATGGATTACCTGAGGTCAGGAGTTCAAGACTAGCCTGTCCAACATAGTGAAACCCTGTCTTTACTAAAAATACAAAATTAGCCAGGGGTGGTGGTGCATGCCTGTAATCCCAGCTACTTGGGAGGCTGAGGCAGGAGAATCGCTTGAACCGGAGAGGCAGAG
>NW_012114633.1:6965974-6966408 GCF_000951035.1 Colobus angolensis palliatus
AAGAGATATATGCCTTTTTCGCTTTTGCCCTAGTTAAATAGCCATGAAATGATGTAACCATGAGATGATGTAGCCACATGATGAAATAGCCCCCAACTCTTTTCTCCTGTGGCTACTTCTTTAAGTCACTGTTCAGACATTCACGGTGAAGAAGTTAGGGAGAAGAAGAAAATGTTCAAATTGTGAGTATGAGAGAAATATTGAGTTATTATTCAATAAATATTTACAGATTGGTTAGCATGTGTGAGACTAACCACAAGTAGACAGACTAACCAAATAACCATAAACACAATCTCAGACAAAGTTAAGTACTATGAAGTGTCCTTATAACAAAGGACTTAGGAGTCAAAGAAAACCTTCTGTCAGGAAGGACCAACGTCTGTGCTAAGATTTGGAGGAGGAGCAGGGGTTAAACAGTGAAAGAGTAGACCGGT
>NW_012114633.1:6967683-7007934 GCF_000951035.1 Colobus angolensis palliatus
AAAAATAAAAAAACTCACACAAGAAATAAAGGAAAAAAATGTAAAAAAGGATATAGGTATGCAAATGTGTTTTAGTCATGCTGAATCCCAAGGCAAGGTACACTTAGGAAGAAAACTACAAAATACTACAATCCATTCATGTGTTATTTACTTAGTTGTGATGTATAATATTTATCGAGTGTATATTCTGTCAAGTATGGTCCTACAAATTTTATAATGTGTATGTTTATTTAATCCTGACACCCAGACCTGTTATGCCAATTTTACAGAGGAGAAACCAAGAGAAAATTCCAAGGATGCACAGCTAGTGGTAGTGAAGAAAGGTGGGAGCTGATTCTGAACAGTCTGGCTGCAGAGCCATGCTTTTAAGCACTAGACTTCACTTGCTCATTTGTATGACCAAAAAATGCCTTGTTGCCTCATAAAAAGATTATTTTCTCCCTTCTCTAAAAGAGAGCCTTATGATACTTTAGGAAATGAAGATCTTCTTGACAAATATGAGAGTCAATGAATTAATAAGAAAATAGAGAAACTCTTACGGAACTCTGTAAAAGCAGCACACACTGAAACTGCACTTTCTCTGACAAAAGATTGCGAATAAGAATATGGAAGTAATTTTGTGGCCAGTGAACACGGAACACTTAAGATATGCAGCAAGCCACCATGTAACTCTAGACTTCTGAAACTGGTAGTACGAAAACAGCTCTAAGGCTGATTTTGAGCAGGGATTATAGCCAATCCTGCAACACTAAACCAATTACAGCAGAAAAAATTGAGACTACTTTCAACACAGTTGCAGAATTTTCTGATTTGCATTAACTGTTTGTCATTTTCTTGGCATGTTTCTCTTTTCATCATTGAAGTGTGAGAGATTATGTGTTTAAAGTCTGCCTCTTTCTCATTTGGGTATGAAACAAATTCCGCAGTGTTCTTTTGGATGAAGGGGGTTCCGTAAAGTTAAAAGGAGTTTCCTCCACTTTTATTGAGAGCTAAAGAAGCAGAATTACAGTTCATCATTCACCAAAGAAGCAAAAACCAAAAAACTGCAACTAGACACATCATATTCAAACTGCAGAAAATCAAAAGTTTAAAGAGAAGTCTTGAAAGAAGCCAGAGGAAAAAATATCTTACTTATAGAGGAGCAAAGATAAGAGCTACATCTGACTGCCCAAAAACCATGCAAGCAGAGTGGAGTAAATATTTAAAGTGTTGAGAGAAAAAAAGCCCTACTGACCTAGAACTGAATACTCTGCAAAATTATTCTTCAAAAGTGAAGGAGAAATACTTTCTCAGACAGAGTTGAGGGAATTTGTCGCTAGAAGCTCCGCCATGCAAGAAATGTTAAAAGAAGTTATTTAGAAAAAAAGGAAAATGATATAAAGTCAGAAGCTGAGATGTAAATAAAGAAAAGAACATCAAGAAAGCTGGGTGCGGTGGCTCACGCCTGTAATTCCAGCACTTTGGGAGGTCAAGGCAGGTGGATCACCTGAGGTCAGGAGTTCAAGACCAGCCTGGCCAACATGGAGAAACCCTGTCTCTACAAAAATATAAAATTTAGCCCGGCATGATGGCAGATGCCTATAACCCTAGCTACTTAGGAGGCTGAGGCGGGAAAATCGTTTGAACCCGGGGGGCAGAGGTTGGAGTGAGCTGAGCTGAAACCATTACACTCCAGCCTGGGTGACAGTGAGACTCCCATGTCAAAAAAAAAAAATGAACATCAAGAAAGAATAAGTGTAGTTAAAATTAAAACTTTTATTTTTCTCATTCTTAATTGATATAAAAAATAGTTTGTTTAAAATAGTAATAGTAATAATGTGCCTAATTATGTAGCAAATCAAATTCAACAATGTATTAAAAGAAATTATAGACCATAACCAAAAAGAATTTATCCTAGAAATACAAGGCTGGTTCAACATTTGAAAATCAATTAATATAATCCATTACATCAACATACTAAGGAAGAAAAGTCACGTGATTATATCAGTAGATGCTGAAAAAGCATTAGACAAAATTCAACACTCACTGATAATAAAAACTTTTAAGGCTGGGCGCGGTGGCTCACGCCTGTAATCCCAGCACTTTGGGAGGCCGAGGCGGGTGGATCACGAGGACAGGAGTTTGAGACCAACCTGACCAACATGGTGAAACTCCATCTGTACTAAACATACAAAAATTAGCCAGGCGTGGTGGCACATGCCTGTAATCCCAGCTACTCAGGAGGCTGAGGCAGGAGAATTGCTTGAACCTGGGAGGCAGAGGTTGCAGTCAGCCGAGATCAGGCCACTGCACTCCAGCCTGGGCGACAGAATGAGACTCCATCTCGAAACAAAACAAAACAAACAAACGAACAAAAAAAAACTTTTAGCAAAAGAGCAATAGAGAGGAGCTTCCTCAAATTTTGATAAGAATATCTACAAAACACTTAGAGTTAACATCATACTTAATAGTGAGAAACTTGAAGCTTTCCCACTAAGATCAGAAACAACGTAAAGATGTCCCCTCTCACCATTCCTTTTCAGTACCGTACTGGAAGGTTCTACCAAAAGAATAAGACAGGAAGAGGAAACAAAAGTATTATGATTAAAACGAAGAAATAAAACTGTCTTTGTTTGCAGATGACATGAATGTCTAGGGAGAAAATCCAAAAGAATCAACAAACCTCCTCCCTACTCCTGGAACTAATAGGTAATTATAGCAATGTTGCAGGATACGAGGTTATTATGTAAAAGTCAATTACTTTCCTACATAACAGTAATTATTACGTGGAATTTGAAATGAAAAACACAATACCAGCCGGGCACAGTGGCTCATGCCTGTAATCCCAGCACTTTGGGAGGCCAAGGTGGGTGGAGTGCCTGAGGTCAGGAGTTCAAGACCACTCTGGCCAACATGATGAAAGCCTGTCTCTACTAAAATAAAAAAAGTAGCCAGGTGAGGTGGCAGGCACCTGTAAACCCAGCTACTAGGGAGGCTGAGGACAGGAGAATTGCTTGAACCCAGGAGGCAGAGGTGGCAGTAAGCTGAGATCGCACCACTGCCCTCCAGCATGGGCAACAACAATAACAACAAAAAAAATAAAAATAAAAATAAAGATAAAATAGATAAAATAAAAACACAATACCATTTATATTGGCACCCCAAAAATGAAACACATAGGAGTACATCTAACAAAATATGCACAAGATCTGTACGAGGAAAACTATAAAACTTTGATGAAATCAAAGAACTAAATAAATAGACATTCCATGTTCACAGACAGGAGATTCAATATGTCAAGATGTCAATTCTTCTCAACTTAATCTATAAGTTAAATGCAATGCCAATCAAAATCCCAGCAGAAGATTTTCTGGATATTGATAAACTGACCATAGAGTTACATGAAGAGGCAAAAGAACCAGAATGGCCAACACAATATTGAAGAAGAACAAAGAGCACTGATTATAAATGACTTCAAGATTTACTACAAACCTAGAGTAATCTAGGCAGTGTGGTACTGGTGAAAGAATAGACAAATAGATCATTGAGACAGAAGAGAAAGTGCAGAAATAGACCCACATACATACTTTTACATTGCCAACTAGTTTTTGACAAAGGAGCAAAGGCAGTACAATAGTGCAAAGATAGTCTTTTCAATAAATGGTGGAATAAATGGTTCAATAAATGTATTTAATAAATGAATAAGATATCTGGAGAGCCATATGCAAATATATATACATATGTGTGTGTGTGTGTATATATATACATGCTGACCTTATACCCTTCACAAAAGTTACATCAAAGTAGATCATACACCAAACGTAAAATGTGAAACTATAAAAGTCTTAGACGATAACGTAAGAGAAAACCTAGATTACCTTGGGTATGGTAATAACTTTTTAGATGTAACACTAAAGGTACAATCCATGAAAAAAGAATAGTAAGCTGGACTGCACTAAAATCTTCTGCTTTATGAAATACACTGTCAAGAGAATGAGAAGACAAACCATAGACTGGGATAAAATGTTTGCAGATATATTTGATAAAGGATTATTAAGCAAAATATATAAACAATTCTTTTTTTTTTTTGAAAAAAATAACAACAACAAAAAAAACTGTCACTCTGTCGCCCAGGCTCCTGGAGTGCAGTGGTGTGATCTGGGCTCACTGTAGCCTCTGTCTTCCAGGTTCAAGTGATTTTGCTGCCTCAGCCTCCTGAGTAGCTGGGATTACAGGCCTCCATCACCATGCCTGGCTAATTTTTGTATTTTTAGTAGAGATGGGGTTTCACCATGTTGGCCAGGCTGGTCTCGAACTCCTGATCTCAGGTGATCCGCCCACCTCAGCCTCCCAAAGTGCTGGGATTAAACTCAAGAGCCATACATCTAACCCAAAATATACAAGCAATCCTGAAAACTCAACAGAAACAACACAATTTTAATATGGGCCAAAGACTTGAGCAGACAACTCACTGAAGAAGATACATAAATGGCATATAAGCATATGAAAAGATGCTCCACATCATATGTTATTAGAAAACCGCAAATTATAATGAGCTATCACTATACACCTATTAGAGTGGCCAAAATTCAAAACACTAACACCACCTAATACTGGCAAGAATGTGGAGCAACAGGAACTCTCATTCACTGCTAGTGAGAATGCAAAATGGTACATCCACTTTGAAGACAAATTGTCAGCTTGGCAATTTCTTATAAAATTAAACATATCGTAAGATCCAGCAATTGTGTTCCTTTGTATTTACCCAAATGAGTTAAAAACTTATGCGGGAGGCTGAGGCAGGAGAATGGCGTGAACCCGGGAGGCGAAGCTTGCAGTCAGCAGAGATCGTGCCACTGCACTCCAGCCTGGGCGACAGAGTGAGACTCCATCTCAAAAAACCAAACAAAACATAACAAAACAAAAAAACAAAAAAACTTACATACACACAGAAACTTGCACATGGATGTTTATAGTAGCTTCATTCATAATTTCCAAAACTTTGACTTTTGACATTAGAACCACAATGTCCCTCAGTAGATGAATAGATGAATAACCTGTGGTGCATCCAGACAATGGAGTATTATTCAATGCCAAAAAGAAATGAGTTATCAGTTTATAAAATGACATGAAGGAAACTTATATGCGTATTACTAAGTGAAAGAAGCCAATCTAAAAAGGTTACATACTTTATGATTCCAAGTATATGACATTCTGGGAAAGGCAAAACTATGAAAACAATAAAAGGATCAGGGGTTGCCAGGAGTTAGGTGGTAGAGACGGATAAATAGGAGGAGCACAGAGAATTTTTAGGGAAGTAAAATTACTCTGTGTGATACTATAATGGTGGATACATGTCATTATACACTTGGCCGGGCATGGTGGCTCATGCCTGTACTTTGAGAGGTCAAGGTGGAAGGATCCCTTGAGGCCAGGAGTTTAAGACCACCTACAGTAACACGGTGAGACGACCCCATCTTTACAAAAAATGGAAAAAAAAAAAGTTATCTGGGCATGGTGGCATGTGCCTGTAGTCCCAGTTACTTGGGAGGCTGAGGTGGGAGGATCTCTTGAGCTCAAGAGTTCAAAGCAGCAGTGAGCCACGATTGTGCCACTGCACTGCAGGGTGGGTAAAAGAAAAATATCCTGTTTAAAAAACAGACAACCCCTTCAAAACCCCCTGTAATTATACATTTGTTCAAACCTATAGAATACACACCAAGTGTGGACCCTAATGTAATCTATGGACTTTGGGGTGATAATGTATCGATGTAGGTTCATGGATTGTAACGTATGTGCCACTCTGGTGCAGGGTTTTGATAGTGGAGAAGGCTGCACACACGTGGGCTTAGCAGGGAGGTATATGAGAAATCTCTGTACCTTCCACTTAATTTTGCTGTGAATCTAGAACAGATCTGAAAAACAAAGTCGTTAAAAATAAAACAAAACCAGAAACAAACAAAACAAAACAAAGAGCCTTCCTGGACCTCATATCACTTCCAGTCACCATCTCATTTTTCTGCTGCATCTTACAGAAAAATTCACGAGTTGCCTATGCTCACTAGTTGTCTTTATTTCCTCTCTTCCCATTCCCTCTTGAGTCTGTTCCCACCAGGCTTTTGCCCTCACTATTCCACTGAAATGTGGGCAATACTCAAGTAAGTCCTCATCTTACTTGAAATATCAGTAGCTTTGACACCATGATGCTTCATCTTTCCTGATTAACTTATTTCACTTGATTCCTGGGACACTCATTCACCTCCTCCATTATGGGACACTCTTTCTCGAATTCCTTTGTTGGTGTCCCCTGATGTCCCCAAATACTAAGCATTAGAGTTCTTCTAGCTCAGTCCTTGGTCTTCTTTTCTCCATCTACGCTTACTTTCTTGGTGATCTCATTCAGTCTCGTGGTTTTTAAATCCTACTAAGAACTGAGGACACATCAATTCAAAATACCTCATTTACTGGCTGCAGTGAAGATTAAATGAATTAATGTTGATTAGGCACTTAAAACTGTCTGGGACAGAGTAAGTACTTTATATAATCAGCTATAAACTTATAAGCTGTCTAATAGGCACCACAAATGTCACAAGTACAAAACTAAGCTTCCAATTGTTCTCCCTTAAACTCCCCCTCCTGCAGACTTTTCTCACATACCTTACTATTGCTTCCTATCATATACCGCATCTAGTCTATGAGAAAATCCCAGTGGTTCTACTTTCAAAATATACTCGGAATTCAAATTATTTCCAATAACTTTATTACTACATTCTTATCCAAGGTATAACTATTTTCCGTCCGTTTTATTGCAAATGTACTAACAGGTCTCCCTGCTTTCTCTTGTTTCTCTGTGGTCCAGTTTAACATGGCACCCAGAGTAACTCTTATAAAATGTGAAATCATGTGACTTCTTTTCCAAAATCCTTCAATCTTACGCAGGGCCATAGCCAATATCCATGCAATGCCCTATAAGACCCCATGTTAACTGGCCTTTTGATCTTTCTCTGATCTCATGTCCTACCACTCTGTGTGATCACTCTGCTCCTTCCATAGTAGCCTTCTTGCTAGTGTATTTGTCACTAGTGCGTTATATTAGGTTGGTGCAAAAGTAATTGCTCTTTTTGGCATCACTTTTAATGGCAAAAATATTATATTAGTGTGTAATACGTCAAATATACTCCTTGCTCCTTTACCTTTGCATTTGATTTCCTTTCTGGTATGTTCTTCCCACAAGATAATCTGCCCAAATATCTGCTCATCCTCTCTTGCTTTCTCCAGTGTCTCTCTCAAAGAATTTTCCTCTCTCTCCTGCATTATAAGGGCCATGAAGGGACAACGCAGCCTGTGCACTAAGCAAAAACTACAAAATCAGTTTCTTGATGAGATCCTCTGAGCATAGATCAAGGCTTGCCTATTGATAGATTCAGTTACAGGAGGCAATCATGACCTTTAGAGTTTATTATAATATTCAGCAAGTTCTTCAAACTTGGGAGGTGATATACATTAAAAATATCATTATTAGTAGTATATTTTAATCATAAGTTGTTATTTTAATGTGGTAGAATTGCATAATGATTCATATTAGAAAGAAACATGTAATTTGTATAAATAGAGGATAAAGAAATTCATGGCTTAATCTTTTCTTCTGGAAACACGATTCTATTGTACAACATCAAAAGAAATGAAAGAAGAGAAGGGAAGGAGATAAAGAAAAGGGAGGAGAAAGTTATGAACATTCAGGCTTTGTGCTAAGTGCTTCATATACATTTTCTTCTTCAAAACTCAGCATCCTCAGGGCGAGTCTTTTTCGCTTCATTTTACAGGTGAGGATGGTCAGAAGGTTACGATCATCCAGCTATTAAGGGGAAAGAGTCAGGATTTGTGACTAGGGTTGTGTTACTCTGAAACCCATCCTCTTGCCATTTTACCATGCTGGGTTTGGTCTTTAAATCTTTCTACAATAAATAAGTCTTGTGTATTGAGTCAGTGAGTGAAGCCAGAAACCAAGTCGAAAAAAAGAGTTCTTTTCAGTCTGCAAATGTCAAGCGTGATAATATGTAGCTGTGTTCTTACCATCCAGCTTAAAATCTTGCAACTTAGGCTTTCACAAAAATATGAGGAAGGGAAGAAATTTTCCATCAGCACTTCCAATGTATTAAAGAACTATGAAATGTTACTGCACACAGTTACAATATCCTGCCTCTTTCCTGGAATCCATTCTATGATGGAGAAGGATATGAATCAACTATAAATAGAATGCATTAACCCATCTGTTCTTGACAGAAGCAGTGAAATTTAGTATCTAGGGTAAGGGGAGGTTTAAGGGTCTCCCTGAACTTACTTTTCAGAGAGCAAAGAATTTTGAAATAGTGTATGTCTAAGAAACTATGATTATTCACTGTATTATGATACAGATTGTGGCTTAAACTGTATCATATTAGAAATATTTCAAGAAAAACAATGTGATACTGTCTCAGGAGAGATTAACCTTAAGCTACAAGGAAAAATATCTAGTTAATTCATTCAAGTCAACATTGTTTACTAAGTGCCTATTTGTACTTTGAACTCAGCTGGATACTGTGTACAAAGAGAGCATGGTGTACTCAAACGATTTCATAGCCCTAGAAATCCTTCAGAGACCCCCCTTCTTTTGTGAGCTCCCAGGAAATTCAAAAGCTACTTGGGATGAGTTATATCCTGGGCACAAAGAAATAATTTAAGTTGGCCAGCTCCACTCCTTCACAGAGCAAGAAGAATTGAAATAAGGGCAGGGTATTCTTTTTCAGTCCTTTGCCTAACCAACCTAAATATAATCCTTTACATACCTTCTAAAATAGTTTGTCTTACACATTAATTATTTTTTGAATCTGTATTAAAATACATATTCCCAGTACTTAGAGATACTTAGAAATGGATACAATCATTTCCCAATAATTCTTCTGGATATATATGTGTTTAACAAGTTAACATTCTGGTTTTTTATTGGGATAGCTGATCTGTAAGGTTTATTGTTGACATTCTGTTACTTTAAGTTTGATAGTCATGTTTTCCTTTTAGATTCAATGTTTAATTCATTTGTTGCTGAAACTGTCCTCACCTCCATTCAACTTTTGTGCTGTGTCAAGAACATGTTGTAATCTATATAAATCTTTTGCCTTTTGTTTCTGCTCTCTCAAGAATTTGCAATAGTAGTCACTCTCTATTTGGGGCCACTAGTGTGTTACTGTGCTACCCTTTCATATAATAAGGAAGTTGTTCACGGTGTTATGTCATACAGTTAGAAGTTTCCAAGGAAAGGATTATTCAATTCCAAATCAACCATACCTTTCAATACACACATACAGCAGTGTCTGTACATAGATGGGAAAAACACTTGGAAAACAAGACTACAATACTCTTGCAGGAGAAGGAAGATGACACACTGGCTACGAATTTTTACTTCTGAGGCCAAAAGGGCCTTTCTGCCTGCACTTTTATACTCTCTCATCCACTTTGGGCTTTTGAGTGTCCACGTTCAAGAAACCCTTATCAGTTCTGGCAGCCTTGCCTTGCTTGTATGGTTTCTGGAGTTTGGGTGGGGCATCTATGCTTGTTCTGAATGTGAGGCAATTTTCAGGGACCCTAATAAGCAAGGAATTAGGACTACTACATAATTGCATTCTTTAACAGTTATGGGACATACAACTTTTGTCAGTTTGTGGTCTGTGCATAAGTTGGGCAGCATCCATGGAAGAGTATAAAGAGAGAGAAAAAACGTTTCTCTGTTCTTACATACAATATGTTGAGATACATTTTCAAACATGTAACTCCAAAACATATTTATAGGAACATCTTCCACTTTAGTGGGAAATATTAAGCTCCAATATTATTTTGCTATTCTTTAGAAAGAAAAGCCTAAGGTAACGGTTGAAAGACCTAGACAGTTGATAGAAACTAATTTGGAATTGAGGTGAACACTGGAAACGTGGTTTTTCCTTTTCATGTTGAATAGATGAAATAATTAAATAATAATTTTTCTAAGCTGGGTTTGGTGGCTCACGCCTGTAATCCCAGCACTTTGGGAGGCTGAGGTGGCAAATCACTTGAACCCAGGAGTTCGAGACCAACCTGGACAACATGGTGAAATGCTGTTTCTACAAAAAAATACAAAAATTAGCCAGGTGTGGTGGTGCAAGCCTGTAAGTCCCAGCTACTTGGGAGGCTAAGGTGGGAGGATCACCCGAGCCCAGGAGGTTGAGGGTTGAGGCTGCAGTGAGCTGTAATCATGCCACTCCAGCCTTGGCGACAGCAGGACAGCCTCTCTCTCTCTCTCTCACACACACACACACACATACACACACACACACACCATTGTCTGTGTTAATACTGGACATGTATAGCTTATTCTGTTTTAAAATTTTCATTTATCATGTACATTAGTATTGTTTAATTCTTTTCTCTTGGTTATCGAAGTCAATAAATATGAGAGAATTTGGTCAATGTAGTTAAATCTAACTTTTGTTCTATGTTTGGCTAATGCCTATCAAATTATAAGCATATTAAAACAAGACATTATTAATAATAATTATATTTGAAAGTTATTGATGAGTAATTCGTTCAGATTCAGAGGAAGCTAGGGAAGGTGGGATATATAAACAAGGAGAACATCATTTTGGGGTTAAAAATCTGGCCCTTTTTGATGGCATAATAGTCAATAAAATTAACTGTTATTACTTGAGTTTGATGAAATTTTTTGCTAAAGATCACCATTTCTGGCAACATTGAGGACTCAGTAGTGGCAGGGGCTTCTTAGCCACTATTGGATTTTAAGAAGCAGGAGCGGACTAGCTTTGTTGTGTGAGCTATTTCTTGAAATATCTCAGGAATGAGCTTTACTATAGTCTTCATTCCTCTGCGCAAACCACCTCAGAACCTCTTATCTTACTCTCTAGCTTTATCTAAAGGAAAACTGTATGACATTTATTTATCATTAAAAGCCTTAGCAGCATCTAATAATTTGATCACTTCAGAGGAATGCAAAGACAAAAACATTCCTTTAATTTTAGCAATAATTATTTGACTGTGAAAGCTTGCTTTTGGAGTTCTGAAACTCTTACTTATTGTTTCCTTAGGTCTACAATGTTTTCAACTACTAAATCAGAAATCTCTTACCACTCCTCCTTAGCTTCAGGTTCCAACTATACTGAACTAGTTTCAGGGCCTTTACATGAGCTGGGCTCACTCACATCCTGTACCTCTGCTAATGCTGCTCAAACACCAACCTCCACTTACTCATTTGGGCAATTTTAACTTGCACTTCAAGTTTTAGTGAAAGCATTATTCCATCTTGCTCCTGCTTTGGTTAGATGCTCCTCTCATGTGCTCTCATAGCACACATGCATATCTCTATCACACAGTATTAACACCATTTAGTTTTCCGTTTTCCTCATTAGGCTAGGGCTTCCTGGAGACAAGATTTTTTTTTTTCTCCTGTTATCCCCAGTACCCAGCACAGTGCTTGGCATATAGTAGCTGCACAAGAGTTTGTTAATAAATGAAGGAAATAAGTTGAGATGCTTAACAAAGGAACAAAACTGTAGGGATTTGACTACTTTTTGCCTCCATGTTTGGAAAAAAAAAACAAAAACAAACTGGAGTCATTGCTAAGTAGACACAGCACCCAAATGGCCAGTTTCCATACTGATCTCTGCTCCTAAAATTATTTCAAGTAAATTACTCTCTGTAGTAACAAGTTGTCCATGTGAAGCAAGCACGTTAGCTTCACATCATTAACATTATGTATAATGGCAGTACATTATTGATGGGGCACTTTGATCATTCTAATTAAAAAGTTCTAGTTATAAGAATTGCTATAAGGATGTCACACTGAGAAAGAAGGAATGAGTACATATAGGAATGTAACAAATGGATTCATTTAATGGCTAAGCGGCCTGCTTTAGAAGTTCACTGCTGTCATTGCACAATCCTTTTTGACACAGAGAGATCGGTATTCATTTTGAATGGATCTGTTATGCCTTGGTTCAATTAATTAATATTGCAGATCCACTGCCCAGAAATGAGTTGCTGAATAGACTCAGATATCTATTCTTCTAACTAAATCACAGTAATGTTGATTTTTATATTGGTAATTATAATAGCCCCACAGTATTCACAGTTTAGGTTAGGAATAAAGAGCTACTCATAAAATAATGCCTTTAGCAAAGCTCTTAAGACAAATCAGGATTTGAATTCTGCTGCTGTTGCTTACTAGCTCTGTACCTTGGGTAATCTTCTTAACTTTTCTGGGCCTCATTTACATTTTATGTAAAATAGGTATAACAGTACTCAGATCATAGGGTTATTGTGAGGAATACATGAGATTATCATGTAAAGAATTTAGCATGATGCCTGGGACACAGTAAGTGCTCAGTAGACATAAATTGCTCTCCTCCTCTCCTCTTCCTTTTCCTTCACATCATCACTACTACTGCTCGTTATGTGACTGGTATTTCTCCTCAATTCCATTGGGTTTGAGCTCCAAGTAAAGGAAAATCAAATCTAAACTTAATAATTAACAAAATCCAAATTTAAAAAAACCCTTCAAAGTACTTTAAATATCCAGTAATTATAATATCTCATTTGTATAATTATATTTACAATAAAATGCAAATTTATATATTTCTTATATTCATGCTATATAAATATTTTAGAAATTTAGGCATAGTCTCATGAATGTTTCTGCCATTCAACTTATTAAAATGATTTCAATATAGTTTTAAAGACAGGAAAGTAATGCTATAATGTAGAATAAAAAAATTCCCAATCACAATGGAGGAAAAATATTAACTGTGTTTATGAGTTGTGGGATTTGGTAACTTTTTTTTATACTCTCTATATTTTTCAAATTTTATATAACAAAAATTTTATTTTAAGCTTTTAATACATTTTTAGGCAGTAAACATATTCATCTTGTCATGTATATATGCCAATATTACACAAACATAATTTTGTATTTTAGAATACACACTCCTTATAAAAATGGTATAAACCAAATAGGTATGTGTAAAACAGAAAGTTAATTCAACATATGAAAATCAATCAATATAATACACCACAGATTAACAGAATGAGGGACAAAAACCACACAATCATCTTGATTGATGCAGAAGTCTTAAAAAAATTTTCTTGTGAGATAGGGTATCACTCTGTCATTCAGGCTGGGGTGCAGTGACGCAGTCAGCTCACTGTAACCTCAAACTCCTGGGTTTAAGCAAAGAGAAAAATTTTGATCAAATTCAATACCCTTTAATGATAAAAATACTCAACAAACTAGGAATAGGTGAAACACAGTACTGAAAATTCTAGTCACAGCAGTTAGACAAGAAAAAGAAATAAAAGGCATCCATATTGGAAAGGAAGAAGTAAAATTATTTCTATTCACAGATGACATTCTCTTGTATTTAGAAAACCATAAAGATACCACCAAAAATACCGGTTAATAAATTCAGGAAATTTGCAGGATATATAACCAACATGTAAAAGCCAGCTTCATTTCATTTCCTTTCTTTTTTTTTTTTTTTGAGACGAAGTTTCACTCTTGTTGCCCAGGCTGGAGTGCAATGGTGCGATCTCGGCTCACCGCAACCTCTGTCTCCTGGGTTCAAGCAATTCTCCTGCCTCAGCCTCCCAAGTAGCTAGGATTACGTTACAGGCATGCGCCTCCATGCCCGGCTAATTTTGTGTTTTTAGTAGAGATGGGGTTTATCCCTGTTGGTCAGGTTGGTCTTGAAGTCCTGACCTCAGGTGATCGCCTTCCTCGGCCTCCCAAAGTGCTGGGATTACAGGCATGAGCGACCATGCCCAGCCTGCCAGCTGCAATTCTATACTCTAAAAATAACCAGTCCAAAGAGGAAATTTAAAAACAAGTCCCACTTGCTGTATCATCAAAAAGTATAGACTACTTAGGAATAAACTTAACCAAGAAGGTGAAAGACTTGAATACTCAAAGTTATATAATATAGCTAAAAGAAAGCAAAAAAGATAAAATGGAGAGACATCCATGCTCATGGATTGAAAAACTTTAATTTTGTTAAAATGTCCATACTATCCAAAGCCATTTACAGATTCAATGCAATGTTTATCATAATCCCAATGGCAAGCTGGGTGTTGCAGCACATGCCTTAGTCCTAGATTCTTGGAAGGCTGAAGTGGGAGGATCACTTTACCCCCAGTTCGAGGCCAGCCTGGGGAACATAGTAAAATCTTGCCACTAAAAAACAAAAAAATCCCAAGGGAATATTTTTGCAGAAACAGAAAAAAAACCTTAAAATTCATATGGAATCTCAAGGGACCCCGAATAGCCAAAATAATATTGAAAAAGAACAAATTTGGAGGACCCCTCTTCCTGATTTTAAAACCTACTTCAAAGCAACAGTAATCAAGATGATGTGGTACTGGCATAAATAGATATATAGACCAATGGAACATAACAGCCAGAAACAAACCCTTGTGTATATGGCCAAATGATTTTTGACAAGGGTGCCAAGACTACCTAATGGGGAAAGGACAGTCTCTTCAACAAACGGTGTTGGGAGGACTGGATAACCATACGCAAAGAATGAAGTTGGACTCTTACCTTACGCTATACACAAAAATTAATTCAAAAGAAATTAAAGACCTAGATAAGACCTACAACTATACAACTCCTAGAAGAAAACATAGGTGAGAAGCTTCAGGACACCGGACTTGGAAAAGATTTCTTGGATATGACATCCAAAGCATACGTAACAAAACCAAAAACAGACAAATGTGACTATATTAAATGTAAAAAAAATGTGCATCAAAGGAAATAACTGAGAGTAAAAAGGCAAGGTACAGAATGGGAGAAAATATTGTAAATCATATATTGGATAATATACTGATATACACAAAATAAAGGGAACGTTTACAACTCAACAACAAAAACCAAATAACTCAATTAAAACATGGGCAAAAGGCTTGAATAGGCAATTCTCTATTGTAAATGACCAACAAGCACATGAAAATATGCTTGACATCACTAATTGAGAGAAATGCAAATCAAAACCACACTGAGATATAACCTCACACCCCTTAGGATGGTCACTATCAAAATAACAGAAAATAAGTGCTGGGGAGGATGTGGAGAAACCGGAGGCCTTGTGCACTGTTGTAGGGAGTGTAAAGTGGTACAGCCATTATAAAAAACAATAAAACATTAAAAATAGAATCCTCAAAAAATTAAAAATAGAGTGTGATCCAGCAACTCCGCTTCTGGGTATATATCAAAAAGAATTCAAAGCGGGCTCTTAAAGAGAAATTTGCACACCCATGTTCACTGCAGCAATAGCCAAGAGGTTGAAGCAATCCAAATGTTGGAGAGATGAGTGAATAGAGAAAACATGGTATATACAAGCAATGAAATACCATGCAGCCTTTAAAAAGAGGGAAATGCTGTCACATACAACAACGTGGATGAACCTCAAGGACATTATACTGGCAAAACAAGGCAGTCACAAAAGGACAAATACTGTATTATTCCACTTATGTGAAGTATCTAATGTAGTCAAAATCATAGCAATGAAAAGTAGAAAGATAGTTGCCAACGGATTGGGGGGAGGAGAAAAATTAGGGTTTTATGAGTTTTGAGTTTCAATTTTGCATGATGAAAAAGTTCTAGAGATCTGTTGCACAACAACGTGAAAATACTTAACACTACTGAACAGTATATTTAGAAATGGTTAAGGTGGTAAATTTGTTAGGTGTCTTTTACAATTTAAAACCAACAGCAAAAACATGAAAATCGAATTATCTGTAGTTACACCTCTTCCGCCCTACAAACACCAAAGATGACTACTGTTAACAGGCCTGTAACTTCTAGATCTTTTTTCATTACATACACACATACACACTATACACTCACCTAGCTTGAGTGCAGTGGTGCAATCTTGGCTCAATGTAGCTTGGACCTCCCAGGCTCAAGCGATCCTCCAACCTCAGCTTCCTGAATAGCTGGGACCAAAATAAGCCCTGGCTTATTTTGTTTATTTTTTGTAGAGATGAGCTCTATGTTGCCCAGGCAGGTCTTGAACTCCTGAGCTCTAGTGAACCTCCTGCTTCAGCCTCCGAAGCGCTGGGATAACAGGTGTGAGCCACTGCACCCAGTCACACATGCATATGATTCTCATATAGGCTTATTTATTTATTTATTTATGTATTTATTTTGGGGGGAGGTGGGACAGGGATCTTGCTCTGTTGCCAAGGCTGGCGTGCAGAGGTGCAATCAACACATTGTAACCTTAAATTCCTGGACTCAAGTGATCCTCCTGCCTCAGTCTCCCAAGTAGCTGGTACCACAGGCATGAACCACCACGTCTGGCTTTTTTTTTTTCTTTTTTTTGTAGAGACAAGTTCTCAGTATATTACCCAGACTGGTCTCAAACTTCTGGCCTCAAGTGATCCTCTTGCCTTGGCCTCCCAAAATGCTGGGATTACAGGTGTGAGCCACCACACCCAGCCATACTTATCTTTAAAAAAAGGGTGGGTGCAGTGGCTCACACCTGTAATCCTAGCACTTTGGGAGGCCGAGGCAGGCGGATTGCCTGAGTTCAGGAGTTTGAGAACAGCCTGGGTAACACGGTGAAACCCTATCTTTACTAAAATACAAAAAATTAGCTGGGTGTGGTGGCGTGCGCCTGTAGTCCCAGCTACTCGGGAGGCTGAGGCAGCAGAATTGTTTGAACCCAGAGGCAGAGGTTGCAGTGAGCCGAGATGGTGCCACTGCACTCAACCCTGGGAGACAGAGCGAGACTCCGTCACCAGCCAGAAAAAAAAAAAAAAAAAAGCACTAAAAAGAATATCATGGTTATCTTTGTCAGTACATGGAAAAATCTTTTCTCATTCTTGTAAACAGCTGTGTAGTATTTTACTGTATGGATATACTATATTTGGCAAAGGCAGTACCATAAGTCTCAGAGTCTTAATATTTCCAAAGGAATGGTCCCTTTAATGAAAAAAATTTAACAAATATTAAAAATATTAATTAAAAAACTAAAAAAAGTTAATAAATATTCTTTGCCTAAATGTACAGCACTAAGGAAGAGGGCACCATCAAAGAATGACAGAGTTCCTACTCTCAAGAAAACAACATTCTTATTATAAGAGCCAAGATATACACATAAACAAGGTAGAGAAATAGATTCTTAATTGCCATGTGAATTTTGAATCCCCAGTTTCGGGGAATCAAAGTCTTCATGGGAATACATCTTCAAAACATTCAAGGATAGGAAGGATTTAGGAATGTGAACACTGTCAAAAGGGATATTTCATGAAGTAGGAACACATAGAAAAGGCATAGAAAACTACAGTGTATGGGCTTGGCGCAGTGGTTCATGCCTGTAATCTCAGCATTTTGGGAGGCCAAGGAGGGCGGATGACTTGAGGCCAGGAGTTTGAGACCAGCCTGACCAACATAGCGAAAGCACATCTCTACTAAAAATACAAAAATTAGCTGGGTGTGGTGGCAAGTGCCTGTAATCCCAGCTACTCGGGAGACTGAGGCATGAGAATCGCTTGAATCCGGGACTCGGAGGTTGCACTGAGGTGTAATTGTGCCACTGAACTCCAGGTGACGGAATGAGTCTGTCTCAGAAAACAAAACAAAGCAAAACAAACAAATAAACAACCCTACAGTGTATGTGATAATAGCTACTAATACCTCAGTGCCTATGTACTAAGTACTTGCTGCTAAGTACTTATATACCAACCTACTTTCTCTAGATATAATTACAGCTTCACAACTGAGGAAGAGACATTTTAATCCCTACCTTACTAATGAGGTAACTCAGGATCAAAAAAGTTAAGCATTACATTGTGAGTTACTTGACTAAAGAAATAAGAAGGTGGGAGAGGGAAAATGGGGCCACCAAAGAAGAGTTGGAATATCAGGCCTAAATATTTAGATTGAATTTGGTAGGCAATTTAGAGCCATTAAAGAATTATGGAGTGGGAGACCTCATGATTAAAACTATGCTTAAGAAGATAAATCTGGCAATGCCTTGGATGGATCAGTTACAGGCAGGAAAGGAAACAGGTTAAATTAATTACAAGTACAGTGACCATATGCCCAAGTCTGCAAAGGACAGTTCCAATGTATACCAGTTTATATAAGTACTAAAAGAGTTTTCCTCACTCTCCATAGTGTCCCTTTCACACTCAAAAAAGGTTTCAGTTTTTAAGATAAATTACATGTGACTAATTATGAAAAGGAGATGACAGCCTGAGTAATACAGGATAGTGGCCATATGAATAGAAAAGAGGACGGATGTGGGAGAAATCTTGGTCTGGCAAAACAACTAATAGATATTTTTTAGTCCACTTGGTTGGATAATAAAATCTCAATAATAGGGAAAAAAGAAAGGGGAAAAAGGAGGAAAAGATTTAGGAAGGAAAATAACGACTTTAGTTTGGAATCTGAAGAACAGGTGGATATTCATGTTGAGCTGTGCAGTAGCTTACTGGACATGTGAGGCTGAAGATATAGTTGTTCATATGGAAGTGATTATTTAAATCATGAAAGTGAGTGAGACTGCCAAAGGATAGAGAATAATCAAAGATGGCAAAGAGGTCCAGAGGAAAAGGAACACTTCTTTAGAAAAACCCTCAAAGTGTAAATACCAAATGAGGTTAAAGACAGTTCTATAATTACTTAATCATCTTGAGCCAGTGAAAATTACCAATGGCCCACATGGAATGCTGTGTTTGACAGGAGCTGGCCAGGATACGAAAGGGCAACTTCACAATGTGCTACCTGCTTATCATTTCATGGCATTTTCATCACTATTTTTCCTGTGAATGTGAACTCCTGAGGGTCATGTTATACATGTAATCTGAGTTCAAGACTAGATGGATTGATACAAGAAGGTAAATACAGCAGTAAGTGATGTGGGCCACTCAAGTGTCTCCATTTTCTGTCACTTTCCTGTACATCAGCACATCTGTAATAATGCTATTGTTTCCCACATAACTTGCCTTAGACTGTCAAGCTGAGGGTTCTCCCTCGTCAATGATGACATGAAGACTGAAAAACAGAATTTATCTTGGTTTTATCAGTGTATTCACAACCACATAGTACACTGCCAAGTCACTTAGTGTTCACATGTGAAAGCTTATGACTTACAGTTTCATTTATATAGAGATGTAACTCTCCAGGAAAAGGCAAAGTACACCTTAAAATTACTATATGGAATTTATCTATGTAAAACAGCATTTTGAATTTAACAGCTGCTGTGAATGAGAAAAAAAGTGCATTTAAAAATTTCAGGCCAGACTCGGTGGCTCACGCCAGCACTTTGGGGAAGCTGAGGTAGGTGGGTCACTTGAGGCCAGGAGTTTGAGACTAGCCTGGCCAACGTGGCGAAACTCCATCTTTACTAAAAATACAAAAATTAGCCAGGCACGGTGCTGCATGCCTGTAGTCCCAGCTACTTGGGAGGCTAAGGAACGAGAATTGCTTGAACCCAGGAGGCAGAGGTTGCAGTGAGCCAAGACTGCGCCACTGCACTCCAGCCTGGGTGACAGAGCAAGACACCATCTAAAAAAAAAAAAAAAAAATTAAAATTGTATAAGGCAAATTCATATTCTTTTGCCCAGAAAACAAAGTCGTATGGAAGCACATCCAAAACAAAACTTCAGTTAACTATCTGGGAAGTTGAACTTAAGCAGTAGGAGTACTGGCATGCTTACTGTGCTTGTCTCTCTTTTTAAAATAACTTTGATGCTTCCGTAAGTATCAATAACATCCATAATTTACTACAGTTCAACAGAAAACACTGACTTTGCAATTATTTACCTATTTTTTTCCCCTCATTTAACAAAATTCTTTTTTTTCAGTGGAAAAAGTTTTAAAGTAGACTACATATTTCCCCATGTATCTGAATACAAATGGTTCAGCCCACTGGGGTTACATTAATAGAGCAGGATAATGAATCTTTTCAAGCAACTCCAATATATTCCAAACCTTAAAACTACTGTCAAAAAGACATAGTGCAGTAACTCAACTATAACTCTCTGAGAAGCAGACAATATGTTTTTAATACCTGCTTGGAAGAGAAATTTGTATGTATACTACAGTTAAGAATTCAGATTCTTTGCCAACATTGTGAAATGAATTCATGCAGTTGTGAGAATGTGCAAAATGCAGAATTTATTACTCATCAATGCAAGCAATTTTTTCCAGGTTGACACTGGGTCTTTCAAATGTAAAACTGATAATTTTTAATATGGTCACCATGAGAAGCTTGTTAGTTCAGTGATAAGCTGTGGAGAGTTGACAGTTGACTCTAGCGAAAATCTTGCCAGACACTTGTTTGCCATTAGCTAAATGATTATACCAATGATCTGTTCAGGGCTTGAGGCAAAACAAAATGTCATCTTATTATATTCCTTGAATTTCTAGAGCTTAGTTTTTAAAGTTTAGATTTTGAACAAGTTGTCATTTCAAAATGTTTTTCCTGTTTTTATGGTAGTCTTCAGTGTGTGGACATGCAAATGAACCAAGGAAACAAAAGTGGTCAAATATGTCTCAACATTTCTTGAGTTCTAATATCCAATTTAAAGCAACAGTTTTAATCTGAACACATGAAAATAAAAATGAGACATAATGATATATCTGTATCTTTTCTGAGAAGGTCATCCATTGAATATTTCAGCCCCTATAAAGTTCTATAGAGTTTTAAATGATTTGTTTGTAGTTACTGTGGCTTCAACATAAGAGCAATATATTTGGGGGAATCTTTCTTGTTTAATGGAATCACTTTAAATACACATACATCTTTTTAACAGTGAAGTCAAAGGAAACATGTATTACAACAAAAACACTATGCAATTCAACAGACCTTTTTAATAATTTCTCCTACAGTTCTTGACATTTATATTACAGCAGCCATTCATATATAAAGAATTTCTACTCAAATGCTTAAAATATCATTCATCTTGGCCATTAAAAAAGAATCTTGTTAGAAAAAAATCAGATTATTCTTTTCAGGTTGTCTTAAACCTTAACTTTCTCAATATTAGCAAACCTATTTCTGTCAAAAGTAGTGTTGACTAAAAACAGAAGCTACCTGGGTAAACATGAGGATCTAGCTGTGAGGAATTAGTTGGGGGTTCTGTAGTTCTCAATGCCTATTTTAGAAAAAGGATCAAATCAATAACCTCAACTTCTAGGTTAAGGAACAAAAAGCAAATTAAACCCCAAGTAAGGAGAAGAAATAAAGATTAGAGGGGAAATCAGCAAAACAGCAAATTTATACAGAAAAATCAGTGAAACCAAAAGCTGGTTCTTTGGGTTGATCAAAAGTTGACAATTACTTTTGCACCAACCTATATAAGTTGCAAGCTTTAACAACAGAAGGGTCAATTTCTATGTTTAACCAAAAATAACTGTCTACGGGACTACAGAGCTGGTTTCAACAGCATTATCCTGATACAAAAACTACAGATTAATTCATCAATTATGAACATAGAAACAAGTACGCTAAATTTCTTCAAATCAAATCCAACAATATATAAAAAGAAAATGTATCAGGCTCAAGTGGGGTTTATCCTAGGAATTCAGGCTGTTTTCACCATATTAGTAAGTTTTTTAAAAAAGCCATTTGATCACCTCAATAGAGTCAGAAAAAGATTTGACAAAATCCAAAATCCATTCTTGATTAAAACAAAATACAAAGCAACCCCCCACTGAGTCTCAGTAAACTAGGAACAGAAAAAAAAATTCCTCAGTGCATTTATGATATACAGCTGTCATTACTTAATCATGCAAGACTGAATGCTTTCCACTTAAGATCATAAACAAGGCAAGAATGTTTGCTCTCATCACCAGCACAGTAAGGCAGAGTTTGACCAACTTTTTCTGTCAGTCTCTGTGCAACTACTCAACTCTGCCATTGTAGCATGAAAGACAGTGCACAAAGAATAAAACTGTCTATAAGTTCGCTGACTCATGCAATAACATAAGAAAAATAAATGAAATGTATTCAGATTGGAAAGAAAGAAAACCATTTTTATTTACAGAGGTCATGATCGTCTATATAGAAGACAATCTTGTGAAATCAACAAAAAAGTTACTAGAATAAGTGAGTTTAGCAAGGTAGCATGATAAAATTAAAATGCGAAAGTCAACTGTATTTCCATATACTAACAACGAACAATTGTGAACTGAAATTTAAAAAACCATTTACTGCTAGAGTGATTTTAAAAGACCTAAATACATGAATATACATATGGGTCACAAGGCTCAATATTAACATTGAGACATTGTATTAGTCCGTTTTCATACTGCTGTAAAGAACTGCCTCAGACTGGGTAATTTACAAAGGAAAGAGATTTAATTGACTCACAGTTCAGCATGGCTTGGGAGCATTAGGAAACTTACAATTCTGGCAGATGGCAAAGGGGAAACAAGTTACCTTCTTCACAGGGTGGCAGGAAGAAGTGCCCAGCGATGAGGGAAGAGCCCCTCATCAAACCATCAGAGCGCATGAGAACTCACTATCACAAGAACAGCATGGAGGAAACTGCCCCACTATTCAATTACCTCCATCTGTTCTCTCCCTTGACACGTGGGGATTATGGAGATTACAAGATGAGATTTTGGGTGGCAACACAGCCAAACTATATCAGATGTCAACTCCATAAATCTGATCTACAGATTTAATGCAAACTCAATAAAAATTCTTGTAGTTTCTTTTGGTAGAAATCAATAGCTGATTCTAAAATGTACACTGAAATGCAAAGAATCTAGAATAGCCAAAGTCAGTCTGAAACAGATTAAGAAAGTTGAGGACTCATTCTATCAGATTTCAAGACTTATGTTAGTGTAAAGATGGACAAATAGAAAAATGAATCAAAACAGAATTAAAAAAAAACAAAGCACTATTGACTTTGACAAAGGTGCAAAGATAATGTAGGATAGTCCTTTCAACAAATGGTTATAGAACAATTGGATTAACACAAGGAAAAAAGTGAACTTTGATCCAAACTGTGATTACATACAAAATTTAACCCCAATGGATTACAGATCTAAATTAAAACTGACCAGATCAAGTGTTCCTGAGGATGTGGAACAATTGGAACTTTTTTTGACACAGGGTCTCACTCTGTTGCTCAGGCTGGAGTGTAGTGGTGCAATCTTGTCTCACTGCAAACTCCACCTCCTAATTCAAGTGATTGTCGTGTCTCAGCCCCACCCGGAGTAGCTGGGATTACAGTTGTGCCACCATACTTGGCTAATTTTTTGTATTTTTGGTAGAAATGGGGTTTTGTCATGTTGGCCAGGCGGGTCTAGAACTCCTGGCTTCATGTGATCCACTCACCTCGGCCTCCCAAAGTGCTGAGATTACAGGCATGAGCCACTGCACCCAGCCTGGAACTCTTACAAACTGCTGTTGGGAATATAAAATAGCACAACCACTTTGTAGACAACATATGACTCAGACATTCCACTCCTACAATTTACCCAAAAGAAATGAAACCATATGTTCATACAAAGATTTCTATGTGAATATTCATATTAACTTTATTTGTAATAACTCCAAATTGGAAACAACACAAGTCCATCAACAAGTGAATGGATAGTGTCAGATCCATACAAAATACTATTAGTAAGCAATTTACAGGAATGTACTGATATCTACAATAACATAGATAAATCTCCAAATAATTATGCTGAGTAAAAGTAAAATGAAAAGTATATATTATATGATTCCATTTACATAAAATCATTAAAAAACTATAAACTAATCTATGGTCACCAGTGCTTGTCTGGAGTTGGTGGGTGGTTGGTGTTTGGGGAGGAAAGGATTACAAAGGAACCTAAGAAATCTTTTGGGAGGGATGAATATGTAGATTATATCTTGTTACGATTTCACAGGTAAATACATTTGTCAAACACCAAATTGTACACTTTGAATATGTATAGTTTATTGTGTCAAATATACCTTAAAGCTGTTTAAAAAGTTTAGTAAAGATCTATCAAAAGCTATTTTGTTTTACCAGAGGAATTAATCAAACATATCTCTCAATTTACCTCTTTGAAATTTGGTTTGTTTTACATTTTGAGATGTTAATTAAGTCACCATATAAGCTCCCATTTTGAAAAAGAAAAATATATTTCACTTAAAACTGTGGCCAAAATTTCCATGTAAAAACCATTGCCAAACAAATCCAAAATATCGTTCTGTTTCTCATAGAGGGCTCGTTCTCATTTCTACAGTCAAGTATGTTGATTCTCATTTACTTATGCAATTAAGTCAGATATAAAAATGTCAGTGCAAGTATAAACCTGTTAGCCGCCCTTGTTTGTTGTGTAGGCCTCTGAAACCCTATTGGCTCACTTTAATATTTTTCCTATGCTTTTACTGTTTGCCTCTGGACAAGTTCTGACAGTGAATTTTGCATTTGGTCTTCTGATCTTCAGCTATCAAAGGGAGGAGATGAAAAAGATGGACAATCTTTTCAAAACTGTTAGCAGCAGGCAATTCTGTTTAAGAAGAATGAGCAGTAATACGTTACATTATACATTTCAGAATCTTATTGAAACCTTAAAAAAATTATATTTGTATTTGACTTCCAATAAACTAGTACAGTTCTAGGCAGCATACAAAGTTTGTTAAATTTTAATGCGTGCTATTTCTAATAAAAACGATGTACATATAGATAAAATAAAGACAAGCTTAAGATGACTGACCACAAAAATACTATTTTTAAATGCTAACAGGTTAAATCCATTCAGGAAAACTTAAATTCCACTTTTGCTGTTTCCTACTCCCTGAATGGCACTTTTTTTGCTGGGGGCAGGGAGTAGTAGTAGATATTTATCATTGTCTCTATCTCCTCATACTAACTAGTTCTTTTTAATTAAAATGTCCAGTAATGCTCTGAAAATCATTTTTGGAACATTTAAGTATTCGGTAAAAAGATTAAAAATGACATTTTAATAAGTATACTTTTCTAAACATAATAAAAATTATATTCTATACTGTACTTTCATAACACTTCTAGTTTAACATGAAAAATTTGAGGTGCTTGTTGAAATGACAAAGCACTTTTTGGTATGGCTATCTTATGCTAAAATTCATTCCTTTGAAAATTCAAACTCAGTATTTCTAAAAAATCAGCAAAAGAAGTGTACTATCTGGTATTCTCTCTTCAACAGAAGTTCACCTTATTTATTCTTGTATTTCTTCGTATAATTGTACAGATTACATAATCAAACTGGTGGAGGGGGAACGACATCTGAACAAGGAATATTTGGCTCTTAATTTTGAGGATTTTATTGTAGTTTATCCCTTATTAGCAATAGTTGATTGAAATTAATTGCCACATGCCACTCTGGTGAGTCATATTCTGCAATTTTGAGAGGGAGGTCAGCTAACTCTGTGTGGAAGGGAACTGTGCTACCTTTTAAAAGTGTTATATTTTACATTAATGCATTCGAGAGATTTAAAAGGCATTCAACATGATTATTCAATATCAAGAATATTTTGTCATCTCTAGCTATAGAAGTCTTTGAGATTCTCCCTTTCTTTTCCATGCACATGACACTCACATGTAAAGAATGAAAAGTGCATTTATGTACTTCCCAGAAGAAACCTTTGATTTTGTGCAAAGGGATTATCAAGAGAACTGATTCTTTAAATGATATTCACTTGTTCCTTGCATTCCTGTATTTTTAGATAGTATTATTTTGTACAGTAGCATGCTGTATATGTACACAGAGGTATATAATCATTAGCATGCTATAGAACTATGTTCCTGTGAATACCCCTGCAGCCTTTTAAACATTATGAGGTGATAGCTCACTTTTTCTCACCTTCTTATAGACAACTCATCTGTGTTAATACTTCTGTCTCTTCTAATATTGATTCTGCTTTCGCTTTTTTAATAAAGGGTAAACCTTCACCCTTTATACAATTTTGTTTTTTCTTGAGATGGAGTCTCACACTGTCACCCAGGCTGGAGTGCACTGGAGTGTAGTGATGCAATCACGGCTCACTGCAACCTCGAACTCTTGGGCTCAAGCAATCCCAAAGTGCTGGGATGACAGGCATGTGCTACTGCACTGGCTTCACCTATCATACCATTTGGACTGTTATACATGTCATCAATCAACAAGTACCTAATCAACCTGCCAATTAAATAATTTTCTTAGTTGTTATCCCTAATGTGAATATATAAAAATATTTAAATATAATAATTAAATAAAGAGAATTATTTGCTGCCAAAAACCTTCTTGGAAGAGGAACAGGGGTGGGAGTGGTGTGGGTGTCAAGGCATAGATGGAATCTCCTGTACATAAGGCATTTCATGCATCTAAGAGTCCTTAAAAGCTGCATTGTAGATAGTTGAGGCTTTGCCCTTCTATTTAGAAGGTTGCTCTGGGAAAAAGTATTAAAAAAGGTCAGGTAATTAAAAAATCGCCATGATTAGCTTGAACTTGATTATATAATTCTTCTTAGTCCTAGGTTTTCTTAAAACTAGACTGAAGATATCAGTGGTATCTGACAGGCTGAAGATATCAGTGATTAAGTTTCTTCCCTACAGGGGTAGAAATAGGTCCAGAGTGTAAAATAATTAACCACAAATATACACAATTATCTATTCAATCAAAAAAGTTTTTTATAAGTAAATTAAAATTTTTCTTTTCCTTCTATGGTGAGTCATTAGTGCCCTAAGTGTAGGAATAGATAATAATTCCCAACGTATCTGAAGAAAATGATCCATGGAGTGAATCACCAATGTAGTTAGTCTGTATACAACTGACAGACAACGTATCTCCACAAATTATCTAGTTTTTCAATCAAATATTCTCAAAAGTAATTATCAAAGAAGATTTAATCATCCCCTTCCCTGCTTTTTTTAAAGAGATAAGGTCTCACTAAGGTTGGAGTGCAGTGGCTTGTCACAGAAGCAATCACAGTGCACTGCAGGCTCAAACTCCTGGGACCAAGTGATCCTTCTGCCTTTGAATCCAGAATACCTGGAACTACAGGCACATGTGATTGCACCTGGCAGATTTAGTTACTAAAATTTTTACTTTCAGTACCTATTCAGCACAGTGTAAAAATTCACAGATGAAGATTCCTAACATATTGGATTCCACTTCTCACGCATTAAATTTCTCTTTTAAGTGAAATATGTCCAATATATACAATAATGCACAATCATGAAGTGATCCACATAATTACTATATTATATACTATACTTCTAACTTGAGAGATTTTAAATTTTTAATTATACATTCTCTGATATATTTCCATACATGCTGTAAAAAGGTAATTCAAAATACATAATCATCAAATATGGTAACATAAAAAATTCTTAAGTCATATTGATGACCTTTGTCACTGAAATATACAGTTTCCTAAAACTTAGATAAAAATATAGTTTAAAGGAGTCACAGGTGGAATGAAACACATTTGGAATGAAGCTGATATATGGTCCTTTGAAAACACCCTGGAGATTAACTGGCAAAAAAAGTAGTATTTCATTGTCTTTTGGTTTACAATATAAGGCTAACTACATAGGAATAAGGAAACTAAGTCTTGATACTTAAGTCCCATAAGGACAAGTTAATTTTATGTTTGAAAACCAGATCAGCTGTAACAGAAATGTATGTCTCTGAGGAATGAGTACAAAATAACCACCTTTGTCTGAAAAATGTCCATCACACTATCTTCACAAAGAAAATCTTCATTTAAAAAAAAAAAAAAACTCAATGAAACTGAATATAAAATACTGGAAAGTCTAATTGAAAAGGCATCTTTGTTAATGGTCAGGAACTTACTAGTTCTGCCTTGTATAGTTGTGATTTTCTCATTCTAAAATGTATACTCAAATCAGGCTGAGACCATGTCTTAAACTGTCATACAGTTCATGCTATCTATAGTGCCCAATACAAGTGCTGTACATGTGGCAAAGCACACAATATTAATGAAATTAATGAAAACTAATCTCCTTTTCTCTTCTTTAGATATTAACAAAGAGTAACAATTAAAAAATACATTAAAAGGAGAAAATGTGAAAATACATTCTGTACTATTATTTCATTTGGGTTTGTTTCTAGAGATATTATAAAATTTTGCAGATGTTGTCAAATTCTAGTTAGAGTTCAGCTTCCAGTAATTTCTACAATTGAAAAGTAAACTGTTATCTTTGTTCTCAGAGAACCTACCTATCATCAGTAAGACATATGCTTAATAAAAGAGACAAAAACCCAAAACACAAGATTTTGGTAGTTTATCCTCTCATCTGGTATTCCTTGAAACGAATTTATTACAACATATATCTGAGTTCATATGACATGAATGGTGTGCTAAGTACCTAGAAGCATTAACATAATAGTGTATGTGGATATATATATGTATCAGTATCACAGTCTTATACTTAACATAGGGAGAAATCTCATCTGTGATTCTGAAAGTTCTTTATACAAAGTTAACTACCCAGAACAAGATAACTCATATAATAATACTACTAATTATCTGTATGAATGTCTGCCATAGGTTCCCTTTGTCCACTTTATGTGTTAAAACCTGATAGATGGAATGTTTTCTTAATGATCTGATCCTGTAATGTCACTGCTATCACATTCTGAATCACTTAATGGTCAGCGCTGAATAATACACATTAAAAATATACTGTACAATTATACCATTTATATCGGTCCATGTATGATGGGCTTACAGCATCTGATAAACCATCTGTGCAAAGATAAGGTAAAATTCACAATGTAACTTCAGTCATGCACCACTTAACTAAGGGATATGTTCTGAGAAACGCATTGTTAGGTGATTTCAGTTGTGTGAACATCATAGTTATACAAACCTAGAGGGTATAGCCTACCATCTACCACACCGGCCAACAGGCTATATGAAATAACCTATTTTCCTAGGCTGCGAACCTGTACAGCATATTACTGTACTGAATACTGCAGGCAATTATAACACAATTGTAAGTATCTGTGTATCTAAATATAGAAAAGGTTAACATAAAAATACAGGTACTATAATCTTATGGGACCCCTTTGCACATGCAGTGCAGAGGGAACTGAAACTGTTATGTGACACATGACTGTATTTTGAATTAGAAAGACTCTGGCAAACATGGGATCACTATAGGGTGTAATGGTTATTTATATATAAATGGGTTTGAAAAGTAGAGCCAATTTCAAATTAACTGTACCAATATTGAGTAACTGCATTGAAAATACAAAAATTATTTCTATAAACCTCTGAAATGTACTATAATTTTAGAAGCAGATTAAATTTTGCACTCTGATTCTCTCAGATTAAAATACTTTTGACATTCTCTGTGCATGTATTGTCTTAATAATGGAAGAAATTTCAAGGCAAGATAGAGGAAGGCCACCCAGTAATGAAAGACTTATAAGTATAAAAAATTACCTCCACATTGAACCATTTTGCTTTATATTGATACGCTTACTAAAAAACACCTTGACTTTTGAGATCACATTATTTGCTGTAAGATAGTAATGTTTTAAACACACCTAAAATCTTTCAGCATCCTTTTGTTTATATGGCCCTACTTTATATACAGGTTAAAAAAAAAAAGCCCCCAAACTTAAGGTCGAAAGCAAGGGTGTCCAAACTTTTGACCTCTCTGGGCCACACTGGAAGAACTGTCTTGGGCCACACATAAAATAAACTAACACTAGTGATAGCTGAAATTAAAAAAAAAATCTCATGTTTTAATTAAATTTACGAATTTGTGTTGGGCCACAATCAAAGCCATTCTGGGCGGTATGTGGCACACGGCTTCAGGTTGGAAAAGCTTGGTCTAAAGTAAATGGATTTTAACTTTTATTTATAAGATAAATTCTTAGAAAATGTTTTAGATGACTTCAAAATAGAAAAAAGGTTTAAGCTCTTTAGACTGTTCTGAAAATGTTTCATTATTAAATACTGCAGTAAGTACCATTTAAACTTTTACAAAACAATGGAACAAATCTTTCATGAACATAAACTTTAAAACTCAAGCTTTTAAAAAAATATATAAAAAATATATATGAAGTATTTAAGTACACTTTTATTGTAGCTGGGAAATAAACTTGGCTCCTGATGTTCTGTATTTAAAAACTGTCAGTTATATAGTAGTAGTACTAAACATCTAGGAAGTCAATTTCTTTATCAACTTTGAATTTATCATTTGACAAGATTTGCAATCGTGAATTTCTTAGGCTTCACAACTTAGAAGTACGTTAGGGATCGTTGAGTCTTTGTTTTTGGTTTGTTTGAGATGGAGTCTTGCTCTGTTGCCCAGGCTGGAGTGCAGTGGTATGATCTTGGCTCACTGCAACCTCTGCCTCCCGGGTTCAGGCAATTCCCTTGCCTCAGCCTCTTGAGTAGCTGGGATTACAGGCAGGCACCACCATGCCGGATAATTTTTGTATTTTTAGTAGAGATGGGGTTTTGCCATGTTGGCCAGGCTGGTCTCGAACTCCTGACCTCAAGTGATCTGCCTGCCTCAGTCTCCCAAAGTGCTGGGATTATAGGTGTGAGCCACTATGCCTGGCCAGATCATTGAGTCTTAACTTTAATATGCAAATAAAGAAATGAAGATTCAGAGATTTAAAAATCATATAATTTATCTAAGGCAGAAATGAGATTAGGGCCCAGCTCACCTGACATTTTAGTGCTGTTGTCTTAGTTGTCTTAGAATCCATTTATATTCGCAAATAACAAAAGCAGCATGTTATTTGAAAATACACAACATAACAATAAAAAAGGTGTAGCTAGTATTAAATATGTCATGAGCAAATTGTGTCTATTTTAAATGTATTATCACCCTAATTTTTCAGGGGATCTTAGTGCCAAAGACCCTCAGCCCAAAGTTTTCTGGTGAATTTGTTTATACTTACATTAGTATGTACTATTTTAACACCATGGATCTCAACAACGATTCTTAAGCAGTACTTGATTCAACTGCAGGTGATATTTAATTAGGTTGATGTTGCATCAATTCCGAAGTTACTCTTTCATATAACATCACCTATAGTCTTTTGGAAGCTTAGTATTTGTGTTATTAAACTCATCGTAGTACTGTCAAGTACTCTAGATGCTTCTGTAGTAAATATTAAGAAACAATGCCTTATGTGATACTATTAACAGGTATTTTAAATCCTCAAGCTAGAAATGTTAAATTTTTCATAGAAAAACTTAAAAAAAGGCCCATATTTGGATTTTAATGTATGATGGTCTTTATTTACAACTTTATTGGCAAAAAAGAAAAGGGAAAACTTTTAAACAATTTAACACAGGGCATTGTAGCTGATCCTGTCAGATATAAGAAGTTCCATTTTAAATGTCCATCTAATTGTCCAAAGATATACAATACTGAATCTGCATATGCAGTTTTCTTCTTTATGACGTACAGTGCTGATGTTTTAGGCAGTCTTCTAAACATACAAATACAAAGGAAATTAAATCACTCATTAAAAACTGTGTCAAATGAAGGGTATTTTAAATGTAAGTTTGTTGTTTCTGGTAATAGCACATGCCCAAATGAAAAACCAAAGATGGAAAAGCAGATACACTTCCTACTTGGGTGGACAGTTACAACAATCAATCATTTTCTGCAATGACCATTATATTTTCAATTTATCATGAACTACTCTGAACTTACTATGAGATGTAGCCAAAGTCAGAAGAGAAGACGTAGGGACAATATTCCTTTTTCGCAGGAGGTTAACTCCTCCAGAATCAGCATAGGAAATAAACATCCTGTTGATTCTAGGTGGAAAGAAATTAATGTAGTCAATTTCAACTCATGCTGAGCTGACTTAATTTTTCCAGCGACGTGTTTGATGTCATTCTTCTAAATCAAGTGTATTTAATTCTTCTTCTAGTTCATCCAAATCCTCTCCAGTGAAAAGATTTTCATCAACAGGAACAGCATCAATGGCTCCATTTTCCGGTCCCTCCCTTTCGTTGTCCTCTTCCAAGTCACTTTTTTCACCATTTTCAGCCCTACCTCCAGAAGCTTCACTTAATTTGTTTTCTAAAAATAAAAACTGGAATCAGTAAGGCATAGAAGCAGAAAACAACATTCTACATTAGCAATAGACAACACAGACTGATACTACACTTCCTCTTTTCCTTTTCTCCATGAAAGCCATTTCCCTAGAATTACTCCAGCAAGAACTAATCATTCTTTTCTGAGCTTATTTGTGCCAATTATCTATACCTAGTATAAAATACTGTTTTCACTGTAGACATTTGACTGCTTAATGGTTTATACATTTAAGGACAGGATCAATCTTCTACACCTCTGTGTTCCCGACATAACCTAGCAATTAGATTTTAAATAGTCAATTTCCACACAATATTTTATTTGAATAAATGGTTATGGAAACCAAAAAAATGTTTGTAATATAAGCAGTTACTTGGCTTTTGGTTTTGCAAATAGTATTTAAATCACGCTGTTGTAATGCTGTGATTGTGACAGCAGAAAATCTTCATCGTGTAATCAAATTAAGAAAAAACATAGTGCTATACACAGCTACTTTTCCTTATAGCTTATAAATAATTGAGAGAAAAAAATGCTGCCTTTTCTTGTTCAATGCCATCAACATTTACACAGACATTTTTTAACAGCCTAATTTAGATTTTAGTTATTTCAAACATCTCTGAAGACAAAGTCTTGGGAATTTTATAATCTCTGAATTATTTGCAGTTGTGCCTACTGTCACCAAAGCCCCTACTTCTACAAAGAGCAAGTCAATCTGAACACGGGCAAGACAGTGGTTTGCTAACACTCTCAGATCTTGGGAGGGCAAGCTGTTTTTTCAAGTTATAGCTTGTGTGCTTTTATTGTAAAAATAAGGTTCAGCCTTTTCTGTCTCAGCTTTTGCCTTAATGGGCATTTCTTCTGCCGTTTTCTCCCAAACTTTTACCCCTTTCTTTAAGTACCTAACTCAAGGCACAATTAGACATACATTATACCAACAATCCTAGATAGCCTTCCCTCCATTCTTATACTTAACTCATTATTTATACTTTCATGTCTTGCTTCTATAACTAATCTTTTATCAGCAACTTTTCCTCCTTACCAGATCCTCTCCCTCTGACCTACAGATACATTTACGTTTTCCATATCCTAAAAAGCCCTTCCATGACCATGTCTTCCCTCTAAACATTAAGAGAGCGAGGACTGCATTCACTTTTCTTCTCACTGTTATCACTGCAGTCTCAACGAAACTGGCACCTTATTCCTATAACCAATTACAACTATAACTTATTTATATTCTTTTTCATCTTACTTGCTTCTTTGGAAACTTGTTTCTTAATTTTTCTCTGACCTTCTCAATGTCTTTCCTTAGCATTTCTTCTTTTACCTACCCCAAAACACTGATGTTTTGCAAGGTGTTCATGTCTATATAGTATCTCAGACAGTACACTTTTGATAATCAAAAAATCTCAAACTCATGAGGTCTCAAAGTGAACTCATTGACTTTAACTCCAAGCTCATTTATGTCTCTTTCTAGTTTCCATTAATGATTTTAATATATACCCAGCTGCTCATGTCTGGCCTTTCACTATTTATTACTCCTTTTATATATGGTCAAACCACACATTTATGTTACTAGTCTGGTACCTGCACACATCTAAGTTTGCCAAGTCTGGTATAACCCCCTATAGATAATTTCCTAGTTCTTAAAATTAGGCAAAAGTTAGCATACTTACCATCTTTATCTGAAGTATATGTGCTGAATCTTTCAAGACTGGCAACAGTAATACCCGTTTCATCTACATCTCTTGGGATGTACAGGCTTAAATCTATATCATTTACACTCACTGAATCATCAACCTTTAACAACATATAGAAAAGAAAGTTGTTACAAATAAGAACAGTTTTCTTTTACTCCTGACATTTATCTTAATTAGCCAAAATTATCACTAATCCAAGTGAAAACAAAAGACCAATTACTGGCCAGGTGTAGACGCTCACAACTGTAATCCCAACACTTTGGGAGGTCGAGCTGGAGGATCACCTGGGCTTAGGAGTTTGAGACCAGCCTGGGCAACAAAGCCAGACCTAGTCTCTATAAAAAACAAAAACAAAAGATCTATTGTCAAAATTATTTTTTCTAAGTTTCTTTTAAAAAGAATAGCAAGGTGGTATATGAAACTTCTTCCTCTGCCATCACATTTTTATATATAGAGTATAATTTTTTTCTTTCAACCCAGAGGCCAGAATTTTGTAAGTATACAAAAAATGAACAGTAACTTATCTGTTATTACTAAATCTGTCGACAACCAAATGACTGTGCTATTGTCTCATGCTCCCTACACTGCAGTTTTAAATTAGTGCACTTGTTCCATAACTTTAAGCATAAAATATTAAACAAAAATTACTCTTTTTGAGGGAGGACAAAACATACTTTTTATAGGTAATACATACAGCAGTCAACCACCTACGAGGCACTATTCTAAGCTGAATAAAGAACTACTAATTCATGAACTCATTTAATTCTCACAAACTCCCTATGATGTAGAGATAATCATTATGTCTGTATTACAGATGAGGGTGGAGGCCTAGAGTAATTTCCCATGGTTGGAGCAAGGATTTGAACCCAGGCACTGTGGCTCTGATGTTGGTGGCTCTTAACCATGTTGCGGTATTATTTATTGTTTCTTTCAATTAACATAAGGAGATGAGGCACAAAGCTTCCTCTTACCTCATCACCACCTGTTCCCTGGGTGTAGCGGGTATCATCTGCTTCCTCGTCGTCATCATTGACCAGTTCAGGACGAAATTCAAACACTTCACGACCACTGATCTATTCAGACACACAAATATATCAACCCAGGTCAAAAACCTAAACATTCCTTGTCATTGATGAAATAGGGACAAAATCTTGCATGACACAGAAAATTAAAAATGGAAGAATAAAGAACCAGTTTGGATGGGTCTGAGACATACCACTAGTGCTTTCCCTGCTTTGAAGTCAGCTTTCCTTCTTTCCATATCTTGTTCAAGTTTATCAATCTTTTCTTGTCTTTTCCTTTTCTTCCAGGCAAGAAAAGATTCTAGAGTGATTTTGGTAACATTTGGACCTAGGGCAGAACGCTGCAACAATAAAGAGTTAATTTTTTTTTCCACAGAATTCACCTCAAATAGTGCTTAGTAGCAGTTTTCTCTTAATGTGATTAATTCCTTGCCCATGACTATCCTGAATATATTACATTTCAATAAGCTGATACAAAACTAAGCAAACAACAAAACACCTGCTCCTCAGGGCCAATAATCAAATAATAAATATATAGAACAAATAATTTGCTGAACACCTGCCGGGTATTAAATGCTTTATACATGCTAATGCACGGATCCCCACAAATAAGTGAACAAAGGGTAACGGGGAATTTGCCAAAGATGAATAGCTAACAAGTGTCAGAACCAGTACACAAACCATCTCAAATATACCTGACTCTGAAGTCTATATTTTTTATTATAGTACGTTATATACTGAGACACTGAATAATAAGACAAAATGGATATAGTTTTTAATATGCAACCCTAAATCTAATGTTTCTAATAATCTCAAAATTTTCATAGAATAAAAACTGTGCTTTGTACTAAGCCAAAGACAAGTGCTGAATATCCTCTTCAGACTTATTCCCTTCTATAAGCAGAGTGAGTGTTTTGAGTCCAGAGCTGATAAAACATGTAATTTAAAAACTAGAGTGTTGTCTTCTTCCATACATATGCTAATAACTAAAATACTAGTGAAAAACAAAAGGTAACAGGGCAAAAAATCTAAAACTATAAAAATTCAATCCATCTGAGAACTAAGCATTTTTAGTAACTCAATCTTATAGAAACAATTTGATAAGCCAGTAGCTAGTACTTAAAAAATTGTTTCACAATCCTAAAATTAATGTCATGATTGGCTCATGTTTATCGCTAGGTTAACATTTTACATATACAAGAATAATTAAAGTAGTGCAACTTTGGAAATAGATCACAATATATATATTTTTTCCTTTCATAAAAGGCTATTGCCCCCAAGTGGTAAGTATTAGAATTTCACAATAAATACTGCTTTCAGTTTTTATGGTAGGAAAAGGATATTAGTTACCTCTCTCTCAATTAGATCTTCTAATGAAATTTCATCTTCTTTCTCTTCTTTCTTTTTATCTTTTTTCAGCACAAATCCAGGAGGAAGTGCATGACGATACATGCAAATATCACCCCCTCCAGGGCATACCCAAAACCAGCCATACTTGTTGTTTTCAATAGCTTCAAGGAAATGCTTGCACACCTATAGAGACAATATTATTCACAAGTGGTGGCTCAGTGTAGGCCATTTCCAAGGTAAATGCCTAAGTATATGGAACAAGTATACACAGAAGTACGTTCTATTACACAAGTACATTCTATTCATTTCTGTACATAAGGGTGCTCTGTCTAGCTTCTATTCTCTGAGGAAATGCAACATATGTTTATCTTAAAATACCTAAAACAATGACAAATTCCCTTAAAGGGGAATCTATACAAAATTTTCATTTGTTCTAAATTCTAAATCATACAAAAATGACTTGTTTCAGTTACCCTTTATAAATATACACCCCCAAATCAGAATATACAATTGGGTATAAAAAAATAAAATCAGGCTGGGCATGGTGGCTCACACCTATAATCCCAGCACTTTGGCAGGCTGAGGCAGGTGGATCACCTGCTGAGGTCAGGAGTTCAAGACCAGCCTGGCTAACATGGTGAAACTCCTACTAAAAATACAAAAAATTAGCTGGGCATAGTGGCACATGCCTGTAATCCCAGCTACTTGGGAGGCTGATGCAGGAGAATCTCTTGAACCCAGGAAGCAGAGGTTGCAGTGAGCTAAGATCGTGCCATTGCACTCCAGCTTGGGCAACAAGAGCAAAACTCTGTCTCAAAAATAAAATAAAAAATAAATAAATAGAATAAATGATTTTCTTTGGTTTGATCTTTCCTAAATAAAAACGAATCACAAGCAGTATACAGGAGCAAGGTACGAAAGGAACACAAAAGAGAGTAACCCTTCACAACATGGATGGAAGATACAATTGTATTTAAGCCTCAAGTAATAAGCTTTGCAAGTAAGAGAAAATTAAAAAACAGTATCCGCCCCCTACAACAAACATAACAGATGTGTATTAATGCAGTATTTAGAATTTTTCTAGCACAGCAAGACTTTTCACTGTAGCTACACTAAAAATATAGACATAAATGCAAAGTTTGAGATATAAAGAACCAATTTTTAATGGTACATTTCCTGGAATTAGAGCCACTACCTACCAAAAATTCATTCTGGAATTCATATGTAGTAATATATTAAAACTTAAAATTTAAAAATTTATTCCTATTGAAACTAAATAAATTATTAAGTGGGTTAGTTTAACAGGCCTCCTTCCACTCTATGCAAAAAAAAAGAGGGATTTTTGTCTGGATATGTAATTTTGTTTATCCATATTTGAGAAAGTTCACCTCAGAAAATGGCATTCATGGCCGGGCGCAGTGGCTCACGCCTGTAATCCCAGCACTCTGGGAGGCCGAGGTGGGTGGATCGCGAGGTCAGGAGATAGAAACTATCCTGGCTAACACTGTGAAACCCCGCCTCTACTAAAAAATAGAAAAAATTAGCCAGGCGTAGTGGCAGGCGCCTGGCAGTAGCCTGTAGTCCCAGCTACTTGGGAGGCTAAGGCAGCAGAATGGCGTGAACCTGGGAGGCGGAGCTTGCAGTGAGCCGAGACAGCACCACTGCACTCCAGCCTGGGCGAGAGAGTGAGACTCTGTCTCAAAAAAAAAGATAATAATAAAAATAAAAAAGGCATTTAAAGGACTTCAGTAACATAGTTTTATTCTTGTTCAGCTATTGCTATTTCTGAACATGAATCTATAAAATCTAACTTGTAAACTCCAAAAATAAAGCTTCATGCACCTTATCTTGATGAAATCAAAACTTCCAGTAACTTACAGAATAAACTAATAGAAAATAGCAGCAAATACCTTGCCACATAATTCTCCCTAATGATAAATATCACAGCAACTCAATTCAAGAAAAGGACATACTATTTGAGTTTTTGGTTTTTTCTTTTCCGCCTCACCGTGCTTCTTGTTCACTACTTCTTCCAGCTTTTTCTCATCCCAATTATCCATAGTATCTAAATAAAGAAATGAAGATTAAATACTGTAATTTTATCTACTACTCCCACAGCACGTATCTCCTTAGACATGAATGATGTGTTATAAGACTCATGGCTTAACACATTTATCTTTTTCTTTTCTTTTTGTTGAGACAGGTTCTCATTGTTGCTCAGGAAGGAGTGTGATGGCATGATGACAGCCTACTGAAGCCCTTGACCTCCCTCAATCAGCCTTGATTGACTGAGCTCGATCAATTCCTCCTGCCTCAGGCTCCCAAGTAGCTGGGACTACAGGTATGCACAATGCCTGGCTAATTTTTCTATTTTTTTGTAGAGATGGGGTCTCATTATGTTGCCTATGCTGGTCTTGAACTCTTGGGCTCAAGTGATTCTTGCTGCCTTGGCCTCCCGAAGTGCTGGGATTATAGGCATGAGCTGCTGCTTCTGGCCTCATGGTTTTCTTAAAACACCAAAGGCAGGCCGGGCGCGGTGGCTCAAGCCTGTAATCTCAGCACTTTGGGAGGCCGAGACGGGCGGATCACGAGGTCAGGAGATCGAGACCATTCTGGCTAACACGGTGAAACCCCGTCTCTACTAAAAAATACAAAAAACTAGCCGGGCGAGGTGGCGGGCGCCTGTAGTCCCAGCTACTCGGGAGGCTGAGGCAGGAGATTGGCGTGAACCCAGGGGGCGGAGCTTGCAGTGAGCTGAGATTGGGCCACTGCACTCCAGTCTGGGCGCAGAGCGAGACTCTGTCTCAAAAAAAAAAAAACACCAAAGGCAGAAATAAATAGTTTTAAGATTATTCACCAAGGCCAGAACAGTGGCTCACACCTATAATCCCAGCACTTTGAGAGGCCAGGGTGGGTGGATCATGAGGTCAGGAGATCAAGACCATCCTGGCCAACATGGTGAAACCCCATCTCTAGTAAAAATATAAACATTAGTTGGGTGTGGAGGCGTGGACCTGTAGACCCAGCTACTTGGGGGGCTGAGGCAGAAGAATTGCTTGAACCTGGGAGATGGAGGCTGCAGTGAGCTGAAATCATGCCACTGCACTCCAGTCTGGGCGACAGAGCCAAGACTCTGTCTCAAAAAAAAAAAAAAAATTATTCACCAAAGCTTCCTAAGTACTTTGGACAAATTGAGAAGGTAGTACTGAAGGAAAGGGTGACAGACAAATCCAAAATAAATCACTGTTTTTTAAAGTATCTTCATTTACTTAAAGGGTATATTATGGTAATTTTCAGATTTTATAAAACATAATAAACCGAATTAATTACTCTTTATAAACACAGTCTATTAAGATTGAAATGTTCTTCAATTTAATAAATATCTTAGTAACAAACCAAAAGTATTAAATATTTATTTTTAAGATAATGTTTTAAAAAAATTACCTTTTTCAAGTTCTTCATCTCTTGCATCAATGTAAACACTTCGCTTTTCACATTTTCTCTCCAGAGTCAAGTCATGAGAGAACTTACACTTATCTCCTTTAGTACACTGTCCTTGCTTGAAGAATGCACATACCACAGACTTGGGATCTGCACCTATGTCAAATGGCATATGGTATTTGTATTATAACCTGCCAGACTGTAAAACACAGATTCTACCTGAAATATGATTAATTTTGGTTAACTTATTTTCCATTCACTGATGTGAAAGGAAAACGGCACTTATGCGTGATTAGCAAAACATTTCTTTAAAGTTCTTTTTGTAGCATTTTATGTCTACTTTTGTTTCTTTTATTCTGACTATAAAAGGTGGCAGAGAGTGGGAAACCAAACAAGAACATAGGATATTCCACAGGCTTTGTCTAGTTGATGTCAATAGGGCAAGAGGCAAAACAGGAGGCCAGGCATGGTGGCTCGCACCTGTAATTCCAGCACTTTGGGAGGCCAAGGCAGATAGATCATGAGGTCAGGAAATCGAGACCATCCTGGCCAACATGATGAAACCCCGTCTCTACTAAAAATACAAAAACTAGCTGGGCATGTTAGTGTGTGCCTGTAATTCCAGCTACTCGGGAGGCTGAGGCAGACAGTCAGAGGTTGCAGTGAACCGAGAT
>NW_012114633.1:7007984-7051575 GCF_000951035.1 Colobus angolensis palliatus
GAGTTCGAGACCAGCCTGGCCAACATAGTGAAACTCCCCCCTCCGTCTCTACTTCAAAAAAAAAAAAAAAAAAAAAGAGGCAAAAAAGGAATGAACATACATGGCAGAACAGTGCCAAAAACTTGGGACATAAAGTTTATTCAACTATGGCTTTGTCTTGGCTACTACCAAAGACTGAATGTCATAAATCAATTAGCAGTCTGTTAAATTACTAATTTTGCCTTAAGTGTGGGGCGCATGGCTGCAGTTCAGCTGTACAATGACACAGATGTGAACATATACAGAGGAACCATAAGCAACCCACTGACATAGGTAATTTTGATGAAGGGACTAATATTTTCATTGCAGACACAACTGTCTTATTATCTAAAGAAAATAACATCAAAATAGTTTTTAGCATAAACTACATTTGATAAAAAACACACTTCTGAAATTTAAAGTTTACCTTTACTTATTTTTTGAGCAGCAACTACAGGTTTGAACAGCTCATTTAGCTCCTGCAATTCTTTCTTCTTGTCATCCTTCTTCAATTTCTTTTCAGCTTCACTCTGTGCTACCTATAATATTCCCAGGTTTAAAATGTAAATTTGATTATTTACAAAATTGTTTTTACTGCACAGTTAGCATTAACATAACAAGACACCTGCATATTTACAGTCCTTACCTTTTAACGTCAGTATTATAATGGCCTTACAGTGTCTATTCAATGTTGTGGTTAAACTATTAAACAAAATTGTAATGATGGTACCATGCCTAGTTAAAAGCAAAAGCTTACAGCAACAAGCATTTATTAAGCATTTACTACATGCCCAGCATTTTTAGCAAATACTTTTCACCTGCAATATTCTTCTGTGAAAACAACCCACTCCCCAGACATGTACAGGTTCATTTTTAAGATCAGAGAAACAAACCTCCTGAAATGTACAGTCCCACATGATAATGAATTATACTACCCCAAAAACCTATATAGTGCCCTCATGGAAAAACACTGGGTTAGGTCAATGTAGGATATTAAACAAAACAACTCAAAACAAAACATGACATATAATATAGTTCCAGGCACACAATTTACATACCTAATATGATTAGAGGATTCTTCCAAACATTTATATGTCAGGTCCTATGTTAGATGACAGAGAATACAATGAAAAGACAAAGATGCTTATTTAAAGAAGCTCAGAATCTAGCAGGATGACAGACATGTCAACAACTGTAACATAATATATGGTGCTCTGGGAAAAAAGAATGCCCATATACCTGAAAAAATTAAATTGAGCCAATAACCTTATAAATGAATTCTTCTTGATGAGCAAGGAAAGAAATACAGAAAGAGCCAGCCAATGCAAAGTTACAGGGACTAGAGGGGCAAAGTATGAAAAACATCAATGAGATGCTTAGATTGTATCAGTAGATTGAACAGAGTTCCACTCAACTGTTTAAAGTAAGCCAGTAACAAGATCAGGTCACATTTTATAAAATATCAAGAGAGTAAGTTTTGTGGAGGATAGATTGGGAATCCAAGAATAAAGGCAAGAGCCTGTTGCAACTGCTGCACACAAGAAAACACAAGAGCTTAAAATGAGCATTACTGGTGAGGATGGAGAAAAGGAGACAGAGCTGATAGGACTGTGACTGAACATGAAGTATAAAGGGGGAGGAATCTAGGATTATCATGTATATGGTTAGTGCTGTTAAACAAGACAGGGAATACAGGAGGAACAGGTTTCAGGGTAAGAGGTGAAGATGAGCTTAGTTTCAGACATACAGAATGCAAGATGCTTACAGAGCATCTGGGTGGAGATCTTTTGAAGGCAGATAGACATGCATATTGATTCCACTGAAATCAGAGGGTCTGCTTTGAAATAAAGACTTTAGAAATAGCAGCTTACAGATAACAATTAAAACTTTGGGTATATTATTCAAGGACAGCATAAAAATGTGGCAAGAGCAAAGGACACTTCCTTGAAGAAAATCAACATGAAATGGGACATAAGAACCTAAAAAGCCCAATAAAAAGACCTAGAAACATCAAAGAAGCAGATAGAAAACCAGGACAAAATATGTTCAAGAAAGAGGAAATTTTAAGAAAGGAATGGCCAAACGCTATAATTACGTCAAAGGCATCCCAAATGCTGAATGTGACCCTATATGGTGGATGTGTTTAAACAGAAAAAATGTTTTGAAAGAAAAAATTTAAGTCGCTTTATTTTTAATAGAAGTATTCTTTGCTCATCAGGCCCATCTCAAACATTTGTGGGGCCCAGAGCAAGAATACAATGGAGGCCTACAAGCCATTTATCTAAATATTTAAAATTAGAAATCACATTCATGATGAATAAAATGTGGTCTGCAATCCTACTTCACAAATATACTTTATGACCTGGAAGGACAGGTTCAAATTTAAAATGCTCAGACTCCATGGAGTTCCACACTGAAGCACGGCAGTAACACAAGAGTCAGTCCCGGGCTCTTTTTTCTCCTCTTCCCACCCCGTTTCATTCCACTTTGGGTGTAGGGAGAGGTAAAGGTGCAGGAAGGAAGGAAAGGATATGGATGCAGGCTCTGTTCAAACCCTTAGCATATGCTGTTGTTTTGGCTACCTCAGACATATTGGTAGCACGATGTACCTAGACAGAGATGGGCATGGGGGAGAGGCCTTTGCAGGCAGATAAACCAGGGTCAGACTGTTGTAGGAAGAGGTGTTGCAAAATCTGGGTAGGTACATCCCCTTGGCTTCAGTGACTCCTTACCTGAGGGGAGGACAGCGGTCTGGAGAAGACACATATATCACAGAGCCTAGACCAGGATACCTCCTGTCCAGCTCTAAGAGCAGTACTACTGCTCATTTCCGATGTTATATATGATGGGTAGGTACCCCCCGTTCACAGATAAAAGTCCAGTTATCCATGCAAGTATCAAAACTATAATATTAAATATGCTATCAAAGCTAACTACCAGCACACAAATTTAATAACTTTCCCAGGTTTATGAATTCTAGCATTACCACTCAAAACACTTCCCACTAGAAGAAAAAGTTGGGGAAGAGGAAACAGGATTGAAAAAGGGGCTAAGTGAAGAAAGTGAGTTCTCCTTACATATTGATATCTATATTCACCAGAAAATTTACACTATTTTCTTATTTAACCACCAGAAGAATCCAACAAGGAATAACTGCACTTCCACAATACATACAAAGACCAGGGTTGCTATTTAAGGATCATGTAACAAAAAGATAGGAAGATTCACACCCAAGTCTATCTGACTGCAAGGTCTCAGCTGATCTGCCCGCCGTGGTCTCCCAAAGCGCTGCGATTACAGGCGGGAGCCACTGCACCCAGCCATGGTCTAGACATTAATTTTTATTAAACCAGGCTATTAAGTTAGCAGTTTGGAAGAACAATAGTTTTAGATTCTAGAATCAAGCTGGGAAAACGGATGTGAAAGGAAAGTGTTGGGTCACTGATTTGTAGACAGCGTGAGCAAGAGAAATTTATTTATCTCACAAATACATATTAGCATATTTTAAAAAAATCTGTAAACACATGAGAAATTCTTTCTTCTCTCCTACATTACAAAAATGTGTTTCCAGAAGTTAATGAAAAGGATATAGGAATGGTGGAAAAAATGTACTTTAAAAAATACAGATCCATGTCTATGAAATCTTTAGAAGTGAGAAGTCTAAAGAACCTGAAGAAAAAGGGGCTATATTTTTTTCAAACGAGTTGCCAATGGATAAACTCATTTTAAAATTCATAGGAAAGAACAAATGCCTAAGAACAACCAGGAAAAATAGAAAAGGTATACCATTTTGGGGAAAAGACTTGCCTTGAGACTTTAATGTACAGTCAAGCACAGCATTATGACGTTTAAGTCAATGATGGACCACACACGACAGTAATCCCGTAAGGTTATAATACCATATTTTTACTCTATCTTTCTATGTTCAGATACATGAATCATTACTAATGTGTTACAACTGCCTACAGTATTCAGTACGGTAACATGTTTTATAAGTTAGAAGCCTTGGAGCAACAGGCTATATCATACAGCCTAGGTGTGTGGTAGGCTATAATATCTAGGTTTGTGTAAGTACACTCTATATTATTTGCACAATGACTAAATCACCTAATGACACATTTCTCAGATTGTATTCACATCACTAAACAACGTATGACTATGACTGTAGGTCAATAGTGGTATTTCAGTGGGATAAATAATGCTGGTATAAGCAGCTATTCATCTAAAAGAAAACAAACTTAGTCTGGGCGTGGTGGTTCATGTCTGTAATACCAGCACTTTGGGAGGCCAAGGCAGGCGGATTGTGAGGCCAGCCTGGGTGACACGGTGAAATCCTTCCTCTACAAAAAACACAAAAAGTAGCTAGGTGTGGTGTCATGCGCCTGTAGTCCCAGCTACTTAGGAGGATGAGGTGGGTGGATGGCTTGAAACCAGGAGGCGGAGGCCACAGTGAGCCAAGATCACACCATTGTATTCCTGCCTGGACAACAGAGTGAGAACTTTAAGATATATAAAATAATTTTATATGATGAAATATAGACTATAAAAATAAAATAATTAGAAATGATCTAGGAAAAACACACAGAATCCAGTGGCAGGGGAGACCTTTTAACCATATTTTTAAAAAGCTAGCAATGTAACTGGCAATATTAAACTCTATATATACATATAAGTTAAAAATTGGTGCATGGCAAAACATAATTGAAATATCATCAAATATCTGCAATGTAGACAAAAGGTATCTCATAAATTGACAAGAAAAAGACAACCAATAAAGCAAATAATTTCAATAGGCAAGTCATAGAAGTGCAAACTCAAACAGCTAACATGTATACAAAAGACACTCTCTAGTAGCGAGAGAAACAATGTAACAATAAGATATCACTTTATACTTATCAGATTGGAACACATTAAAAAGAACGTTAGTATCTATTGCTCATGTACTACAAATGAAAATGTGAAGTACTACAGCCTCTATGGAAAGTGATCTGGCAAATTTATAATATTAAAATTAGAAATCCATTTCCCTTGATCTGGAGTCTGTTACCAGACAATTTATGCCACAGAAATAAAAGCACAAACACATGTAAGAACTCCTGTATTTCTTCTAGAGGTGGTCTTAGTGTCAGAAAGCTGGAAACAAAGTGATCACTTATGAATAGTGAAATGGATGAATATAACACACCTATACTGTAGAATGGCATGCAGTCATTATTAGAATAAATGAGAGCTATATCACAATGGCTTGGACAACACCCAAGAGGTATTGCTGGTAAGGAAGGCCAAGATGCAAAAACGTTTCGAGTAGATTCTGTTTTGAAATACAATTATATAATAATACTAGACATTTTATCTGAAACAGAGGCTGTATTAATATTACATTCATAAAAAGATATGGAAATTTAAATTACTTACCTGACGTGGATTTTGTTGACCAAATTTAACTTGATGTGTGACAGCCTTGATAAACTTCTGTTGCTTTGCTCCTTTCTTATTCTTCAAACCAAAAGTTTTGTCCTACATGAGAAAAAGCACAGAAATATCTTAGCAATTTATGTTACCATATATTTCCTCTAATGATACCTAAAAATTATTCTTTTATTTATTGATAACTATTCTTTACTAATATAAAAACATGGAAAACACGCAACATCAAGTCAAGGCAATATATGACCTTTAATCATCACCCAGATTCTTTACAATTCAATACGTACTCACCATTATCATCATTAAACCTGTTATTCTATGAAGCTTTTTCTAAAGCCTGTTTTGGATTATCAGTTCTATGGGATGTGCAAAGTTCTTATACCGGGATAAGAAGTACTATAGTTAAATACATTTAGGAAAACGCTTGATTAAAAGGATTCTTAATTCTTAAGCACAAGGTATCTTACAGTCCTTATCAGAGGGAATATAATATGCAGCACCTCCAAATCTTCCTTTGCAGCAGAATCCATTTTTACTCAGAGTATCTTGAGAGGCTATACAATACTGAACACATGTTTGGGACTACTACATAAGAAGAAGAAGATACACTCAGTTCTGGACTGGTTTTTAGTTAATATATGTTATCCTCTCAAAAATAAATTTAATAAATTGAATCAAATTACTGAAATGTATACATTCCTAGTTATTGCTAAAATGGAAATATTGAAAGTATGTAAACTAAAAGCAACATTTTCTTTAAATCTGGAATATTAACACAATAACTTGGTAACATTCAATATAACAGTAGTTATCACTTATGGAATGCTCATTATGTGCTAAGCACTAATGGTGATCCCTGGCTATCTACTCATATTTAGTTAGTATGCAGTATGGGGTTGGGGGGAGAAAATTATAAAAAAAAGTAAGTATGCAGTACAAAAACATTTAGAAGCCATTGCACAAGTATGAGTAAGTGTGTGTGTGGAAGGGGACAGTGGTCTGTAGTAGGCTGAATTTTGGAATGCCCCCCAAAATTCAAGTCCACCTGACCTTAAATTTGATTTTATTTGGACGTACATCTTCACAGATGTGATGAGTTAAGATGACATCATACTAGATTAAGGTAGGACCTAGATCCAGTAACTGGTGCCTTAATAAGCACCACACAGACACAAAGAGAAGGAAATGTGAAGACAGAGGCAGACAGACTGGAGTGACACTGCTATATAACCCAAAGAAGGCCAAGGATTGCCAGATGCCACCAGAAACTAGGAAAAGGCAAGGAAGAATTATTCCCTAGAGTCTTCAGAGGGAGGGAGCTGGCCCTGCTGACACTAATTTCAGACTTTTAGCCTCCAGATCTCTGAGAGAATAAATTTCTGTTGTTTTAAGTGACCCAGTTTATAGTCATGTTACAGCAGCCCCAAGAAACCCATAAAGCAGGATTGACTAGTGAGCTTCTCCCTAAGGTGAATGCGTGACAAGCCTGACAAGAACTAATCAAATGCTAATATCTGAAATATTTTTTTTCTGGGTCCTTTCTGATTCTCTGGAGAAAGATCCTCTAGCTGGGAGGGTAGTAAGTTAACTGTAAACAGGAGAAGAGAATAGGTAGAAGGGGTCTCAGTTTACCATACAGATTTACTAGCTTCCATTTTCAGGTTCACATCCCACCTCCTCTGCGCTTAGTGTTCTGGAAGCAGAGAGGCCTGTTCCCCGCCACCCCCTACCTCCAAGAAGACACCTCCTGTTTCTTGCAGAGGTAGTCACTTGGCTGAGTTGTAGTAGGTAAGGATTATTAATTACTCCTAACACTTTTAACTTCTAGTTTTCAGTCTCTTGCTTTCTGTATTACCTAGTGCTTCCCATCGTTGAGGTTTTTTTCATAATTTTGCAGAGGAAATGCACTTGATTTTTACTGGCACACTCCTAGACAGGCACTCAGACATAACCTCTCTGCTCTAAGTCAGTTACCAACTCATCCATCCACTGCCAATCTTCATATGTTGAGGTTCAAGATTATAGATGTCTTCTAATTTCAAAATAGAATTTGTACTTCTTTCTCATTCTCTTGTTTATGGGTGGTTTAAGAGACGAAGAAGAGGCAAAAAGCTCTTCTCAAAGTAGTCTGAGACCTTCTGAGTCCATTTAGTATGAAACAAATTAAGTGGCCATTTTATAGCCTTTATTTTGCTATTATTTCTAAGGGAAAGGAAAAAGTAATAATGAGTAGAAAGTATTATAGAAACAAAATACCACCATGTGGACAAGCTAGAAATAGAAAACAATAGTACTGAAACAATTAGTATTTAAAAACATCCAACATGACATAATGTTTACAGCAACCTCAAAATCAGTAAAAGACCTTCCAAGTCTTAAAACAAAAAAGTACAGAGGGTTTTGCTTCTAAATGGTTATCTCTCATTGGGAAATATCTCTTTATTAATGACATCTATCTCCATATACCAAAACTTTGCTTTCCTCTACTTAAATGCTTGTTTCATGATTTAACATCCCAACATGGTATTATACAAAATTCTACATGAATTTTTTACAGCCTATGTGTATGAAAAAAGGTAGGAAGCACACAAACAAGTTGGATGTCTCTGCACTGAGCCTTTTATGGATGGCTTCCCTTGTTTCTATAAAGAAAGTTTAACACTCAATTCAATTTGAAGAAAGATGGTCAAGATAATGTGATATATACAGATGAACACAGTGCAGCAACTTAAGTATAAAATGCCATACTTTTCCTTTACAAAAAGTGAGCTCTCACGGGAGGCAGAGGAGGCTCTAGAAAAAAATACGATCAGGATTAAACAGCATCTACAGGTGCTCTGCCAGAGAAAATAAACGGGTTCAACCCATGCTCCATCTGTAATTACAGAGAAGAAACAATGAATAAATCAGGCCAAATAGCAAAGTAGATACTGCCAGATAGACTTAGGAAAGAAAAAAGTCCCCTAAGGGGACCTGGCCAGTAAGAAAAGAAAGTACTCACAATGGCAGTTACTGGTAAAGGTGCATAAATTCCAGATCCCAGAAGAAAAAAAGAATTCAGGTTTCATTATACTGCTCTGGCACAAAAATGACCAGTTTAAAGAGATAATAAGTGAGTTGTGTTCACCTCTAAGTTAGAGCTCAGAAACTAACATTTTTCCACAGAGAAAGTGGACTACTTATTCATCTAGCATTCACTAAACATAAACATAAACCCTGAATATATACTTTATTGAACCCTCTCAACAATTCTATGATACACAGAAACTCAGAAATGATAAATTCATTTGAAGTTAAGTCATTAATAAGGGGCTAGGTGTATAGTGCAAATATATAGAAGTATAAACTTTGGAGACAGGCTGCCCAAATTTTAATCCCAAACAGAGCTGGGTAAATTACCCTCTTTGCCACAGTTTCTTATTTGTAAAGTGAGTCTCACTTAGGGTTGTTGTGCAAGTTAAAAGATTTACCTCAGAGAGACAGTGGTGGACAGCAAGGACTCTAAAGGCAGACTTCCTGTGTTAGAATCCCTGGCATAGTTACTTGCCAGGTTAGTAAACTTGAGCAAGTTATTTAATCTCTATGCATGTTTTAAAAACTGAAGGGTAATAATACGTATCCCACTGAGAGAATCAAAGGAGCCAGTATATTTATCACTTGTAGTTGGCTTGTTTCTCTTCTCTCCTTCTCCCCAAAACACTGAGAACCTTGTCTGGCCCAGTAAATGTTAACTATTAAGTCACAGATGATATTTGAACCTAGGTATATTTGACTCCAAGCAAATTCCTTGTTCTTTCTACAGTTTTTAATAAACTGCTTCCCAGAGACACCTTGTTAAGTTATTGAGCTGGCTGGTGCTCAATAAGCTTTCTAAATACCACACTGCAGATGTGAGATACCAATAGCACCTCTTGAAAACAGAATGATTTGCAATTTGGGGAAGTTCAAAAGGCTTCTTCCTGAGTTTAGGACAGAGCCTTACCTAAACATTAATCTGAATTATAAGGTAGAAAAAAAGAAGGTTACAGTCAACCCAAACCACAGTTAAAATAAAACTAGGGGAATAATGGTCCTCACTGGATTAATAAGGTCTCAAAAGTTAACGTGATAGTAAAGGAACTTTGTGTTTATGTGTGTTTCAGAAGACAACTTGGGAAATGAATACAGAGGAGTCTAGAAAGCGGGTAGTAAGAAAAGGACAACTTCCTGAGGCTCCAAGAGCCTTAACACTCAGTGAATTCCAGGCTTCTCTTATCCACATGTACCCTAGAACTTAAAGTACAATTTAAAAAAAAAAAAAAAAAAACTCCCCTCCCATCCATAGGTAATCCCATTCCTTTTATGGGCCAGCGTCCACTCCCTAAGTCAGATGTTTGGAAAAGGGAAGCAGCGGAAGGGCAGGTCCACGCTGAATAGTGCTCCAAGATAACGGGAGTCCACCTCTTGGGACATTCGGGTAGGCAGAGGCTGTCACTGTTTTACCTCATTAGTTTTCTCCCACAGGCACTAATGTATTTTTGTTGTCCATCCATGCAATATATATTACGCAACTGGTTAATCCACCTTCAAGTAATCAACATTTGATTTTGGCTGTTGGCAGCTGTTCTACACTGGCAACCAATTTCTCTTGCTCCATTTTCACAACACTTGGATCCTGTCTCTATAGGACCCTATTACTATTTCCTTGCTGATACAAGTTCTTAGCTGGGTATCTTTTATTTGCTTGCCCTAAGCCCAAGATTATTTCCCTCTTTCCATATTCAAACTTTCTATTGCTCAATGCCGACTCCATTTGTCACTAAATTTTAGTTGTAAGAAAGCAAATGGCATATGCCATTTCGGACTAATGTGCTAATTTCTAACAGAACCATAATCCTGTTTGACATATTCATTTCGGAAAGTATTAATAATACAAATGAATTCACAAAGTTTTGGGGCATTTGAAGTGGCAAATAAAAAAATGGAGGCAATATTTAAAAATGGGCAGGAACTAAGCACTGTATAAACAGTGCAGATCAGTCTGATTATTTCCCCCAGTTTTTATTTAGAATACACTATCAAAATAGGCAATAACAATAGCTGCCATTTACTGAATATATACACCATATGGCAGGCACTTTACATATATTATCTCATTTAACTCACGGGAACTAGCTGCATTTTGCAGATGAGAATTGCAGTCCAGTTAGATTTTTTAACTTGTCTAAAAATATAGAGCTAGTAATTTGAAACATGGGACTCAAACCCAGGTCTCTGACTCCAAAGCTAGTGCTATCTGATGTCTTTTTTACTTCCTTAGTGTTCCCAAAACATGCATGTTGATTTTTCCACAGTGAGGGTCCATAGAGGTGGCAGCAGAACAGGTACAGAACAGGAAAGAGGTAGGTAGGGCAACCATTATTTGCAAGTCTATTGAAAAATGCTGTTTAAAAATACATGTTTTAGTTAACTATTAATTTTGAGCAATTTAGAATTTCAGGTCATACAGCTATAAAACCTCCCAAAGTTAACCAGATTCTGAAATAAGTATCAGTCTTTATAAGTCAAAATAGACTATAAAAAAGTAGTATTTCCCCCTCCAAAATTATAACAGCCACAGAGATCAATTACCTTCTTGGAAAAGTCACTGAGACGTGCTAGGCTTTTAGGGAAGTTTAAAAAAAAAGTTGCCCGTATAATGAAGCAGACTACATCATTTCCTAACCAGGCTGGATTAACAGAATAGTCTCTATAAATCTAATTTCACAAATGCTCTAACTTAACACTACAATTCAAAATATTGTTGTACCTCTCCAGTAGTAGCAAATATCAATGTTGCACATGAGTCTGACAAACTTTATTGCAATATTTTTTGAAAAAGCTCATCAGGTCCCTGGACCGGAACATAAAAGAACATCTAGATTACAAGATGTCAGGCTAGGAGGACCTTCTTAAAGGCAAACAGACACATTTTAAAGGAAACAAACTATGATCACTGAGAAACAAGCAGAAGATCTGAACATCTTGTTCGCTAAGAACCCATACCCAAATCTCAGTCTTCAGAAAGAAATGGCCTCAAAGACATACGTCCAACGGTACTGCAGGTTAGGTTAAAGAATGATAGTACAAAACACAAGAAAGCAAAATGCAAGCATATTCAGCAAAAGCAAGAAGCTCAACAATTGCAATTACCTGAGGGTGTAGTCAAGACCAGTCCTTCCCAGAGAAATACAGGCACAGCACCCGGATCTCCTAATGATGCCTATCCTGTAGCTCTAATGTATACAGATGATTGGACACTCTCATGACAACTCAGTGTATGTCCCAAGGTTGAGGTCCCTACAGATGACTCCATTAGCCACAAAATAATTCATTCTGGCTGCCAAGATTTTAACCAACACTGCCTCTAACCCAATTTGGAATCCTAAGTTTGTTCTTCAAGCGTCAATTATAATATCTTTTGGCTCTTCCAAGTAGAGAGAGACACTAAACACAAAAGGTGACATATTGTAATGATTCTCATACAAGAGAATACTTTCCAGCAATAAGGAACATACTAGAAGTATACACAACATGGATAGATCTCAGAAACGCTGCGTGGTGTGAAAGCCAAAAGGAGGACACAAAGGCTATCTACTGTGTAATTTATATGAATTCCTAGAGTGGTAAAAACTAATCTATCCTGTCAAAAAAATTTGTGGCTGCACGACTGGAAAGAATTAAATAGAGGCACAAAACAAATTTAGTGGGGTGATGGAAATGTTTCAAGTCTTAATTAGGGTGGCAGTTACCTGGGTGAATAAATTCCTCAAACACATAGAACTACACATCTAGAACCTGTACATTTTATTTTACATAAGTTATACCTCAACAAAAAATAAATTAAAAAACATTATATTAAATGTGGAAAACAGAGAATCAGACTTAATTTCACCACTTTGTTAGGGTATTTTTAGTTAAAAAGTGCAGTTGTCTTATTTTGCATTTCTCTTTGGCGATATCTTCATTATTGAAACTAAAATTGCTTTCTCTTTACCTAAAAAATAACTGTCACAAGACGACTAGAATCATAACAAAAGCATCATTTTAAAAGTTGATGGATACTAGAAACAACTTTCACACGTAATTCCTTAAAATAAAAATACTAGTTTTACTAATTAAAAATAAAACAGTTAGATATAAAGCCCTACAAAGCATAAAGTATAATTTAAATTGTTTAAATTGTTATGTAACATTTAATTTCAATGGAAGTCTTACTTTTGTACCATGGTCCACTCTCAAGGAAAACAACATCCCTGAAAGGTACTTGGTTTTCATAAAAGTGAATGCCATCCGATCAGAAACCTCTGAAATTTACCTAAGTGCCACGAATCCAGGTTGTTCAAATAAGGTAATAGAAAACACAGATATGAAGGTAATATTTTGTTTGTAAGGGTCTGGCTATAGTACTTCATGACAGTTTTAAACTGTACAAATTAGCAATAAGAATACCAGTTCTGCTTCAAAGTTGGAACTTGGCCAAGGATACCAAAATTCTTAAGCATTTTCTTAAATCCAATGAGCGGACTTTACACCTTATGCGGTAAAATGGTCATGGCTTTTTCTAATTATATTCAAAGTATAAGAGGTCCTATTTAATTACGAGGAGGGTTAATAGCAGAAATCGAGGGAAGAAATACCTCGTTGGGGTCTGTATGGTATGTTTATGTAATGTCAAATATGGTTCATTTTTTAAGGAAACTCACAATTCGGTTGTTGGAAAACAAGTGCAGAACATGTAAGAACGTCAATAGGGTTCCTTGGCCACTAAAGGGCTACAGGCTCAATGTGTTAAACGAATATATATATACACACACACACACATATGTATACATATATACGTATATATACACACACACATACATATATCTCAAACAGTGTCACACAATTAGTGACACTGAAACCTAATCTCTTTTAAGGCATTATTCTATTTAATCCACTTCAGAATACAAGTATCAAGCGCTGCGTTCAAGACCCTGGGTTGTGATGGAAAGTCCTTCCAGTCTTTATGGGACTTCAAACAGTTCAGAGGTGGATCGAAAAAGCCATCAAGTAGTAATTTGTTGGTTCGAAAGCACAGTACCACCCCTGGGTGACGGGTAAAGAAATAAGGAACACAAAGACTCGTCATGAGTCGGTCTTCCAGAAAGACGCTGGCCCAAGACTGTTCAGCGAATTACTTCACACATAACCCTGGAAAACCACCTCAATTCTGAGAGGACTAGCGAAGGATAAAACCCTGTGGCAGTCCCGAGGGGTCATTTAGCACCCGGGTGCATGGGTGGGTGAACACGGGCGTGTGGGCGGAGAGGCAAAGCCCAGGTGCGGGGGCGCGAGCAGCGTCACCATAGTAATGAGAGACAGCTAGCGTCATCAGGGGCTGGAGAAGGGACAGTGGGCCACACAAACCTTAAGGGAGGAACACGTGGCCCCAGGAAGAGAGCCGGCTCCCAGGGAAGCCCGGAGCGGGGAAGTGGCTTTCCGGAGGGCTCGCGGCGTGAGTGGGGGAGGGGTGCGTACTCACTTCGATAATCTTCTCCTTCTTCTTTTGCTCCGCCTTTTTGCTGCCCCCGGCCTGAGCCTGTTTCTTCGGGGGCATTGCGGAGACAGATGACACCGGCCAGACTTAAGCGCAGCTGAATACTGTCAGGGGTTCTGGCCCTGCGGCAGGAGGAGGAGGACGGGGGCCTCACTCGCGGCTCCGCACGTAAAGCGAGTCGCTCATTCGCCCCGCAAACGCGGCCTTTGCGACAGGTCGATGTCGCAGAGCATAGTGGGTAGCGAGGAGCGGCTCCCGGAAGCGAAGCTGCGCGTGCGTATCCACTGAGTCCGACAAGGAGGGGGCAGGGACGGGACGTGGGAAAATGACTACGCGTCACACGTGATGTCGCGCATCCGATAGGCCCTTTCCAGATGGCAACAGGCCTGAGAATGAATCTGGGCGAGCTGGTTGAGTCCATGCGTTTGTGCTTCCTCTCAGTCAACTTTCGCTTACCATGGGGCTACTCTTGTCCATCGTCGCCTCACCTGGAAACTTGTCCTGCCGGCCCAGTTAATGGTCCCCTGTACCATCCCCATCCTGAGTGACTACTGAGCAGCCGCAGGGACTCGGGGTTGCTCCGTGACCACGTTACTCAGTTACCTTCTTGTTCCTTGGAGAGGCGGAGCTGAATGGCCCGTGAGTGCAGTGTACTTCAGATTCCTGTGAAGGGTTATGAAAAAAATGGAAAAAGTTAACTTTCATTTGAAGAGCATCTGAGATAGCGTCCCAGATAAGGAGGCACTTGAACTCCTTAGAAGTACTGTATTAAGTTATTTTGAGACTTTAGGAGAGTGCCTAGGTGATTCCTAAAAATTCCTTTATAATGTGAAAGTAACCACTTGGTAGCTCCAGAAATTGCTTGGCACATTACACATACTATTTCATTTAGTTATCACAACGACACTTAGGTGGGAATTGTTACTGTTTTCGTTTTATAGATGAAGCAGAGAAAGGAAGAAAGATACCGAAAGTTATACTAAGGACAGAGCCAGAAATTGTAATCTTGGCAGTCTGGCTTCAGCCTACATGCCTATTACCTAACATTACAAACTTAGATCCTGTTTGAAAAGGTACTTGAATGATGGATGGGACCCATTGATACTTGTACAAACCAAAATACTATTTTTTTAAATGTACAATGCTTAGCTGTTATTTTAAAAAACGATTATTGTTTATTTCTGTTAAGAAGCATTGTGGAACCAAGAATCATCTTTATAGACAAAAGTTTTTTATCTTTTTCATTAATTCGAATAGGGAGAAAACGATAAGCCCCCCTACTTAGTCAAATTGATTATTTACTTAGTAATTTTCTACGTAAGATAATGTCAAGGAACCCCAAGTATGGTGTGTGTGCATGTGTGTGTAGAAGAAATGGGATAGCTACTAAAAAGAATTGTGTCGAGAATGATAGGTGTGTGTAGACACAATTTTTTTCATTTGGGCTCCTATTGCAGGTTAATGGGTTCCCCCCTCTTTTGCATATTTTCATCTTTATTTTTTGTAATTGTCATGGTTCTTGTCAGAGGATGAAGGGATGCAGACAGCTCCCTCTTTACTTAGTATTATAATCCATTTGATTATTTGGAGATCGTCTCCTTTGAGACTTTGTTTGCATATGGATTGTAGTTGTCTTAACTTCCTACTTTTAGTGCCCAAAGATACCCTTTGGGCCTTTGATTTTGACTAATTGTACTGATTATTATGAGGCAAATGAATTATAAGTAACAAATACGGGGAAGTTACAAAGAATCAAGAATCTCATAATGTTATGATAATGGCTCCAGTTTGGTGGTTCATAGCTTCCTCTGCCTCCTTGTGACCTTTGCTTTCGTTTTTTTCCTCTGAAGTGTGGCCCTGGTAGAGAACAAAGATCCTTTCTTGCCTCAAATGGAAAGTATACATTTCTGAATATAGTACATGTTCTCATAGCACTCTCCCTCATACATTATTTCTTCATACATTTTAGAAATAACAAAGTCCAACTCATTGAATTCACTAGTTTTTGAAATAAGGTAAATGGTTTTTCCTGGTCTCAAATAGCAAATGGGAGCAGGGCTGGGAATTTTATGTTTTCTACTGCTATTTTTATTGACCTTACAATTCAAATGAAACTTTCACAAAACAGTGCTTAGAAGGCATAGTCCAAGGGTTACAATTCAAATATCCAAGAAAGCAGGGCTATAAACTTGAGCGTCAGGATGAGTGAAATACATTAGGAAGTTGTGGGAACAGTGTTAAACCTGAGGTAAATACCCACCATAAAAGACCTAAAAGAAAAACTGCCAAACCTGACTGCTTTGATTTGGTAGACAGGCTGTTAATTTACTGCCTTGGATATAGCCATTTGGATAACTTTACATCTATTGGAATGTATCAGATGTAATACATTAAGGCAGTAGATTTTGTACTGAATAGAAATTATTGATTGCTATCCAGCATTCTGATGTCCTTCTGTATAGGAAGGAAGCCCTATGCCTAGGGCTTTTAATCTCAAGAAAATGAGAAAGACTGAAAGTGTAGGAATTTTTCAGGGCATTAGAATGCATGTATGGTATTACCAGTCCAGTGGCGGCAGGCCAGTGTGGCAAGATCCATACATGTCCTTACTTCATTCTTTGCTATTATTTCTTGCTTCTTTTGTTTTACAACCCTGATTTTCCAAGCTTCCTATAGATTCTGTGAGGAATATTTGAAGACATAGCTAGAAGGTATGTCTGCAAGCCAAGAGAGAAGCCTCAGAAGAAACCAAACCTGCTGACACCTTGATCTCACAGTACTAGCCCCCAAAACTATGAGAAAATAAATTTCTGTTTTTTAAGCCACCCGGTCTGTGGTACTTTGTTATTGCAGCCCCAGTAAACTAAGACAGACTCTGATTGGTAACAGACCAAACTATGCTATGGGTGGTGGGCAGAGACAAGACTACTAGTTTCTCTAAGTACATTTTTGTCATAAGGACAGGACCAGGACTAATTTTGCCATATAAATTGTTGATCTGTTTTATGGGTTGAGGCAGTACATATTAGGAAGTATTTTGATTTAAATAGTGAATGCTTCAAAATTCTGACAGGTAGTCAGTCTCCTTTAATACTTTTTTTCCCTCTGAATTAAGATATTACAAAAGATTTGCCAGTGTTTCAGTAAAGCATATAAAATGTCTTTTACCTTGTCAGTCTGAATTTCAATACTGTAAACTTTCACTCCAGCCTACACTGACACAAAATTTTCTTAAGTGGGTGACTTAAGTGGGTGAATTCTTGTTTCTATTTGAAGTATTTCTTGGTGCCATTATGATAATAGTTATTATGGCATTTGTCAAGAAACCAAGATGTACGATTTCCAAATATTTTTTGCCTCATTGACACTGAAATTATTAACAATGATTTAAATCAACCATGTCATTTCCCTAGTAATAGTTTTCTAATGGCTTTTTATGTCTTTCTAAATGCAGTATAAGGGATTCCACATCTTCCTCAGCCTATAACATCTGCTTTTTATCTTCTGTTATTTCAGTTCTTACTCCTCATTTTAGGTCAGCTTTTCCTATTCCCCACCTTCATATTCCCTTGCTAATGTTATATGCCTTAGAACTTTTCATAGTCTTATGTATGAGACAAGCACAAATGCATGGACCCTCCCGCCAAAAAAAAGAAACCTATCTACCTTCCATCTAGGTATCATAACTAGAAACTTTGGTGAATCATCTTTGATTCTTTTTCAACCTCCAAATCCAGTCAAGTCAAATCATAGTGATTCTACATCTTAAGGATCCTCTTTCAAATTATTGCCTTCCTACTTCACTATCCTATTTCAGGGCCCCATTTTTACTTGGACTATTGCAAGTGCGTCTTGTTTCTCTTGATCTAATTTCTTCAATGTATGGTATTACCAGTATTACATACCAGTATGTATGGTAGTACATACAAAATTCTGTGAGACAGGTCTTTTCCAGCAACAGATTATTCTGGAAGTCCTGGAGGGGGCCAGCAGTTGTCACTAGCAATTATAATTTCTTCACAACGCATTACTCCAAAAGTAAATTTTCTAATATATGAATTTGATAGTGTCACCCTATTTTGTAACTTCTTTGAAGACCTCCCATATACATATATATAGGTTTTAATTTGCATTGATGATTATTCTATAGCTATAATATTTAATTTTCCTGTAATAAGCATAAACATTTTTCATACATTTATATAGTCTTAGAAGACAAAATCAAAACCCTGTAAGGAATTTTTTTTCTTCTCAGTAAGTTTGTAAACTGAGACATGATATTTTATTCTGTTTTCCCATAACATATTGCATATTTTCTTAAATATAGGTGCTTAATAAATATTTATTTCAGTGGTTCTCAAATTATGCTCATATGAAAGAGTTCAGTAGGTTGGACTAAGATGATCAACTAAATTGAATGATGATGTATTTCTAGTTAACAGAAAAATATGCATGTTTTTCAATTTTAAGCTTTTTTCCCTCATAATCATTCTTAAAAAATTAGTAGATTGCTAGCGTTTTTCAACTAGCAGCTTAAAAAAAAAGAAGCAGTAATGGATCATATATTTCATGTGACTGAAAAACTTGTATATTCAAAATAATGTGGGGACATTTATGTAAAATATGGTCTTATGTTACAGTCTTTTTGGTGAAATTAAGTTTATTAATATATTTTAAATTTTCCCATATAACACCGCAAGTTCCAGGTATTTGCTACCTGAAAACATTTCAGAACTACTGTTTTAATGGATTGAATGCCATCTTACCTTATAGCTGGATTTAGTGTCATTTATCCTTGAATCTTAAAACCTTTGAAGTGGGAAAGTTGTTCCTAAAAGAACTATCAAATTAGTTTCTTATTTTTTCTTATGAAAGCTAATTTTCTATTTCTTTTTTATGGCACACTGTATAAAAGGTCATGTTTTAGAGTCAAAATATGTGGGTTAAATTTCTTCCCTTCCACTTATATAAGTGACTTTAGGCAAATTGTTGGACACCTGTAAGCTTTACTCTTCTTATATATGAGGAATAATACTGTTCCTAGCTAATAGAGCTATTGGAAGGATGAAATGATACAATGCATGTAAGTCACTTATTAGAGTACTTGGGACATGTAAACACATAATTAGTGGATACTAGTATATAATTCAGGTCATAGTGTAAAGAAACAAATAATTCAGCATTGATACATTAATTTCTAAATGAGCTTACTCCAGTAAATATGGAGAATATAAAATCAAGAGATTGGGTGACTGAATGTGGGAGCTGAGGGGAAGAAGCCAGAAAGTAGAAGAGGATCCAGGTGGCAAGCATGGGCAAGTGATCAGTGTGGGTGCCAGGGAGGTACATAGGCCATGATTGGAATGTGTAGCCAGGGCAAGAAATAACATATCTAGTTTTGGCTCTGCTGAATTTATGGTCCTAGTGGGTCATTTTTGTGGCAAAATCCAATGGTATATATTTGACTTGTAAACTCAGAAGAGTTTAGAACATGGGGTCCAATGGGAATGGATTACTTTGAGAAAGATTGTAGAGAGTCAAAAAAGAATAAAAACGTGAGGAACAATGTTTAAAAGGTAAATACAGAAAAATAAGTTTAGGGAGGAAAGTGAAAAGAGGCAACTGTGGCAGGGACCCTAGGGAGAAGAAACTTACGGGTAGTAGAGTATCAACAGGGCCTGGTAATTTTGCCTTGAGTTGGCTTAAAAAATATGGCTACTTACTTATTCCAAATTAGGATGAATCATACTGGACATCCAATTTAAGACATGGCTATCTGAAACAAGTGTATATTTCAAATTCTATTGACCTATATTTCTTTTCTTATATATATGGATACTGTCATCTGCTGATAATGCATTTATGAGGGGTCTTTTTTGTAATTATGACATTGTATTTAAGGTATTGTTGCCGTTGTTCCTTTTTTGGGTGTATTCTTCCTACAGGTCTCCACGTGGCTGGCTCATTTTCATCCTACAGATATCAGCTCAAGTGGCAATTCTTCTAAACAGTTATCCCTGACCACTACATCTAAACAACTTCTACCCTCTGACCCTAATTAATATCAATGTCATCACGTGTTTCACTCCTTTAATTGTAGATTTATCTTAATTTGTAATTACTTTGTGTTTTTATGTCTTCATTTCTTACTTGGGTGTCTCTTGTCCCAGAATATAAGCTTCATGGGAGCAGGAACCTTGGCTCTTATCAGGTGCCTAATGCAACCTGTCTCTTAGAGCTCAGTAAATGTGCTTTTAAAAATGAGTGATGGCTGCCGGGCGCAAGGGCTCGCGCCTGTAATCTCAGCACTTTGGGGAGCCGAATGTGAATCACTTGAGCCCAGGAGTTCGAGACTAGTTTGGGCAACATGGCGATACCCCGTTTCTACTAAAACCACAAAAATTAGCCAGGCCTGGCGGCACATGCCTGTAATCCCAGCTACTTGGAAGACTGAGGCACGAGAATACCTTGAGCTAGCTAGGAGCGGGAGGTTGCAGTGAGCGGAGATTGCGCCACTGCACTCCAGCCTGGACAAGGAGCGAGATCGGTCTCGGAAAAGAAAAATAAAGAAGATGGCTGAGAACTAGAGCTGACTGAGAGTTCTTGCCCCATTTGTGCTATAAGAGTATATATAGTTTTGGTATTTATCTTATATTTTGAATATGAATTTAACAAAAGCTTCTGTGCCAAGAGGTAATGATCACTCTGATACTTCTGGGGATTTTTCCAATAATAATGGTGATGTGCTGTTTGTCCCTAAGTCTAAGATTATACAATAAAGGAACAAAATTAATAGATGGCACTTATAAGGATAAATGTCTTTAACTAGGTGTATGCATACATTTGTAGGCACCTTTTCTTTGAGTTCACCTGATGATACCTCAGCTGCTTATCATGGAATGTGGGTTTGTAATAATGGGGAATACGAAGTGCGCAATATGGAAAGGAAAATGTTCCTAATATATTTACTTGTGCTGTGGACTCGAAATAGCACTTTGCCTTCTTCAGTGATGCAGATTAACAACACAAAATGAGAAAAGATTTCAAAAATTCTGTGAGACTTACAGAATAATCTCCAGCAACAGATTATTCTGTAAGTCCTGGAGGGGGCCAGCAGTTGTCACTAGCAATTATATTTTCTGAATTAAATAATGGAAAACAGTCTGAAACATTTATTCATGTTCATACAAAGACAAAAGGACAAAATATTTGAAACTGAATCAGTCCTAAAATCATTCACGAAGTATAGGTTAACAAAGATATGCCATCAGTATATGCAAGATAATGTGGAACCATAGTGGATGAAATGACTTCCGACCAAGGGAAGTCAGAGAGAGCTTCGTGAAAGAAGTGCTGTTTGAACTCTGGAAATAGGAGTTTCCCTGGTAGAGCAGAGAGTAGTGGGTATTGCAGGCAGAGGAAATAGCATGTGCAAATATGTGAATGTGTGAAAGTACATGGCATTTTCAGGGAATGACAATGATTTAGTGAAAATTTGTTGAGACATTTGACAAGATGAAGCTAAAACATCTTAGGATCAGGTTTTAAAGGGCCTTATATATCATTTTAAAGAGCTTGGACTCTTTAAACTGGTTATTGGTGAGCCATTCAAGGTTTTTATAGAGATATATGATCTCAGATCTATATTTTAGCCAAGAGAAATCTGACAAAAAGTAAATTAGAATGGGGAGAGACGAGACAGGAAAATCAATTATTAGGCTACTGCAGTAGAGTTGGAGAGGAATGATGACAGCCTGTACGAAGATGGTAATGATGATGAGAAGAAAATAAATTGAGAGTTATTTAGAAGTCATAAACAGTAGGGATAAATCCATATCAAGGGATATGAGAGGTAAGAAGGAGAAGTAGGAATTGAAGATGATTCATGTTTTCCAACTTGGGTAATTGGGTTGAAGATATAAAGAGCCAAATTGGAGCAAAGGGGAAGAAAAACAGAAGTTTAGTTTTGGACAGGTTGTACTGGCTTTCTACGTGAAGATGTAGGATAAGCAGTTGAAAATACAAATATGGGTTTGGGAAAGGGATCGAGGCTAGAAACTGATTTTAGATTCATCTATAATATAGATGACAATTGAAACAATGGGAATAGTTGAGAACACCCAGGGAGGGTGAATAAGATGATAAGAGGACAGAGGTAAGACCCTTAAGTAACAGCAACATTCAGGAAATAAAATGTAGAAGTTTGTGGTAGTATAAAATACGTTCATAAATTAATTGATACTCTTAAGAGGTGGAGCTTAATTCTCCTCCTTTTTAGTGTTGGGCTGGATTTAATGGCTTACTCCCAATAAATACAATTAAAGCAGAAGTAACAGTGTATAATTTCTATGGCATAAAAAGTACTGTAGCTTTCTATGTCTCTTACTCGCTCTCTCTGTCTCCCTCTCCCTCACTGTTCAATCTGGTGAAATCTATTTGTCATGTTGTGAATATACTCAAGCAGCCTGTGAAGAGATCCATGTGGTGAGGAGCCAAGGCTTCTTTCTAATAGCCAGTGAGGAACTGAGACGTCTATAAAAAGCTAGCGACAGACTAAGACCTTTACCAACAGCCACGTGGGTGAACCATTGTGGAAATGAATCCTCTAGCCCTACTCAAGGCTTTAGATTATTGTAGCCCCAGACATTATCTGACTGTAACCTCATGACAGACTCTAAGCCAGAAGGGTGTTTTCCCTTTCCCCCAAGACATTTCTAAATTCCTGACCAACAGAAACTTTGAGGTAATTAATGTTTGCTGTTTCAAGCTACTAAGTTATTGTCTATTTAATTGTTATTATTACTATTATTTTTTGAGATGGAGTTTTGTGCTTGTTGCCCAGGCTGGAGTGCAGTGGTGCAATCTCCATTCACTGCAACCTCCACCTCCCGTGTTCAAGCGGTTCTCCTGTCTCAGCCTCCTGAGTAGCTGGGATTAAAGGCTTGAGCCACCAAGCCCAGCTAATTTTTATATTTTTAGTAGAGACAGTGTTTTGCCATGTTGGCCAAGCTGTTCTTGAACTTTTGACCTCAGGTAATCCACCCACCTCGGCTTCCCAAAGTGCTGAGATTGCAGGCACGAACCATGGCACCTAGCCCTGTTAAATTATTTTAACTTTTATTTAGGTTCAGGGGTACATGGGCAGGTTTGTTATACAGGTAAACTCGTGTCATGAGGGTTTGATGTATAGATTTTTGTCATCCAGGTACTAAGCATAGTATCTGATAGTTACTTTTCCGGATTCTCTCCCTCCTCCTACCCTCCAATCTCAAGTAGGCCCAGTGTCTGTTGTTCCCCTCTATTTCTATTGGTTCTCGTTATTTAGCTCCCACTTACAAGTGAAAACGTGGTATCTGGTTTACTGTTCCTACATTAGTTTGCTAAACATAATGGCTTCCAGCTCCATCCATGTTCCTGTAAAGGACATGATCTTGTTCTTTTTTATGTCTGCATAGTATTCTATGGTGTGTATATACCACAAGTTCTTTATACTGTCTGCTGCTGATGGGCTTTTAGGTTGATTCCTCGTCTTTGCTGTTGTGAACAGTGCTTCAGTGAACATTCACGTGCATGTGTCTTTGTGGTAGAACAATTTATATTCCTTTGGGTATATACCCAGTAATGGGATTGCTGGGTTGAATGATAGTTCTGCTTTTAGCTCTTTGAGGAATCATCACACTGCTTTCCACAATGGAACTGATTTACACTCCCACCAACAGTGTATACACATTTCCTTTTCTCTGCAACCTCACCAGCATTTTTTTCTGACTTTTTTTTTGAGACGGAGTCTCGCTCTGTTGCCTGGGCTGGAGTGCAGTGGCCTCACTGCAAGCTCCGCCTCCCGGGTTTACGCCATTCTCCTGCCTCAGCCTCCGGAGTAGCTGGGACTACAGGCGCCCGCCACCTCACCCCGCTAGTTTTTTGTATTTTTTAGTAGAGACGGGGTTTCACCGTGTTAGCCAGGATGGTCTCGATCTCCTGACCTCGTGATCCGCCCGTCTCGGCCTCCCAAAGTGCTGGGATTACAGGCTTGAGCCACCGCACCCGGCCAATTTCTGACTTTTTAATAAAAGCCCTTCTGACTGGTGTGAGATGGTACCTCATTGTGGGTTTGATTTGCACTTCTGTAATGATCAGTGATGTTGAGCTTTGTTCATATGCTTGTTTGCCACATGGATGTCTTATTTTCAAAAGTGTCTGCTCATGTCCTTTGTCCATTTTTTAATGTGGTTGTTTTTGCTTGTAGATTTGTTTAAGTTCCTTATAGATGCTGAATATTAGACTTATGTCAAATGCATAGTTTATAAATATTTTCACCCATTCTGTAGGTTCTCTGTTTTCTCTGTGTATAGTTTATTTTGCTGTGAAGAAGCTCTTAAGTTTAATTGGATCCCATTTGTCAATTTTTGCTTTTGTTGCAATTGCTTTTGATGTCTTTGTCATGAAGTCTTTGCAGGTCCTATGTCCAGAGCAGTATTGCCTAGGTTGTTGATATGGTTCAGCTGTGTCCCCACCCAAATCTCACCTTGAATTAAAATAATAGCCACATGTCAAGGGTGGAGCAAAATGGAGATAATTGAATCATGGGGTTGGTTTAGCCCATACTGTTCTCATGGTAGTAAATAAGTCTCACGTGATGGTTTTACAAAGGTGAGTTCCCCTGCACAAGGTGTCTTGCCTGCTGCCATGTAAAATGTGACTTTGCTCCCCATTCACCTTCTACTATGATTGTGAGTCCTCCCCAGCCATGTGGAACTGTGGGTCAATTAAACCTCTTTCCTTTATAAACTTTCTTTATAAACTGTCTTTATTAGCAGCATGAGAACAGACTAATGCGGTTGTCTCCTAGGGTTTTTATAGTTTTGGGTTTTGCATTTAAGTCTTTAATCCATCATGAGTTAATTTTTATATATGGTGTAAGGAAGTGGTCCAGTTTTGATCTTCTGCATATAGCTAGCCAGCTATCCCAGCACCATTTATTGAAGAGGAAATCCTTTCCCCAAATTGCTTGTTTTTTTGTCAGTTTTGTTGAAGATCAGATGGTTGTAGGCAGGCACCCTTATTTCTGGGCTCTCCATTCTATTCCATTGGTCTGTGTGTCTGTTTTTGTACAAGTACCATGCTGTTTTGGTTACTGTAGCCTTGTAGTATAGTTTGAAATTGGAAAACATGCTGCTTCCAGCTTTGTTCTTTTTGCTTAGGATTGCCTTGGCTATTTTGGCCCTTTTTTGATTCCATATGAATTTTAAAATAGTTTTTTTCTAGTTCCATGACGAATGTCATTGGTAGTTTAATAGGAATAGCATTGAATCTATATATTGGCTTGTGCAGTATGGCCATTTTGATGATAGTGATTCTTCCTATCCATGAGCGTGGAATGTTTTCCCGTATGTTTGTGTCACATCTGATTTCTTTGAGCAGTGTTTTATAATTTTTATTGTACAGACCTTTTACCTCTCTGGTTAGCTGTATTCCTAGGTATTTGATTCTTTTTGTGTCAAGCCACTAAGTCTTAGGATAATTTGTTACACAGTAATAGATAATTAACACAAAGACACTGAAGAAGAAAAGACAAGGAGTAGAAGGGAGGTAAGGAAAGAGTTGTGTTGAAAAAACCAAGAAGAAAGAGTTTTCAAAAGAGAAATGGTGTCGAATGCTACAGGAAAATGATCTTGATACAATTGAAGAAGCCCTTTGGGTGTGGTTAGAAGGACACTGGTGGCTTAAATGAGATCAACTTGATTGGAGTTGGTGGTGATGGAAGCCGTATTATAATGAGTAGAAAAATCAAATAGAATGTGGGAACAGTAAATACAAATGACTTAAGGATATTGGCAGTTAAACAAAGTAGATTGTGGGAATGACAAAAAGTAGGAAAAGATACATTTAAGATGGTGGGGAAGCTTGAATGTGTTTATAGATTGAGAGGTTGAAGGTATCCTAGATGCAGAAATTGTAACTGAATTATTGACAAAGCACAATCAGGGAGGCAAAAGAAAAGATAGAGAACATGGAGAGAGGTGTTCTCCTTTGGGAAGTGGAGAAAGTACCAGTGTCTGTGAGATAAGAGGAAATAGAGTATGAACTGACAAAAATATAGGTATTTGTAGGTAGATGTAAGCAGAGGTGAGTTTCTGTCAAGAGTTGACTGTTTTTATTTTTTATTTTTTGAAGTAGTCATTGACTAAAAGTAGGGGCAGAGATTGTAGTAACTTATGAACTTACTGGGATGCATTCAGAGCCAATGTAAAATCATCTTTCCCTCCTTTTGATCTATCTTTCCACAGTACCTTTTCTCTCCTTTCCTTCCATCTCCTATTGAGTACTGCTGGAGAAAATCATCCTAATTGGTGTTTTTGATGTATTTAAATATATCCTTCTCTATGTGTTCTTATGAGAAAAGGACTTTTTAAAAAAGGAATATACTACTTTTATTAGAGGAAAAACATTTTTGTTACTTCATTGAGGCCTGCAGAATGGTGTGGAAGAAGTAACATGTTGATTCATGACTGAATGCCTTATTGAATAATATAGCCCGATTTTCTGTGCGATTTTCTGACTCCTATTTATTACAGAAGATAAATGGCCTGCTAACTCACAGTTTATTACCTGACTTACCTGCAGTTTTTTTTTCTTTTAACCAACTACAATAAACATACAAGTAAATTGGAGGGAGATTGGGATATATTAATTCAAATATCAAGTGCAAACAAGACCCGAAAATCTACATAGCAAATGGTATCCTGCAGTTAATGGTCTCCTTTTCACATTGTGGGGCAAAAGTAGCACACACAGATTTGGAAAAGCCATTGTGTAAAAGAAGACTAAATAAATGCAGCAAACCTTATTTCATGGCTTTGATCAAGTTATTAACTTCCTATGGAAATGTAACAGATCCTCCAAATGGAATATATTTCCAATGAAAAATCAGGGAAGTTTTTCTGACATTTATGTGCAAATCCAATTTGTAATTCGTGTTTTACTGCCATATGTCAAGGCTAAAAATCAAGATACACTTTTTGTCGGTTAAATAGAAGTAAGTTTTTAAATTGCTGTAATATGAAAAATAGTTTTAATGGCTATTTGTGATATCTTTTCCTGGATAACTACAAGAACCATATAATGAGTTAAATGTTTCAAGGTGTATTCACACGTCTTACCTAATATGAGTTCCGAAAACCTGGTTTTGACGGTGTAGTTATGATAATCTCTGTTTTTGTTAGAAAACTGAGGCTTACATTAATTGTCTAGAGTCACTTTTTAAGTAGAAGAGCCAGGACCCTCTTCCTACTTCAAAGTCCAGGTTTTTAAATCATTAGGTAGCACAGACTTTACTAGTGTTTGCTTTTCAGTTTGACCAGTATTTATCAACTTTCTTCCTGATACTCTGCTTGATATACCTTAGGGAAATTGTTTTTTTTAAAAAAGTGATTAACTTATAACTGCAAAAATTTTTGTTTTGTAGTTTTAAATTAACTTAGAAAATTATATATTTTTCTGTCCATAAAGTTTATTTAAAAAAAACTCCAGTTTTTGCATATGATATTAACTTGAGATATTAACAAGACGTAACAGTCAATTTTGCTGATTTCAGATATTAAATTTCTTAATATTAAAAACATCATTTTTACTATGTAGGAACTGTGATTCACCATTTTTACCAAAGGGAGTGGGGAGTAATTTTCTTTCTTATTTGTATGGCCAAACATTTTCTATACATAATTTAAACAATTCTTAAAATAATCTCCTTCAGCAAGATTTTTCAACTGCCCTTTTTTTTTTCCCCCTCAAAGTCTCTGGCAAACACTGCATGACATCATATTTATTATCAAATCAATCAAGTATTGTCTTCTCATATTTTACCTGCCTAAGTCTTAAGTTTTGGGTTTTATCCATATGCTTTTTTCCTGAAGAAATCTTATTTCCTCTCATGGCTTTATCTAATAACTGCATGTAGGTGGTTCAGAAATGATTATATGTAGACTCCTTGGTTTGATTCCTGAAGTAGCAGCTCCTATTGAATCAGTGCCACTTGCCAGAGTCTTAAACGTGCTTAGCCTTTATGAGCTATTCCAAATGGTGGTTAGTGAAGCCTTCTCAAATAGAGTTAGTTATTTTCCTTTTTATAGTCTCACATAATTTGTTCCTATATTTGCATTATAGGTATTGTATGCCATCTATTTTCCTATTTATTTCCCTCATCAGACTGGTTCCTCAAGGGTAGAGGGCCCATGTCAGAGTCACATCTGCTTCTTTTCTCCTCTTATAGTAACTGGTACACACACATTCAATCCATACATTCATTGAATAAATAAATGAGTATTGAGCAACTATTCCTTTTGTATTAGTTCTCAATGGCAATGTAATGAATTCCCCGAAACTCATTGGTTTAAAACAACAAACATCTATCATCTCATACTTTTTGTCTATTAGAAATCTGGTCTTTGGCTGGGTGCGGTGGCTCACGCCTGTAATCCCAGCACTTTGGGAGGCCGAGGTGGGTGGATCACGAGGTCAGGAGATCGAGACAATCGTGGCTAACATGGTGAAACCCCGTCTCTACTAAACACACACACACACACACACACACAAATTAGCCGGACGTGGTGGCGCATGCCTGTAGTCCCAGCTACTCGTGAGTCTGAGGCAGGAGAACGGTGTGAATCTGGGAGGTGGAGCTTGCAGTGAGCTGAGATTGCGCCACTGCACTCCAGCTTGGGTGACAGAGAAAGACTAAATCTCAAAAGAAAAAAGAAATCTGGTCTTGGCTTACTGTGACTTCTGGCTGCAATCAAGGGGTTGCGAGGGCTGTGATCTTATCTGAAGGCTTGAATAGGGGAAGATCCACTTCTAAATTCACTTGAGTGGTTGTGGACAATATTCAGATCCTCATGGACTATTAGACTATCTTAATCCATTTTCCAGCTGTTTTCTATTAAGGGAGACATTAAAGAGGTTTGAAAAATTGTGAAACAATGCTACCTTTCTTATTACTTTATTTTTCTGGAAAATATGGTTATTTTTCATAAGATATGCTATTATGTAAATAGAAATGTACTAAACATGTCAGCCTATTTAATAGGTTTACTATTGTTATTTTAAAATGAATAAATATTAATGAAACTTTTCAGAATTAATTTCCAATATGGCAAGGATTGAGAGATTAACTCTCAAAACAGAAGCTCTTTGGTTTCCCAATATTTTTAAGAGTTCAGAAAAAAATGGTCATGAGAACAAGTTTAAGTGCAGCTGTTATAAATGGTAAGCAATGAGTTGATCTCATAGCCTGGGTGACTGTTCTCATTTGAGCAGGCCAGGTTTGTCTGTCTGTCCTGAAGAGGTGAAAAAAAAACTTTAGGTCTACTTCCCTTGTTTGCAGAGGCAGAGCCAATTTTCATTACATAGGTAGTCTTAGTCTATTGCTGCTACTGTCACAGAACACCACAGACAGGTAATTTATAAATAATAGACTATAACAGAAATTTATTTCTCACAGTTCTGGAGGCTGGGAAGTCCAAGGTCAAGGCACCAGCCTCTGGTAAGAATTTGCTCTTTGCTTTCAAGATGGTGCCTTGTTGTTGTGTCCTCACATGGCAGAAGAGTCAATGCTGTGTCCTTACATTGCAAAAGGGATGGAAGGGCAAGAAAACTCTGTGAAGTCTCTTTTATAAGGGCATTAATCCCATTCATGATGGCAGAGACCTCATGACTTAATCACTGCCCAAAAGGCCCAACCTCTAAATACCATCAACTTGGGGTTTAAATGTCTGTATTTTGGAGGAATACAGACATTCAGAGCATAGCAAGTGTTCTTATCAAAGTCATGCTTGTGGTCTTTCATTGTGTGGTTAAGATCAGTGTTGTACTGCAGCTTACCATTTGACTTTTAACATTTTTTGTAGCTAGTATTGGTTCATAAAAGTGGATTGATAAATTTTCAGAAATTGTGTGCCCCAGCCATGAAAAAGCCATTATTAAAAAACTAAATTATTCAAAAGTACAAGAAAATGTTTAGTATTGTTAACAAAGGTAATACATACCAGCATTATCCATGCTCTTGAGGTTATGTCTATTGTATCTATGTAGTAGAAATATTACATAATTATGTGCTACTGCACATCTCTTTCCAACTCTGTGCTCAGTGATGTCACATGGTTAGCTTAAAATCAACTGCAGTGGGAACATTTACAACATGGAAACCGGCAAATCCTACAAATTAGAGTTATTTTTTCTTCCCCTTTCCCACAGAACTCGTTGGTTAACATACCACTGATATGATCATTTTTTGATACATTGAATTTTGTTCCTCTGATGTTTATACTCCCCTTCATTACTGGTAGAAAATTTTGTCTTTCTTCTTTCTCAAGACAAATTTTTATTACTTGATAGAAAGGAGATGTTACTTGCTAATAGCTTGTCTTCTTGGATTTTGTTTAATGGAGAGAGCTTCTGAAAAATATTCAGGATAGAGGAGAAAGCTGAATTCCTTTGATGGAAATGAGTGAGGGAAGATAAATTCCCCAAAACTGAGACTAGAGCTTTATAACTACCAAGAATAGTGGTGATCCACGCTATATTCTCTGACAGTACCTGCAGGAACTGGCAAGACAGTTGAGTGGTTTAACTTTGTGTTTCTCCTGGGCCCAGGGCAACGGGACTCCCTGCTTTGACAAATATTCCTGCACTGAAGTTTGACATGGGATGAGCGGAGCTGTCTTCCTTTAGGGACTGACTGTATTAGTCTGTTTTATGTTGCTTATAACAGAATACTTGAAACTGGATAATTTGTAAAGAAAAGGAATTTATTTCTTATGGTTGTGGAGGCTGAAAAGTCCAAGGTTGAGGGGCTGCATCTAGTGAGGGCTTTCTTACTGGTGGGGGCTCTCTGCAGAGGCTCAAAGTGACACAGGGTGAGGGTGCTGAATGTGCTAACATTGTAGCTCAGGTCTTTTTTCCTTTTCTTATAAGGCCACAAGTTCCAATCCCATGATAATCTATTAATCCATTTACCTTTTAACCCATTGATTCATGAATATATTAATGTATTTATGAAGGCAGAGCCCTCATGACACATTCACCTCTTAAAGGACTCACCTGTCAACACTGCCACATTGCGGATTCAATTTCAACATGAATTTTGGAGGGTACAACTATTGAAATTATAGTAGGGACTAAGTGACCTTGGAAAATGAGATATCAAAGGAGAACATGATAATGCAAGGTGAAAGGATGCTTGTGACCTCTTAGGACCTAGGTTGAATTTCCTGCTGGCCTGTGTGATGGACACTTGGATTTGGAATTAATTTGATTTAAATAAAATAAAAGAAATTTGATATTTCTTGCATGCTTGTTTATAGTTGAAAATACCATTCATACCTATTTTATCCATGAGGGTTCTCCAGTGAAATAAAATTAATTAATTAGTTTCTTTGGTTTTGAATTGCTTCATGTGTTTTTGGGGGCTGATGAGTCTGAAAATATGTAGGGCAGACCAGAAAGCTGGAAATTCAGGCAAGAGTTGATAATGCAGTCTTGAGTCAGAATTTCTTCTTCTCTGAAAAACTTTGGTTTTGCTCTTACAAATCTTTTATTATTATGGTTACCTGCATATTTGCTTTCATCACCATAGACAAAATAAAAAGGATATCAAAATTTCCACAAGGAAAAAATAGAAAGAATAAAAGCATCAAGCATTTGCTAGTGCCAAGTTTTGTAAACTAAAATTCTTTTAAAAACAGATTTTTTAAAAAACAAAATTGTATTTACTTAAGGTATACAGCATTTTTTTTTTTTTTCAATAGCTTTTGGAGTACAAAGTGGCTTTTTGTTACATGGATGAACTATATGGTGGTGAGTCCTGAGATTTTAGTGTACCCATCACCAGAGTAGTGCACTTTATACCTAAAGTGTGGCTTTTTATCCCTAGCCCCCTTCCCACCCTCATACTTTTGAGTCTCTGAAGTCCATTATGTCACTCTGTATGCCTTTATTTACTCATAGCTTAGATCCCACTTATAAGTGAGGGCATATGGTTTTTGTTTCCAGTCCTGTGTTACTTCACTTAGAATAATGGCCTACAGCTCCATCTAAGTTGTTGCAAAAGACATTATTTCGTTCCTTTTAATGGCTGAGTAGTATTCCATCGTGCATATATACCACATTTTCTTTATCCACTCATTAGTGGATAGGCATTTAGGTTGGTTCCATATCTTTGCAATTGTGAATTGTGCTGCTATAAACATATGTGTGCAAGTGTGTTTTTCATATAATGACTTTTCCTTTGGGTAGATGCCCAATAGTGGGATTGCCAGATTGAATGATTAATCTGCTTTTAGCCATTTAAGGACTCTCCATACAGAAAAACAGATTAATTCTTTAAGCATTCACAAACTTTTTTTTCTCTAATTTTATAGAAATCTGCTATAACTGTTTCATGTGCTACCTGTCTGTTTTATTCTCATTCCTCTTATTTCCCCAGCATTTTTTTTTAACAACATTGAATAGTTGGTATTTGAAAAACTTTCCATCAGTCGGGAAAAAATAATTCTTATAGACAAGGAGACATGCTATTATATTTGGAATAAAATTGAAAGCAAAATTATATGAATTAATTGATGTTACAAAAGGACATAAATGGATTGTTTATTGCACCTTTCTTTCTGTGACCACTTCAAGGTCCTTTTGTTCTTCATAATAAGACAAAAATAAAAGTTTAATCAATAGGAATGAGCTTGGTTCCAAGATAAGAGTTAACCTTGGATTTGAATGATTCTATTGATTTGGCGTTAGGAACCTGAGGCAGGATTTCATCTAAGGATTGGGGTGTACTTTAGTTTAAAATGAATGCTTCTTAAGTTGTTGGCAAATAGGCTGGAATTGCCAATAAACTTGACTGAGATGGGCTTAAACAATAGCTAAGCTCATAGAAAGATAATAACTCAGATAAATATAGGAGTCAGAAAATGTTCCCTTTAAAAAAACCTTTCTACACTGTAATTATCAAAATAAATATCACCAGTTATGAGAAGTGAAGCTAACCAAAATACCTCCAGGACACTTATGACCCTCACTGTGGAAAATAGGAGCATAGTCCTAGTTTTTTCTTTCCCTTAAGAACTATATTCTTCTTTTTACCTACTCTCACTTTCAATTTCTGTAATCTAAAACATCAAATATAATCTAAAACATCAAATTCACCTGCAAGAAAGTCATGTTTTTGGCAGCTTCTTAACTTCTTAAATAACTTGTTTAAGAGGTTCTGACCCTGAAACCTTAGACAATGACAGTGGTTAGTTGATTAGGCATAGCAGTGTGGAGGGCAGGGGGAAGACTACACGAAACATTGTAACCTCATGCCCAGGCCTCCCTCCCCTTCCCCAATTCCCCATTTGTCATACCACCCCATTGTAGATCTAGTTCAACCAATGAAATAACCAGGTTATTGCAGAGGGAAGGAAGTTTACTACTGGAAATAATGCAGATTTGTTTTAAATGTTTTGATGAAGCTCCCTGAGGTTTTAATTCAAGTTGATAGTATATTCTATTTTGTTTTATTTTATTGCCTGCTAGAGGTTAGGGATGCAATGTTGAATAAGGTGTGGCCCCTATTCTTAATTTAAAGGTAGATCTAGACATGAAGTAGTTACTATACAACATGGTAAATTCTGTAACAGAACTTTGCAAAGTGTTCTGAAGCTATAGTGCTAATAACAACTAACTCTGCCTTAGGGTAACAAGACATTAATTTAATATAAAAGTAGGTCTTATAGTATTTTGGAAATGTGTTGACATAGTGAAAACTAATTTAAGGGAAAAAAGGCCTGTTCCAAAAATAAGAAGCCAAAATGCAAGGATATAAGAAAACAGATCAATTGATCTAATATCAGCAGAAACAGGCAGGTATAACAAAAATGAGATGTGTAACACCCTATAATTACAACATGCAAATGAGGGAAGCCTAGGTGTGCATCTTTGCAATCCCTGGTCAAGAGAAGAAACACAGCTGGGTGAGGTGGTTCATGCCTGTAATACTACCAACATTTTGGGAGGCCGAGGCGGGTGGGTCATCTGGGGTGAGGAGTTTGAGGCCAGCCTGGCCAACATGGCGAAAACCTGTCTCTACCAAAAATACAAAAATTAGCCGGGTGTCGTGGCATGTGCCTGTAATCCCAGCTACTCAGGATACTGAGACAGGAGAATCGCTTGAGCTTGGGAGGCAGAGGTTGCAGTGAGTTGAGATCACACCACTGTACTCCAGCCTGGGTGAAGGAGTGAGACTCTGTCTCAAAAGAAGAAGGAGGAGGAGGAGGATGAGCAGCAGCAGGAGGAGCAGGAGCAGGAGCAGCAAAGAGAGGAGCAGTTTTTGATTTTGTTTCTTTTTGTATGGATACGTATATTTAAGCCTGCACATTTGAGAATTTTTTGGGTGCTACAAACCTATGTCACTCTCACTGACTCTGATGAAGTCAGTATAGGTAATCACAAGAATACCAAGCCATGTTGCCACATTGTTCTCCTAGTCAGTGTCAATGAATAGAAGAAACACTTAATTGGAGGGAAAAAGCCAAAGCTATACAAGGAGACAACAGAAGGAAGTGAGAAAAGTTCACAATAGAAGTAGCCTTTTCCAGGTGTGCAAGCAATGAAAAATGTATTCCAGGAAAAGCAAACTGTAAGTGCAAAGGCTCAGGAGCCTAGGAAGATTATGGTGAATCTGATGAACAGGAAGTTGACTGAAAGAGCTAGAGTTGCAGCCATCATCTCCAGAGTCATTGGCAAAGCTACAGGGCATGACATTTTGTACATCACTACTCTTTGAACTAACTTCAACTTGATAAATTGAGTCAAGACTGTGTATAAATTTTGGGAATTCAGGGGAGCAGAGTGAAGTCTCTGATACTAGATTAATTTTTAGATCATTCGAAGATCTGTTTAGAGGTCCCAAAGTAGGTATATGAGCTCACAGGGATTGGCTTTATCTCTTCACTTGTCCTGGTTTTCTTTTACTGGTACCCGTTTGTCTCTTCGCTATTAGAAGCCACTTGACTTTAAGTGCCAAATAGCACTAAATAAGAAGAAATAACAAGATGCATCACTGCTTTAAATTCAAAAGAGCTCTAGGTTGAAGCTATTATAATTTACATAGCACAGCTCAATTGAGAAGTTTATATTAAATTTGATATGATTTCCTTGTTTTTATTTCTGTTTCCATTATATATGCTATGATAAAATGCATACCATAGTAAACTATATACTATAATAAAGTTATGGTTTTCATTGCTGATTTTGATTTCTTATGATGAGTATGTCTTAGATGAAAAAAGAAAGAAAAACCAATGATATTCTAACACAAAAAATAAAGTTACAAAAAGTTCAAATCATAAGTTTTGTACTGTTGCAAAACATTACCACAAACTTAGCAGTTTAAAGTGTCATGCACTTATTATCTCTCAGTTTCTGTCGGTAAGGAATCCAGGCACAGCTTAGCTGGGCCCCTGCTCCAGGTCTTACAACGCTGCAGTGAACCTGTCAGACAGAGCTGCAGCCTCATCTGAGGCCTGCCTCCTCTTCCAAGCTCACTGGTTGTTGGCAGAATTTGATTTCTTATAGCTGAAGGACAGATTCCTCAAATCCTGGAGGCTGTCTGACATTCCTTGCCATGTAGCTCTCCCTACAACATGGCAGCTTGCTTCTTATAGGCCAATAGGTGAGTGTCTGCTGCTGCTTTGAGTGTCTTTTGAGAATTCATCTGATTAGACCAGGCCCCATCCAGCATAATCTCCCTTTTGATTAACTCAAAGTCAACTAATTAGAAACCTTAATTACATCTGCAAAAATCCCTTTACCTTTGCCATACAATATACCCTCATTGAAGGGAATGATATCCCATTCTATTCACAGAAACCGCCTACCCCAGTGGGGAGGTATAAAAGGATGTGGACCAGTGGAAGCCATGTTAAAATTTTGTCTACCATATGTTAATCATATGTTACATACATTTTTTTCCTATTCTCACAAAGACACTGAGAAATTTTTTACCTTAATAATATTTAAGCCTTAGATTCTATCACAGCACTATCCAATAGAAATATAAACCACAAATGTGACCCATATATGTAACTTTAAAATTTTTAGTAGCCAAATAGGAAAAAAAGAAAGCAACAGGTGAAATCAATTTTAATATATTTTATTTAATAAATATAGCCAGAATATTATCATCTCAACATGTAACCAATATAAAACATTATTAGATATTATGTATTTTTTTTTTAAATACAAGGTCTTTGAACACCACATCTTCATTTTTGGCTGGCTGCACCTCAAGTGCTCAATAGCCAAAGGGGGCTCTTGGCTGCTGAGTTTAACTGCACATGGCTATCACATGCCTTTTCTCTTTTTTGTTTTTTAACTTTTATTTTGGGTTTTGGGGTACAAGTGAAGGTTTGTTATATAGGTAAATGTGTCACAGGGGTTTGTTGTGCATATTACTTCATCACTCAGGTATTAAGCCAATACCCAGTAGTTATCTTTTCTGCTTCTCCCCCTTCTCCCACCCTGTCCCATCAAGTAGACTCCAGTGTCTGTTGTTTCCTTTTTTGTGTTCATAAGTCCTTATTATTTAGCTCCCACTTATAACGGAGAACATGCAGTATTTGGTTTTCTGTTTCTGCGTTAGTTTGCCAAGGATAATAGCCTCCAGCTCCATCTATTTTTCCCAAAAAACATTATCTCATTCTTTTTTATGGCTACATAGTATTCCAAGGTGTACATGTATCATATTTTCTTTATCCAATCTGTTATTAATGGGCATTTAGGTTGATTACACGTCTTTGCTATTGTGAATAGTGCTGCAGTGAACATTAATGAGCATGTGTCTTTATGATAGAATGATTTATATTCCTCTGGTATATACCCAGTAATGGGATTGCTAGGTGGAATGGTAGTTCTCCTTTTAGCTTTTAAGGAATTGCCATACTGTTTTCCACAATGTTTGAATTAATTCACACTTCCTCCAACAGTGTATAAGTGTTCCCTTTTCTCCACAACTTTGCCAGCACCTGTTATTTTTTGACTTTTGAATAATAGCCATCTGACTGGTGTGAGATGATATCTCATTGTGGTTTTGATGTGTATTTCTCTAATGACCAGTGATGTTGAGCTTTTCTTCATATGCTTGTTGGCTGCATGTATGTCTTCTTTTGAGAAGTGTCTTTTCATGTCCTTTGCCCACTTTTTAAGGGGTTATTTTTCTCTTCTAAATTTGTTTTAAGTTATTTATAAGTTACTTATAGATTTGTAAGATGCTTAGGTTGTAAATATTTTCTCCCATTCTGTAGGTTGTCTGTTTACTCTGTCAGTAGTTTCTTTTGCTGTATCACGTGCCTTTTCAACACTATCCACCAGGTGTCACAACAAGTTTACAGCTCTAAAGCAGCACATCAACCCCATTCTTCTCTTGGTGACAAGAGTTAGGATTCTCTTTGTATTCACATATTTTCTACTTTCCACATATTTGGTATTTCACTTGAAAGTTTTCCTGGATAATTAAGAAATTAAGCAATGTGAAGTTTACTACTTAAGTAATCAAATTTGAATTCAAAACTACTTGTATATCTGATACACCATTCCTTAATTTTTCTGTAATTTCATCCTAGATGATCTGCCTGGTGAGAAGGCAAATAATTGTGAATTACATGAGCACTCAATACTTAACAACATAATAATAATTATTTTAAATTTAGATCATTTCAGATACCCAAGGAGTTTTCATAACCTTGGAAGCAATTAAATGGTTTTCTTTTTATCATCTCAAATTGTTTAATAGAATATACTAAAAATAGAAACCCAAAGGTTTAAAAAGTAACAAAATGTTCTGTTACAAAACTGCATACTGTTATTGCAATCTACTGATTGCCAAGGGAGGTTTCTACTTCTTACATACACAGTGAGCTCTGATGGGAGTATGATGTTTGCATTTAATCACAGTTATTAATTTACATTTGCTTATTTGTAGGTTGTGATACAATTTCCTTTTATATGACAGAAAAACTACCTTTGTTTTTAATATTTTTTGGTTTTAACTTTTATAGTCTTTCACGTTAGGTATCTTCTAAGTAAAATTAAGTATAATTTAGACACTGAGTCTTCTCAAATACTTTCTTCTTTTAGAAAATCATTAGTTTATAAAATTTAAGAAAGTATGTACAGATGCCATACAAAATGAATCATGAATGGAGACAAGATTGAAATGTGAGTTTTTATAGCTAACTTCCATAAAATGAGTATAGTTTAGTTTTATATCAATAATTATATCAATAATTAAGCTTTCTCTTTGTCCTATTAGTTTCAACCGCATGGTGTGTAAGATAATAATAAACTCGATTCTAGTGAGAAACCATAATTATTTATCTCTGAAGGATTTATACTGTCAATTAGGTTCAGAAGAAAGGAATCAGACTTGGCATCTTAACTCATATATTAAAGAGAGAAGTGACTAGTGTTGTAGCCATAACTATAGAAGAAGATGGAAAAATCATTAAGTGAAAGTGTGCAAATAATATTTTAAATAAAAACATAAAATCTTAAATTAGGATAATGTATACATTTATTTGCCTTCTGTTTGAATAAAGCTTTCAAAAACACGTCCAAGAAAAATTAACCACATACGTAAGTCATATTTCTAAGTGAAATAATCAAATACATGCAATTAATATTTGTTTGCTGCTCAACTGTTTACATGTTTTTTGGATTTCTTTTGTGAAGAAATTTTTGCAAAGGCTGAGGTTTTAATTTGTTTATTCTTTTTGAAGCACAATGCTTACACAGTCCAAGAGATGGCAGCCAATACCTTTTGTAAAACAAATGACTTGTGTTGATACTTCATCATGGCAAATGCAGGTACTTTATTTTAACAACATCAACACTGAAGCAATTATTAAAAGAATGAAAATTGCTGAAATTCTAAATGAAAATCACTGAAATTCTAAATTGCTAAATTCTAAATTCTAATTTTTGTATGTGTGCTTTAAAGAGATTGCTCAGAGTATTTTACAAGGTAAACTAAAAAGATTTCTCTCTCTCCTTTTTTTCCACTGAGTTCAGAGCCATGGTTTCTGCCAGAAGATTAACCTAGATTTACTTATAGAATAGTAGACTTAAAGAATAAATTGTAATATCAATAATTATTTCAGAAGCATTAAAATTAAATACATAAAAGATTAATAACATCATTTATTAATAGAGTGTCAGAACTGATGACTGAGTTTTTTTTTGAAATATCATAGTTACTTTTTTTGTTAGACACCTAATTAAAATCAAGTCATTTTTATGATAGATAGGAGGGATTCTTCACAATGTGAGAAAAGAAAAGCAAATAAAGTGAATATTTTATTTCTACATTTGTTTTAAGGAGGTATTTAAATTCTGAATATATTACATTGTGTAATATTAAGCTGCTTTGTTATGGGATTCTTCAGGCTAAGGGAAGACATTAAGGAAAGCCACTGTCTTGTTTTAGGCTATCTAATCAATTACAGTAACGGGCCCAGGAACTCAGCTTTCCTAAATTCCAAAATTCAAATACAGAACCCTTTATATTAGTGTGTTCGGTTTGTAATGTTGTACAACAAATTTCCACAAACTTTACTGCTTAAAGAAACAGCCATTTTCCCATACTTCCATAGGTCAGAAGTCTGACCACCGCTTAGCTGAAGGTCCCAGAAAGCTAAAATCAAGATGTTGTCTTGGCTGTCTTCTTGCCTGGAGCTCATGTGGTTGTGGCAAGATTTAATTTCTTGTGGTTGTAGTACTGAGGTCCACATTTCCTTGCTGACAGTCATCTAGGGGCTGCTCTCCACTCCTAGAGGCCACCTGCATTCTTTGTCGTGTGGCCCCCTCTATATTCAAAGCCAGCATTAGATAATCTCCCTGACATGGAGTCCTCTGATGCTTTGAATCTCTTTTATCAGGAAGAACCTGTTTCCCTTTTAGGGTTCATGTGATTAGGCTAGACTCTGCGATTGTAATCTTTCTACTTTAAGGTCAACTGATTTGGGAGCTTAATTACATCTATATAATGCTTTCACACTAGTACGTAGGTTAGTGTTTGATTGAATGAGAATTGTGTGTATATACCAGGGACCTGAAATCTTAGAATTCTGCTTACCACAACCAGACTGTAGATTGTAAACACCATTTTACTTAGAAAATACATAGACGTTTTCACATTGGAGTGGTTAATTCATCATTAGAGAGGGGCTTTATTCATTTTTTGGTGTTAATGCACCACTTATTTTCTAAGTAAGTTTGTTCATACCAATAGCTCACTAAAGAAAAGAGTGATAAAAAATAATCTGGAATGACCCATAAAAATAACTTGCAAATACAACTGAGGATTTGAGACCCCTAATCTTGCAGATAACCAATTTTTAAAAGTTTTTTTCTAGTACCACTTCTGAACTACTGGGAATTTATGTCAAAAATAATGTCACAGGAAAACTTCTCCAGTACTTTTATAGTTAGATTTGGGAACAACTGTAATCTGAATATTATCTTATTTTAACTTGTCCAAGGCCCCTATGACCTAGTAGTACAACCACAGCTAAAACTTTGCTTTTCAGACATTCAGGTCTAATTCTTTTTATACTGCCTACTCTGCCTGGTCTCCCATCAGTGGGAGAAGATAAGGCAAATCTACATCTCTCCAGAGATTGCTATAAATGGATACTAAAGGACTGGCAAACTCTCACAACTACCTGTTACTGGTATATTTTAACTGGAGACTTTCTGAACTAGGATTCTGTTTCAGCTATCCATTGCCACAATAATGCTATGAAATAAGCAATCACAAAATAGCAATGACATAAAACATGTACTGATTTTTTGCTTACGAATGTATGGGTAGGCTGGTTGGGTCTACTTAATGCTAGCTGGGCTCACTCATGGGTTTGTGGTCCAATCCTATTTGATTAGCAACTTAAAAAATTTTTGGTTTATTTATTTATTTAGTGATAGGGTCTTACTCCATCACCCAGGCTGGGGGTGCAGTGGAGCGGTCACGATTCACTGCAGCCTTGACTTCCCACGCTCAGGTGTTTCTTCCACATCAGGCTCCTGAGTAGCTGGGATCACAGATGCATGCCACCAGGCTGACTAACTTTTGTAATTTTTTTTTTTTTTTGGTAGAGAGGGAGTTTCTCCATGTTTCCCAGGCTGGTCTCAAACTCCTGGGCTCAAGCAGTCTGTCCACCTTGCCTCCCAAAATGCTCCTCCAAAAAAGGAGTGTGCCACCATGCCCAGCCTGAGCAACTTTTATTTTTAAGGTAAGCAACTAAAGATAAACAGTTTGGATTTTCATGAAGGAAGAAAGTGAATACTAGAAATTACAGTCTGATAAATGGATCATAAGCAAAATATTGAGGGTCCTGTTAACAAAGCCATGGAGAGAGGCATAATTGTCCCAAAATCCATTCATACCAAATTAACCTTTCTTATATCTACCTCCTTACCCCTTGCTCTTAGGGGTTGAAAAAGAATATTCCATGCTGCAAAGTGCATGGTGTGGTGTACAAAAAAATCTTGATGACATTGAAATTTGTCTCTCCAATATGGAAAAGACAAAAGCAACCTAATAACCATAATGTTTTGATTGCATATAAACATGTGACAACAATGATCATCTCCAAGATTAAGTTGGATGTAGCCAAATGATCACACACCCTAATCATAATGTCTTTTCAGAGGAGAACATTTAAAATAACAACCAATCACTTAATGATACTATTTTTGTCTCATGTTGATATATTTATTCAACAGACCTTTATTAAGTTCACTTCCTGGGAGCCAGACTGTGATGGATGCTGGAAATATACAAATGAATAGAACCCTGAACTTTGAAGATTCAATATCTAGGGGTGGTGTTAAAAACCTGAGCAGTTACAGCAATATTATAAGTGTTTTAATAATCAAATGAAAACTATATGTTAATAAAATACTTCTAATAAATATAATAAATCTACAAAGGGCAACAGGAATACAGAAGAGGCGACAGTTAATTTTGTCTTGAAAAGCTGGAAATTTTGGAAAAAATCCAAAAAATATAGGAAAAAAAGCATTTTCATGCTTTTTTCCTCCATGTAGGAACATTTTACTGTCTTGGAGCATGGATTGTAAAAAGACACCTATAACAGCAGGAAAAGGACCAGCCTGTGAAAATCTCACAGCTTGAGATAGATTTATGTCCTCTGGCACTGGCAGATGATTTAGTCCTGCTAGAAAATGATGTGCATCGTGTGAGGCAGAAAGGGTTGTGGGAGTTGTGGCTAGAAAGCAGGTACCAACAGTAAGCTTGTTAAAGAGTTGGGCTTACTTAACAGTAAGCTTGTTAAACAGTTGGGCTGCAGTTTAATGATGTTAAGATAGAATTACTGTCTTTGAGGACAAGATAGTAGGTAGTAGAAGGGCCTTATATACTAAGGATCTTATTTTATGAGAAATAAGGAGCCATTACAGAATTTTAAGTAGATGAATGACGTAGTTTAATTTCTGTTATAGAAACATTACTCTGACAGCAGAGAAGAGGTTGAGTTAGAGAAGAAGATGGGAGGTAGGGAGGATACTAAATTTGTATAAGTGATGAGTTGAACTAAAGCAGTGGAAGGTGAATAAAGAAGAAGGAGTGGTAAACTGAGTTTGGAAAATCCTCTAGTCTTATTAATTAATTGAAAATCGTAATATAATGGAGAGGAGGGAATCTCAGATAACTACTAGCTTTCTTGCTCAAGTGACTAGTTAGATGATGGTGCTACTAACCGCTTAGTTGGTTATGTACTCTACTGTACATAGGGAATCTTATTTTTGGTATAAAATAATAAATTTATTTAGAAGATGGCTGATTTTGAGGTATTTGTGAAATATACAAAAGGAGCTGTTCAGTGCTGGAAAATACAGACCTGGAGCTGAATATAGACTTAGGAATCATCACCATGTAACTGGTTATTGAAACCTGTAACATTCCATTACTTAGAGGCCTTGCAGAATTGTAAAAAAAATCAAAGACAGAATCAAGGTGAGTGTGTCCATTAAACATAGAATATGTCCATTGTTCCACAGAACATTGGTGAAAATGTTCTGAAGCCTAATGTGAATGTTTCAAATATGTATGCTGCATTCAGTATTTATGCTTCCTCTTCCTAATATGGAGCTACCAACTTTAAATAGTAAAAAAGTTAATTTGAAAAAAATCCAAATAGGAGTAACATATTATTTCTTTCAAGACATATTTGTAACTATAAATTGAAAAGTATACTCCAGTCTGGGTGTGGTGGCTCATGCCTGTAATCCCAACACTTTGGGAGGCTGAGATGGGTGATCACCCGAGGCCAGGAGTTTGAGACCAGCCTGGCCAACATGGTGAAACGCCATCTCTACTAAAAGTACAAAAATTAGCCAGGTGCAATCCCAGCTACTTGGGAGGCTGAGGCAGAAGAATCGCTTGACCCCGGGAGGTGGAGGTTGCATTGAGCTGAGATCATGCCACTGTACTCCGGCCTGGGCGACAAAGAGACTCTGTCTCAAAAAAAGAAAAAAAAG
>NW_012114633.1:7051625-7108724 GCF_000951035.1 Colobus angolensis palliatus
AAAAAAAAAAAAAAAAAAAAAGAAAAGTGAACTGTAAAACAAAAATTGTGGAAAAATTATTATATTAGTATTTTATTGAATTTTCTTTTCTTTTTTAGAGAAAAAGTCTTGGTCTGTCATCTGGGCTGTGATCATAGCTCATTGCAGCCTTAAACTCCTGGGCTCAAGGCGATCCTCTGCCTTAGCCTCTTGAGTAGTAGAGACTACAGGCTTGAGCCACCATGCCTTGCTAATTTTATTTTATTTTTGATTAGATAGGATCTCACTATGTTGCCCAGGGTGGTCTTGAACTCCTGGTCTCAAGCCATCCTCCCACCTCAGCCTCCCAAAGTGTTAAGATTTATAGGCACAAGCCACCATAACTGGCTATAACTATTTTTCAGTGGGGTTAATGGACATGCCATTGTAGCTTGTGAAGTCTTAATACCTAAGCAGTATTTTACAGAATTTTATAAGGCATAAAAATATTTCCAATAGCACCACTTCAAATTGTTCTTCCGCAATACATTTAGGATTTTATTTAATGAATAACCTGATGTTGATTAGTATAACTGGTAAATACTGCATTTATTTCCTTCTTAAAGATTCCTGTGTCTCTGCAGGCTGGGTTAAATCCCTTTTCTCTAGTTAATATATGACTAGAATATCCTTTTATCATGGCACTTATATTATTACTTTGAAATGCTCTATTTGCATGTCTATCACCATACACATCCTTATGTGAGTAATATATAAAACTGAAATTCAATTTCATGAAATAATATTTATATTTGTAATAAGTAATGTATGCAAATATTTTCTGTGCCATTCCATGTCATTCCATCCTTTCCATCCCATTAGAAACATCAGTGCAATATAAAATACTGATTTAACAAATCTCTAATTGGTGTCAAGCTGTGGTTTGAAAAAAAAGTCCTAAGGCATATCTCTCTTATCCTTGTATCTCTAGTGTTTAGCATATAATCTAGTACTGTTTATTGATGACAGTCCCATGGAATTTTTTGAGTACTGCAGATGTAAATTCTAAAACAGGAAAAAAAATGCTGCTTCCAGTGTGCTTAGCGTAGGATTTTCTAAATTCACATTTTAAGTAGTATTGTGTGCCACAAGCCATAAATTGTGTTAAAAATAAAGAGCTGTAAAGCCTTATTGCATTGCATTATTGTAATCCTACTAATACCAGTATGATTTATCCACGTGCATCCAGGGGTAACATACTGACAAATTCTCAATTAACACAAGCATTTCTGAGCTTCTAGGAGGCAGCTCTCGTGTATTAAAAGCTTTATTACTTTCAACATGGAAGTAGCATAGAAGCTAAATAATTAGAGTATGTAAGAAAGAACAAACTTTTATTTAATATTATTTAAATGTAAGGAAAACTTATACATTTAAAATGACTACCCAGATATAAATGAAGACAAAATGATTCTTCTGTAAAATAAATAACAAAGTCTTCAAAAAATCCTGAAACAATATTGAATAAATATTTAAAAAGTTAATAAGTATTTGTATTTATAGTGTTTTTATGAAGTTGAATATACAGTTAGGTAAGTGAATAACGTAAAAATTTGTTATAGAACTCATAATACATACATTTACACGTATGTGTATTTTTTCTAGTAACTTCCCTGCTCTCTTGCTGTTACAGCTAAATTTAAAAATTTCAACCTATTTCTGTCAAGCAGTGTTCCAATTATACCGCTAAGAATGCTTTTGCTTCAATTACCAATGATCTAACCGTTGTCCATTTCAAAGGATACTTTAGAATCTCTCTCTCGTTCTGTGTGTGTGTTTTTTTTTTCCCCCCAGATCTGCTCTATTTGATACTGTGGTCAGTCTTGAAATTTTCTTTTTCCTTGGCTTCTTTTCTATTTTTTTTTTTTTACGTTTTACTAACAGTTCCTCAATTTTCTCCCCAGGCACTCCCTCACTTGTGCCTTCAATTTTTTGTATCTATTCTTGTTTTAAATAGTTTTCATAGGAAATCTTACCTAGTTTCAAATATTGTTGGAACTCAGATTTCTAAATCTATGACACCAACCCAACATCTCTTCTGAAATGTAGATTCATGCATCTATCAAACTGCCTCCTAAATATAATTCCCATATAAGTGTATTGAAGTTTCATTAAACTCTACATATCTGAAAAATAGTTGTTTCCCTCACCTTGCCCCTCACTCTAATATGAACAAATGTGTTTCTTCTATTCTACTTTAGTTAATCATTATAGATTTTTCCTCTTTCACCTTTCCCTCATGTAATTATTGATTGAGGTGATTTTTTTAGGTATTAAATATTTCTTGAGTATCTCCACATCTTTATTCCTATCCTGCCCATATCAGCTAGTATGGTCAGGAAAACAGAAACCACTTTAGGTAAAAGGTATTTAATACAGGAAATTAGACACAACATGGTTGGAAATCAGAGGCAGGAAACATCAGAAGAAAGTGCTCTGGTATTTAGAAAACCCAGAAATGCAGGAATCACAAAGTTAATGCCAATAATCTCAACCTTCTGCAGGGCTGAAGTGAGTCCTAAGAGCTCTGTACTCATTATAGATCTTGGTCCCTCTAAAATACTCCTTGAAGCTTTGTGGGATCAATTCCTATGCATTCAGAAGCTATGTCTGTCTGTCTGAGGGCTTTATCTGACTGTATAGACATGCTGCATGTAAGTCAGAACATGAGCGTCAGAAAGTGAATGCCCCAGAGCAACCTTCAACCACTGAGGATCAGAAGTTGGTGGATGAACATGGCAACTCCTTACCCTCAGTGGAACAATTCTGAAGTATATTCTATATAATCCCTCCAAGGGTTTCCAGCAGGATTGAGCCTCAGTTGACTACAGCTCTAATCCATTTGTCAATGTCCTTTTATTGGCTTTCTTCCCTTCCTTGTGTCACTTTTCCACTCTCTTCTGCTTCTGGATGAACTCCGAAATAAGCTACCTGCTCTCAAGTCTTGTTCATAGTTTAAGACATGATTTATGCATTGCTTTTGGAGGTGGACAATACTTCTCTTTCTTTTCAAACTTCCACATTTTATGAGAGTGCATCTTGTTGGCAGAATTTAAGCCACAAAATTTCTTGCAAGAATGTCTGGCAAATACAGTTTTTAGGCTCTTAATTCTTGTGTTACAGGGAAGTATTTACTTAGAAAGGCAAGATGACTTTGAATATCTTTGATCACATCATGACACCATCAATGTATATTTTAAAACATGCAATATGTATTATATTTATATGGCCCTTGGGATTATATATTATTCCATTGGGTATCAACACACATTATCTAGCAGAGTCCACATCATCCAAATTTGAACTATACACATTTAGACAATAATAACTATGTCATGCAGCATAATGCAACTATATCTTAAACATAAAAATATACTTACCATCTCCCCAAAAGGGAGACACAAAGCATTTCTTGTAGGTGCTAATTTCTCCTCTAGCTTACTCACAATCTCACCAGGATATTCTGTCAACTACATGCTAAATTGAAACACTTCATTTTGTTAGATGTTAATCCTTTAAAAGCCTACAAACCTTGCATATTGTCTTTCTAACCCAGTTTTCCATTCTCATCCTACACTGTGCTTTGCCTCTCACTGCCTCCTACAGCCATGCAGGCTTTCCTTGACTTTATTGTGTTCCCCAAGGTGGCTCTACCCCAGATATTGCACATGCTCTTTCTGATGTTCTAAGTGAATGTAACCTTTTTTCTTTTCTTTTCTTCTCTTTTCTTTTTCTTTTTTTTTTTTTTTTTGACAGAGTCTTGCTTTGTCGCCCAGACTGGAGTGCAGTAGTGCAATCTCGGCTCACTGCAACCTGTGCCTCCTGGGTTCAAGGAATTCTCATGCTTCAGCCTCCCAACTAGCTGGGACTACAGGCGTGTGCCACCATGCCAAGCAAATTTTTGTACTTTTAGTAGAGACAGGGTTTTGCCATATTGGTCAGGCTGGTCTTAGACTCCTGGCCTCAAGTGATTTGCCTGCCTCAGCCTCTCAACGTGCTGGGATTACAGGCTTGAGACACTGTGCCCGGCCCCATCTTCTTCTTCAGTTAACTTTTACATCTTATCACAAGGACCATTTCCTCAGGAGGGTTCATCTGACCCTGTGATTAAGCCAAAGTCTCTTAGTGTGTGTGTTTACATACATATATATGTATGCATACATATACATAAAGCCTCTCTACATATATATATATATATAATTTCATAATGTTTCATTTCTTACTTCTTCATGATTGATTGGTTGATTATTTTTCTTCTTATCATATGTACCTCGATAGCATGATCATTTGTATTTGTTATATTTTTGCTATTATACCCCCAGCACCGAGTATAGTGTATAGTGTCTAGTACATGTAAGAATCTCAATAAATTTGTTAAATGGATAAACGCAAAGGGTATTTTATGAAAAGGTTTATAAGGATTACTGACATTTGTATCATAAACTTTATGATGTTATTATTACATATTACATTGTCTTAGAATTATATTTTTCCCAAGACATGATTGTTAGTTGTGATTCTCAGTAATTCCAGAAAGGATACTTTTACCATTTTGTCATCACTTAGTTGTAGTTTTTAAATTAATACTATTTTGGGGTTTAAATTATAAATCATTGATATTTCAATGTCATTTTATCAATAATTTACCAATTTTGAGTGATTTACTTAATCCTATAGAATGCAGCAATGCATATGAGCATTAGCAAAAATTTTGATCCATAATATTGCAATAGTTAGACTTAAAAGCGCAAATGGATTCTGTGTAAAATGTATTATCTGTGGCTCTCTTGCTGAAGAATGTTAGTACATAATGCTCCCAAAATTTGTTTTTAAATCAAATGTCAGATAAATTAGCTGTGGGTCATTGTCCCAGTTTAATTGGTTTCAGTCAGAATATTTGAGAGCCATTTCATTTAGAGGGTTTAAGTTGTGTCTTATTCATCTTTGGTTCCCCAGATCTAATAGAAGTCTGAATGCTTACTAGCTGGATCATATTTCAAAGGCCAGTCCAAGTTTATGGATTGGTACACATGGTGATTCTAATTTGGCTTAATTAATGCTCTAATTTTCTGCCGAGTCAGCAATCAAGAATACAAAGGTTATATACCACCAGATGCATATACATGAATGAATAAGCTCCTGCATATTTCTATAGTTTCTTATGGAGTTGTGTCCTTAGTCTATCACTATTGTGTCAATCAGGCTATAACACATCATAACTTGAAAGAGACACACAGTATATGTTCAGTGAATTCAAACTCTTTTTGTTCCTTATTCTATAACCAGAATGAATTTTCCATACTTTTACTAGTAAACATATGTAATACTATACGTATAATGAGTACTTGTAATAGTGTGCATGTGTAAATTAATAGTAAATTTAACAGTTTAGTGTTTATGATTTTAAAGAAGGCTTTTCTTATGGATACTAGTCATTAATAAACACTCTTCGTTGGGGAAATAAAATACATACTTTATTGTGTGTGTGTGTGTGTGTGTGTGTGTGTGTGTGTGTGTGTTTTGCGACAGCGTCTTGCTCTGTTGCCAAGGCTCGAGTACAGTGGTGCAACCCTGACTCACTGCAACCTCCACCTCCTGGGTTCGAGCGATTCTCCTGCCTCAGCCTCCCGAGTAGCTGGGACTACAGGCTTATGCCACCATGCCTGGCTAATTTCTGTATTTTTAGTAGAGACGGTGTTTTGCCATGTCGGCCAGGCTGGTCTCAAACTCATGACCTCAAGTGATCTGCCTGTCTTGGCCTCCCAAAGTGCTGGGATTACAGGCTTGAGCCACCATGCCTGGCTTTTTGGGTTTTAAGTACATGTCATTTTGATTAACTGAAATTATACTTTTGATTACATCTTAGTTGATTGAAATTTGACGTGATCATAAAGTTGTATATGTTTATACTTTCCTTAAAACTCATAGAAAATATAGTTTGTATGACTGAATAGATTTGGGCATTTTTAATGTAATTTAAATAATTAGATAAAGGACACATCAGGAACATAAGGATCTACCATAACTTGAGCATGGTACTGGATTGAAAATACGATATTGGTGGGAAAATTTGATAAACCTTAACACAATTTTCTTTGCCAACAGAATGCCATGTGAGTCAAATACATTTTTTTGTTTTTGATTGTTTTTACTTTTATTTTGAATATTCTATATTGCCTATTTCATGGTATATAAAGAAATTGAGCAAGATACTGCAAGTTTATTTTCCCCTTTGGATTAAACTTTAAAGCATAATACTTAAAGTAACAGAAAACTGACATTTGTAACTGTCTTTTGTGCCCCTGTGTATGTGGTCTGGTCTAGACATGGAGGTCAATATTCTCAGCAACCTTTGATAAACTCTTCATTTTCAAAAATACCCTCTGAAGAAGATACCAGAGTAGTCATTACACATAGCTATCTGTTTTGAGCCTCTATAATGTAATGAAAATATAGGAAAATATTTTTGCAATTCTGGGATCAAATATTTCTTACACAAGGCATAGAAAGCCCAAACCATAAAAGGGTAAGATGATAAGTTAGACTTCATAAAAGCTGAAAACTTATGCTCATCAAAGTAACATCATTATGAAAATAAGTAGGCATTTACACTCTTGAGAAAATATATACCATACATAGATTTAAAAAGGATTTTATCAAAATATTTAAATAATTTCTAAAACTCAATAATAGCTTTTGTGTTTAAACCTATGGTCTTTTTCAAATTATTTCTGAGTATTGTGAGAGACATATTTGAAGTTGTTTTTTCCCCTTATTTGGATGTTCAGTTGTTCCAATACCTTTTGTTGAAATGACTTTCCTTTTGGTGTCTTTGTAAAAAGTGATTATATAATTGTCTATTTCTGGACTCTTAATTCTATCTCATTGACCTATTAGCCTATCCTTATGCAACATTACTGTGTCTTGGATACTGTAACTTTTAGAATAAGTTTTGAAATCAGGTAATGTGAATACTCCAATTTTGTTCTTATTTTTCAAGATAGTTTTGGCTATTTTGAGTTCTTTGTATTTTCATATAGATTTTACAAAGTGCTTTGTCAGTTTGCACAAAAAGGAAACTGCTGTGCTCTGCTGGGGCTCCACATCTTTGTGCAGTGATTTGGAAGGTGCCTCTAGACTGAACTACAGGTGATTGTGGGACTCACCTCATGACTTACCCTAATGTCACAGGTTACAGTTCTCTGCTACCTGTTGTCAAACATCTCACTTTGATGCTTCATATATTTTGCAAAGTTTTATAGTTGTTTCAAGCTGGATAGTTAATCCAGTGCCAGTTGTTCAGTGATAGTTGGAAGCAGAAATTATACATAGAATTTTACACCTAGAATTCTATACAAAAATGTAGGAGAATATTACATAGGAAATATGACTGTTCTTATATTTTTCTTCAACAGTTCAGAAATGTAGATTGGAACTATGATAATATAATACTATGTAAACAGAAAATGGTATTTAAAACAAGTTTAAAAATATCAAGCAAATTTTTGGTTGAATAAGTGGATATTGTTTTGCATGATCAGGATTTTATTTTTTGTTTATTGACTACTTAGATAGGTTAAGTCAGTCGAACAATTTCTCTTTAATTTTCTTAATTAATTAAAGGTAGACAATTAACTCTTTTGGGAAACTTTAGAAATGAGTGTGGCATTTTGTTGAAAAGTCTATTTTAAATCTGCTTTACATAAATGCTCTTTTTTTGTGTTTGTGTGTCTTTAGTACCAATTGCAACAGTCCATTATTCAATGAGTCCAACAGTCTGAGTATGTAGTGGATGGGCCAGCTGGATTTCAGTGTGTACACTGACTGTGTAATTACGGGGAAAATATCTCTCACTTGAGACAGAAATTTAATTCCATTATTTAAAGCCATGAGATGAGATATTTCCTATGCATCATTTAAAATCTTCTAATTTCTAAAAAAAGTATGTAGAGTATGCAAGGATTTGCTTTTATTTAAGTATTGGTGACTTTATTTTCTTTCTTAGTTTTAGAGACAGGGTTTTGCTCTGTTGCACAGGCTGGAGTGGAGTGGCGTGATCACAGCTCACTGCAGCCTCCAACTCCTGGGTACAAGGGGTCCTCCAAGCCTCCCAAGTAGCTAGAACTACAAGTGTGTGCCACCATGCCCAGCTAATTAAAAAATATTTTTGTAGAGATGAGGTCTTGCTATGTTGCCCAGGCAGGTTTGGAACTCCTGGCATCAAGCAATCCTCCTACCTCAGCCTCCTGAAGTGCTGAGATTATACCTATGAGCCATCACACCCAGCCTATGACTTTATTTTTGTCAATACACAATGTATTTAAAGGTCTTAGACACACACACAAATTTACAAAAACACACAAAGAATTATGATGAACTGTCAAATGTTAAGTTTTTAAAGTGTGGCAAGTCAATTGATTTGGCTTGAAGTATGATCAAAAAGGTGGTTTTTGATAGTTTCTAAAGGAATCATAATATTGTCAACTTAGGGAAATAAAGAAGCTTAAATATGTTAGGATAACTAAACATAAACTACAATTGCTTATTGAGTTACTGAATAATCCAGAACTTCTATGGGCCACAAAAATATTATTCTGACATTCTAATGGTTATTTTATTCTTTTTTTAGTTTTGGCAGCTAACTATGGACCCACCTATGTGTCAGTGTTAAGGCATTGACCCTTTGCCTCTCTGACCTAACTCCCATACGGTGTTAAACAATATTGAAAATCATTTTTTCATTGCGATCATATACAATTTTGAACTCCTTTACAGCCAATGGTTCCAGCAAAGGAATGGGAAATAAGAGAGAGTGAAGATTATGGGTTTAGGAGACAATCTGAAAGTAAAATAAATAGGTCCTTGTGGCCAAAGTAGATAGGACCTCATGAATTTTAAATTTCCTCAATTTATTGTTGAGGAAATGAATAAAGAAAGAAGAGAAGGATAGTACATTCTAACTTTCACTTATTTGTTTATTCATTTACTTAACAAACATTGATTGAGTTTCTACTATGTCTCATTTAGCATGTCAAAGCTCTGGGAATGAAAGATGACTAAAACAGGATTCTTTTTCCTAAGGAAGGTCACAGTCTGATAGAGGAGGTAAAAACACATCCAATCACCTATAACACAATGTAATGCATTAAGCTTTTACTCTACCACCGTTATATTTAATGTACTGAGGGAAGACAAATGAGTGGACAACTAATTATATTGGGGAAAGTATCTGGGAAGATTCTAGAGAAGATGTAACTTGTCCCTTAATATTAAAAAATGATCATTCTAAGGAGAGATATGTGGCAAAGATGGTTCAGGTGAAGAATAGAGGGAGCAATGTAAAAGGCGTGGTGCAAGGCATGGTTGGAAAAAGGGAAGTCGTTTGGTATAAACAAATTTAAAGAATATGTTGAAGGAGTCATGGAGGATGAAACTGAAAAGCTAAATTGTGCCCAGGTTGCAATAATGTAAAAATGTTTGAATTTTACCTTGAAAGTTACTGACAATCAGGAGAGATTTCTAAAAGAGGAGTAACAGGAACAGATTTATACTTTCATTAATAACTTTAGGGGTAGGATAGATTAGGGACGAATAATAGTATGGGCAAGATAGTGGAGCAAGAACTGATGGGGAAATGGGTAAGGCATAGGATAGATTTAAAATACAATTTGAAAGTAGTTAACTATTGCTGCAAAAATGATGACCTCTAAATTTAGTGGCTTAAAATGACGGGAAATCTTTATATTCTCACACACTTTCTATGAGGCAGGAATTCAGGAGCAGCTTAGCTGGTTGGTCCTGGCTTCAGTTTCTTCATGTGGTTGCTGTTACATGTCAGCCAAGCTGCAGTCATTTAACAGCTTGACTGGAGCTAGAGGGTTCTCTTTCAAGATGGCTCAATCATATAGCAGAAAAGTTGGTGCTGGAAATTGGCAAGAGGCTTAGGTTCTTTGCTCCAAGGATCTCTCCATAGGGCTATTAGAGTTTCCCCCAAATGCATGAGGAGCAGCTTCTCTTAAAGTGAATAATGCAGGAGAAAGAAGGCTTTTGTGACCTGGCCTTGGACATCACACTCTGTGATTTCAGCAATATTCTATTGGTATCACAATTCAGTTCTACCCATTGTGGTAGGGAAAAACACAGGGGTGTGAATTCCTGGACTGAGGTTCATTGGGAGCAGTCGTGGGACTTGGCTCCCACAACTTTATCTTGAACATGCCAATCTGTCTCTTTGTGTGAGTCAGTTCTATAGTTCTTTCATAAAGGCAGGAATTGCTACTAACAATAGCAACTGCTCTTATTGCACTGGTCTATTCATGAATGCATAATAAATGCCTCTGTAACTTCTAGCAAGTGAGAAAGGTGCAGTAAATTTAGCTATTGTCTGGACTTCAGGCAGCAGGAAGAATGGGATTGGCTGCTGTCATTGTCACAAAGCTTGTTAACCATAGAGAACAGAGGAAGTGGAAGAGAGGTTCATTTGAAGTAACATCCAATTAATGAGATGGGGGGAAAATACATGCTGCTTTGATCTTTTGCTGAGATACCTCTCCCTTCTATCTCTGGGCTAGGAACTTAGATTGGTGCAAAGGTCAGTTTCTTATGGCAAAGGACAGGATGAAGGTGCCATTCTAGGCTTTTAGAATGTGTAAGTGTTTATGCATGTGCTTGAAGTATTTTAAACACTCCTCTTATATGTTTTAGGTATTTAAAATCCAGGAAACAAGTGATATGGTGCTCACTCTTTACTCTCGCTCTCCTAATATGCATATTTTATCTATTTAAAGCTATTTGGAGATCGTTTTCACTTCTGCATTTAACAGTTGTATATATGTGTGTGTGTGTGTGTGTGTGTGTGTGTGTGTGTATGTATTTCTCTTTCCATGCCCTTAAATTCTCATTTAGGAATACCTCTTGGACACTCAGTCATTCTCACAGAGAAAATAATGAAACAGATTTTTAAAAATACTTATTTTCAAGTGTGAAATAGAACCTATGTTGTATTAGTCCATTTTCACACTGCTATGAAGAAATACCTGAGTCTGGGTAATTTATAAAGAAAAGAGTTTTAACTGACTAACAGTTCTGCATGGCTGGAGAGGCCTCAGGAAACTTAGAATCATGGTGGAAGACACCTCTTCACAGGATAGCAGGAGAGAGAATGAGTACCCACTGAAGGGGAGAGCCCCTTATAAAACCTTCAGATCCCGTGAGAATTCACTCACTATCACGAGAACGGCACTGGGGGAAACCTGCCCCCATTAATCAGTTACGTCCCACCAGGTCCCTCCCACAACACTTAGGGATTATGGGATTATAATTCAAGAGAAGATTTGGGTGGGGACACAAAGCCAAACCTTATCACATGTTCTAGAGACATCTCTTAATGGTTGCTCAAAAGCCTAACTGAATGATTGAGGTCATGCCATCCTGCAATAAAAATGTTAATAGGCTTTTAAACACATTGAGATGTACATTGGCCAGATGCTTTCAGGCATAATTGCAATGACATTGGGATCTTATTCTGAGTTGACAATGTGCTACAATAATTTTTTTAAGTCAGCAGCATTTAATTGATTTGAGGATTATTCCTATGTTTGATATTTAGGTGAGATTGACAAATACCCATTTTTCTAGAATAACGTTTTAATGCAAAACTTTTATGACAGAGTATCTGTGATGCCAAATGTTGCTCTTATTTTTCACAAGAGAGCATCATTATGATTTTCCATCAGTAAAATTATTTCACATTTTTAATTAAAGTTGGCTTGCTTTCTGTCAATGCAGTTGAAAAATGAAGTTTTTTGATATATTATAAAAGTATTTCACTGGTTAGTGTTTCTACACAGAAATTATCAAATAAAATAATGTCAGTGAAGACTATTTTGGGCAGTAAAGTTTAGAATATTTATATGTACCTTTTTCAAACAACGTGAAAGTCATCATGAAAATTACAACACTTTATTAAGGATAGCTTTTTAAAATGATGTAGAAAGAGACCAGATAAGACACAAAAACGATAAGAAAAACACTTTCAGTCCTAAATTCGTTATTTATTAGTGTGGTTTTTAAGTAAGTCACTTTATATCTTTACTTTCAGTTCTGTGTGTCTTGGGATTAATAAATGCACTTTATAATCTATAGTGAGGATTAAATGAGCTAATATATGAAATAATTTTAGTATACAGCCTAGAAATATTAGCATGTGATAAATATTTATTTCTGTTTCGAAATTTTCTTTATTCTTGCCTTCTAGTTGAAAAGTATATTAGATAATGGGTAAATCTAAGAAAACATGTTGCAACAAGAAAAAAATTTTGTGTAATTGTGTGCTCAGTTATTTCAGCTGTGGAACTGATTTTGCCAATAGATGCAGTTTGCTTAGGACTAAACAAAAGTTTATCCTGTGAGATATTTTGAACAATTTTATTATAAGAATTATTTATTTTATGGAAGAATCTTATATAATATATTTAAAGTAGGATCTACATGGTGGCCAATGAGATTATAATGATCATATTAATAATAAATCTGAATTCCTTTATATGAGATGTGAGATTGGCAATTGTCTTCAGCTCCCAGCATTTCCTATTGTCTTAGTGGCCAGCTTTTCTTCTTTATATTACCTTATTGGTTCCTGTAAATACTTGTTGTCTGTGATTTCAAGCATCAGAATAAGCTTCCATCCTCAGGATTTATTTTTGGCAAGATAATTTCCTTTTCCTAAATGGAAATTGCCTGCTAGAGAGTCAGCAATAGTAACACAAATTCATATACCTGTCTTCATCTGCTATTTTCAAAAGCCCAAAGAAACAGCAACAACAACAAAAATAATACCTGATTATACCAAAACAGAAAAGAGCAAAACAAATCAACTTTGACCTAAACAGAGAAAAATAATCCTCCCTCTTTTTTAGCTTCAGAATGATAGCATACTTCCTAAAGCCTTACCATAAATAGCATTATTTTCAACATGGCCAATTTTCTAATATACATCTACTCATATAAAACAGGGATCTTAGAAATCAGCAGTTTCAGTTCCAGGTCTTCTGAAAGCTCATAGAATTCTGCTGAATTCTTACTGACAGCTTTGGGGATTGTACCTTTGATGGTAGGGCCAGCTTTTCTTACAAATGTTTCCTTTCCTTCAATTTGAAAATAATATGTACTACAAATGCTTTGGTTTCTTATAATTGCCATCATACAGTTAATGAAAACTAAATTTTATTATAATAACACCTAATTATGAACCTAAAATTCAGATTGTCCTGGTTTGCTTTTGCAAAACTGGTGTAAGTTCCCTAACAATCTGATTATTGAATTTATACTTACTCTTTACCCAAGGTTAAACATATCATAGTTGGACAGTGTCCCAATAAAATAATGTTATGTATTATATCCAGTCTCGCAATGCTCATCAGGATTTATTCTTGTGCTTATTTTACTATGCTTGTTTTTTTTTTTTTTTTTCTTTTTAATCTTCTCATGTTTGCCTTCAAATGAGTAAGAAAATGGAGTGCAGATAATAAAATGAGAGGAGTCCAGGTGCTTCATTAATATAAAGGACATTCCACTACTTAAAAAAAAAGCAGTTTGTGATTTGAGATCAAATGGGGAAGATAAAGTTGAAAAGTGCTGACGTGTTACCAAATCATCAGCATTGTGAAACAGCAGGTACTGGAGCCATTCTAGATATTCATTTATGTTGACATTTTTAGGACACAAGGGAGAAAGTGTGGCTGTCAGTTATCTTATTTTGTTACTTTTGTAAAAGATCTGCTGATTCTTTGTGTATAGCTCAGGTATCATTTCAAGTTTTTCCTTGATCACGTCATCAGCCTGGCATCCTGTGCCTATCTCTAACTGTACTATTTCCTTTCTTCTCAATTTATGTGACTTTTTTCAAGATACTTCAGTATTTTATCTCATTTAGCAGCAACAACTTTCATGTATAAACAGGAAATAATTTTGTTCCTTCATTTCATCAAAAGCCATGTGTTGAAGATTCCTTTATTTTCTAATGCAGGCACTGGGGTATAAAACCTAATAAAATATGGTGCATAGACTGGGGAGGGTGACCATTTCTCCTACTGTGCCTTGTCTCCAAAGAAAAGGAGGAAGTAAAAACTGAAAAATAACAGACTGATTGGTGCCACTGGCCAGGACTGCAGGTTAAAGATTAACCCCTACCCTAACCACTTGTGCTATCTATAGATCACAGACAATGGTATGGAGAAATACTTGCCTTGCTCACCACCCCCATCTAATCACATACCCGATGCTTGCTTTGCTCAATCTACCATGACCCTGTCACGTGGACGCCTTAGAGTTGTATGCCCTTAAAAGAACCAAGAACTCTTTCTTCAGGGAGCTCGGTTCTTGAGATGCAAGTCTGCCGATGCTCCCGTCCAAATAAATCCTCTTCCTTCTTTAACCTGTTGTCTGAGGGGTTTTGTCTGCAGCTTGTCCTGCTACAAGACAACTCAATGTGCAAGGAAAAAAGTACCAATAATGACAAGTAAAGTGATACAGGTTGCAGAAGATGGGCATTCATATCACTTAGGGCAGTGGTGGTTCTCAATCTTGGTCACACATTATAATCACTGGGGAGGTGCTAAAATCTCTATCTCCAGGTGCCACCCAACACCAGTTAAATCTGAATCTCAGAGGATGGGACTCAGGACCCAATATTATTTTTAAAACTTTCCAAGTGATTGCAATGTGAGACCAAGTTTGAGAACCACTAGTCTGGATATTCAAATATGAATTCCCAGGAGAGTTGAGACTTGAGGTTTTCTTTTTTAGAAGTATGAAGAAGCAGAGAATGTCATAATAGGAAGAAAGTGTACCTTTTTAAAGAGTCAAAAGACTGAAAAATAACATGACAAATTTAGCAACTCACAAGTTATTCTCTATGGCAAAAGGAAAGATAGTGAATAGAAGGTTACAAGGCTTGAGGGAAGGGTAGGCAAAAAACTAATCCTAAAGGACCTTGACCTATTTATTTCCAATATAAATGATTGTTGTAGCAACAAGATGGGCACGGGAAAAAGGAAGTGAGTTTAGTGTAGTGAGAAAGGAATAGAAAAATGGAGCTGGAACAGTAGAAGTGGGTGGCTATGAGGAAGAAATGTAAAACCAGAGTGTATAGGCTAGTACCCTTTGGAAGGAGCCAGAGACTGAAATGATCAAAGGTAGAGGGATATGTTGGGGAATGGGGTAAGACAATTTTTGATTGAGGTAGATCGGGTTTGATATTCAGTATTGAAACTAGGTGTAGAATGAGTGTTTCATTTTGTGAATCTCATGGTGTGGATTGGGGGGCTGGAAAAGAGGGTAGGAGGAACTGGATAAGAAGGTGCATATCCTCTGTTACCTGGCTGGAGGGATCTGGGCTCAGTTTTCAGGCATGGAGATTCACCTGGGCTGAGGAGTAGATAGTGAGGTTCCTACTTAATGCTCACTTTAATACTCAGGGATTGAAATCTATGTTTCCATATCTCTTCATGTTCTCTACTCTGCATTTCCCCCACATCTCCTGTACATCAGTCTGAGTATGAAGAGGAACCATACACCTATTTCTAAATCCAATTTGCCATTGGAGAAGAAACTTCTATACACCATTGATTAAACAAGACTTTCTGTGATTCAGGGAGTGGACACAGCTGAGCATATAGAGAATAGGCTCTCATTATTCAAACATGGAGGCATATGGAGATTGATAGTGATAGATTCTCACTGACCCATTTACTTCTTTTATAGGATTACATAATGAGAACTACGGTTTGCACTTGGAAAGGGCATCTCTCTTACATGGGATATAGTTTGTAGCCATGTAAAAGAGACTATCAATTATTCATAGAAGGTTGTTGCTCACACCCTCAGGCTGATTTGCATGAATGAATGAGCTGATTTAACTGATTAGCCATAGACAAGTACTGGTAAATACACCACCACTCTGTCACCCAGACTGGAGTACAATGACATGATCTTGGCTCACTGCAACCTCTGTGTCAGGTTCTAACTGAAGTCTGAGGGGAGTCGGCAGGGCGAATGGTAGGTAGCTGGAAAACCACTTGAGGAATAGTAGACAGTTTTGACATGGCTTTACTCTTTCTCTGGGTGTGAGCAAGCTGTATGTACAGCATCAGCAGCATAGTTATACCTTTTACAGACAATAGTGGTTCCGAGCCAAGCATGAGCTCATGTGGGTGATCACCTAATGCACCTCATGTGGCATGGTTACATAATGTCTGGGGTTGTGCACCTGTACTCCAAACCTGCTGAGTCATGCTGCGCCAGAAGGCTGCCTCGGTCTACTCCTGACTAAAGAGCAGCCATTTCCCTTACACTTCACCCCCTAGGCTGAAGGCATCCTCTGGACAGGGACATGTGCCCATAGGGCAGAGCCCTGAATCCATAACCCATAACAACAATACAGAGAGCAACAGCTCACTGCTAGGACACCAGATATGCTACTTATGACTATTAGGGTCCATTGTAGGCCAGAGCTTAAGGATGCCTACCATCTCTGCAGGGGGTCATCAGTAAGGCTCTTGACTCCATTAATCTCTTGTGAGAACTGTTGCAGGACTGCTATTATGTTCTGCCAATTGTCAGCGATAAAGGTACAACATTGTGTTCCTAAAAGGGAACAGGAGCCTCCTTGGGCAGTAGTTATTATGTCTAAGGCCATTTGGTTTTGCAACACCACCTTTCTGATCTGACCAGTAAGGTGTTAACAGGAGGAGGGCCACTCGGGTGTAATTCAGAGCCTGAGTGGTGTGCTCTGCAAGAGCAGTAACTTGTGCTTATGACACCCACTCCAGAGATAGTCATTGCCAAGGAGTAGAACCACCAGGGGGCTCATCGAACTTGCAAAAACCAAAAGTGCAGTGCTTCCTGGTTATGTGGGTGTCTGGACAATATGGGGAGAACAGTGGCAGGTACATAAGGACACCCCCAGATACAACGTCTAGTCCAGTCCGCTGATAGGTAAGGCCACCTTGTGTCCCCACAGACCCATAAACCCCTAAGGAGCATAAAGTCCATTGGAGCTGACCTTAGTGGGGCTGCTTGTTCTACCACACCTTCCGTGTGGTGATACATGTTATGTTTTCACAGGCTGTGATGGGTACCCATCCCATAGTGGTATTACCTCAATGTTGCTCTATGCACTGTGGTGCCTGGGCCAGGGGTACTACATGTTCCCCCACTAGCCAGCCTCACCCATCATAAACACTGTGGGCCAGCAAGGGGGGGCAGGTGCACCATGGGTTTTGCGGCATCCTTTGTTCGAACCTTGATGCGTTGTGTTCCAGGTGTCAGCCATCGGACCCCAAGTCTCCAGCCGTGTTATCTGCAGACTGTGATTGTATGTGCCAAGGTAAGTCATCACAGCAGCTGCTGCTGGAAGGGCAGTGCAGATCCATCTGTTGGAAACATTGGTCACCTCAGTGTAGGTATGGGCCCAGTCCATAATGCAGTTGGAGCATGTTAACTTATGGTCAAGATGACAGCGCAGGCACAGATACTAACAGAGGTAAATCACGATTCTCAGGCAAAATAGAGGCTAATCTTTCATTCCTGAATAACAATGCAACCACCCAGGGCTTTTGCCCTGGGCGATGGTACCACACCTTCTCAGCTTGCCATGGTTCTTTTGAGTCCTGTATCTGTGCCAAAGTCACAGGAGAGCTCATAATATGCCACACAGACAGTACATATATTCCCTGGAGGAGGATTCCTTCCCTGGCCGTTCCCCTAAGAACAGTCAACTGTGTGGGGCTTGTTTTCAACACCCAAGAAGTGACATGCAAGTCATACTGTAAGTCCTCCTCCAGGGAGCTACAATGGCCAACCACCGGCATTGGCTGTGGGGGTAGAGGGTGGTTGGAGGGTCCATGGCCACAGCCAGGTTTTCTGTTCTCCTGCCTTCGGGGCACTGGGACAGTCAACAACAGGTTACCATTTGTCCCTATACCTGGTCGGAGGAGGTCATCCTTGGTACCTACCTGCAACTGAATGGGGGCAGGACCAGGCTGCCTTTCCATGCCCATTCATTCAAGGTTTGGAGCACTGGGTCTAGTCTGGAACTCAAGCCCCACAAAGATAGGGTTGTGACTTGCAAGCATAACCCATTCTTCAAGAGCTCATTATATCACTCAGTCATACTCACAGCTTGCAGGTTGTATGGCACATGGAATCCTCACTTTATGTCTGTTTGTTGCGCCCATTGTTGTACCTGTTGTCCAGTGAAATGTGTTATCTATCACTCTCAATGACCAGAGGGCTAACATACATAGCATATAAATGTTGCAGGGCCTGGATGGTGCTCTGTTGGTCAGCCACCCTGCAAGAGTAGGTGAACAACAGGCCTGTGGCTGTGACCATAGCTGTTAGTGCATGAGTATACCCTTGTGACTTTGGCAGAGGCCCTATGTACTGTACTTGCCATCTAGTCAAGGGCACTTTCCCTATCATCACTTGTTGTGTAACACTGAGCATCTGCCTCCATTTGGGGTATGCCTGAGCTGGGCATTTCTGACAAGCCTCCCAAATATCTTGTGTGGGCAGGGACAGACCCCAACGTTTATTGACCTGTTGCATCAATTTACCCCCGGCATGTCCAAGTTTCTGGTGTAGCCACAAGGCCACATCTCATGTAGGTACTGACTCTAACCATCGGACCTTGGCTGAGGCATCTGCCTCATCATGGCCAGGGGTGGCCAAAGGCATATGGCCTGACACATGATAAATAGTTATATCTTTCTGATGACCCGTTTCCCAGAGGTCTTGCCACATGGCTTGGCCCTAGATGTATTGGTGGCTGACTAGTCACTTCTGTATTTTCCAGGTAGTTAACAACAAGGTTAAGCCTTGATAGACCACCCAGCTATTGGTACAGATTACCATAGGTGTCACCTCCTTGGTGATCATCATCCATACTGCTCTAAGTTCAGCTCATTGGCTACTTTGTCCATACCTGGTTTCAAACCATATGATGTCAATACTTGGTTGGACTGCAACTCCAAGCAGCAGTAGCACCTTGGCTAGACCCATTAGTGTACCATGCCCTATCAGGAAGGGGGGACGCCCTTCCTTAAATGGTGAAGGCTCAGAGTCTAGGTGCTGCTCAAGCCCCATGGCCTTATCTTGCATTAGGACTACAGGTCCCAAAATCTGTTGCAACTCTGCTGCTAAGGGACTTGTACTCCACTGCTCCAAGTAGGCGCCCACTTCACCAAAGTGGATGTCTATGCCATCCCAGTCCAGGGGGTCGTTACCCATAAATGCACCCATCCCGCTATCAGGTAAGTCATCCACATGACAACTGCAGCCCATCCTGTCACATTCTCATAAGCCTGAAGAGTGGCATATACAGCTGCTAGCTGTTTCTCTTGTCAAGGAAAACTAGAGCTCAGCTTCCTTCCATAGTTGGGACCAAAAGCCTACTTGCATTCTCAGCCACTCTGTGTGCTACTACAGGCCCCAACCAAAACCATCTGTGGTCACATGCATATCTGGCTCAAACAGGCACCCCTGGTCAACTACCCATAGGATTTGTGCCTGCTGAATAGCCCACTTGGCTGCTAGGAAGGCGGTCTCAGCCACATCATCCCAATCCCAGGTAGAGCCCTTCTTTGTTAACAGATGCAGTGGTTTTTATCATATGAGCTAAATGGGGCACAAATGTCTACCAGTATCCCAGGAGGCCCACAAAAGTTTGCAGCTGCTTCACCATAGAGGGCCAGAGATATGTCTGAACCTTATAAATGATAGCCTCTCAGATGGTCTTTGTCTTACCTGACCGGATAACTTCCAAAAATTTGGCAGATAATCCAGGTCCTTGGACCTTGGATTCATTAACAGTCCAACCACATGCTGCCAAATGTTGCTGCAAAAGGGATGCGGCTCCTTCTAAATCTGCAAGAGAATCAGAGATTAACATAATATCATCAATATATTAGAATAGGCAGGCCCCTTCTGGACATTGCCAGGTGGCTAAATCTGTGACAATGAGACCATGACATATGGTGGGGCTATGCACAGAGCCCCGTGGCAACATTGTGAAAGTCCATTGTTGCCTGTCCCATGTGAAGGTGAACTGTTCCTGGCTCTCTGAAGCAATGTCAATGCAGAAAAATGCATCGGCCAAGTCCACAAGTCCACTACATAGTGATATGGTCCCAGTTCCATTCTCATGTGGTTCATCAAATCCATGATTGATGGTACAGTTGCATGCAAAGGGGTGTTATTTTATTCAGTTCCCGATAGTCTGCCGTCATCTGCCAAGTTCCGTCAGGCTTTCTAGCTGGCAACACTGGAGAATCATAGGGGCTGTGGGTTCCTCGCACTATCTGCACCTTCTCCAGCTTTTTAATTGTCTCAGTTATCTCTGTATGCCCATCTGGCAGATGATACTGTTGGGTGGATGTAACTCGTTGGGTTTGTGGCAAGACCTGAGGCTGGTGATATGTATGCCCACACAGTACCAACTTCATCACACAGAGAGTCTGAATTCCCCAGTCATGGTTTGTAACACCAGGCCATCTAAATGGTCCACCCCCAGAATATATTCTGGTATGAGATAGACATACACAGTGTTTAAATGGGGAGCCAAATGGCAGATACCAAGGTGCAGAGATACAGGTTTCACTGTTACTGGCTGCTATGTTAACAACATGTTATGTTACTGGTTATGTTATGTAACCAGTCTCCATAACCGTCAATGTAAGCAGGTTTGCCCAGAAATTTATCTGGTTTCTCATAAACAAGCCTGCAATCTGTGCCAGTATCCACCAGCAACAGCACTTACTATACATTGGTGGGGAAGCAGTGGATTGCTGATTCCACATGTGGCCTCTAGTCATCTGGTGTCCTCCCAAGCCAGGCACCTTGGCCAGTTCCATAATCAAACAGGGAAAGCTCTACATTTCTGGTTGGCTGCAGGAAGTAGTCTTTGAGCTGAAGCTCCCAGGCAGGACTGGGTCACACAGAAATGTCCTTCCACTTGGACATTTTCTGGAATTGGTGCTTCAGGGACAATTGTCTCCACAAAGTTAAGAGTACTTCATTAGGCTGCTTATTGATTTTCTCTTGGTCGACTCTGGCCAGAATCACATCTATCCACATCTGTGAGCATGCCGTTCATTGGGACTCCCTTTTCTCCCATGGGATGGGGGAGCCCCACAAGCTGGACATCTTCCCCTTCTTTACTGTACAGATCCCTTGGTCCCACTGATGGCCTTCTGCTTCCCCGAGAGCTTCCATAGCAGTGGTCACTTCATGTATTCAGCACCCTACATATGGGGTGAGGATAGCAGCTAGGGAGCAAAAGGCACTTGGGGGAATGGAACCCAACACGAGATCCCTCATGTGGGAGGCAAAATGTTCATCATCTGGCCCATAGGTATTCAGGTCAAACATAGCCTGCCACATACCCATCTCCCCAGTGACTTGCACAAAATCGGCATATGACTGCCATTTAGTCATGATTTTGGATATTTCACCAGTGTCATTCCACACTTTGTATGGCTTCCTATAGTCACTCAATCAGGGTGTGGTCATCTTGCCCTTGTGCCAACCTCCTGCTCACCTGCAACTGCTGATGGAGGGACGGGTGAATCGTGATCGAGGATAGCTTTTCCATCTCAGAGGTGGAACAGAAGATACTATCTGCTCCCTTTTCCTATAAACAAAGCATCCATACAGGCAGAGGTCCCCCTAGACCCTGGAGGCACTGCTTTCCTAATTCCCACAGCTCAGCTGAGGTAAAGGCAGTGTATGAAGTATGTTTCATTACAGTGTTGGGTCCCTGAGCCTGCTCTTGGGGCCCCAATGGCTATTCATGATCTACCTTCTGACAGACCACTGGGTGAACTCACAATGGGGGTTCTTCCTCCTCCGTATCAGAGTGGGAATCTCTGGCTGAGACCAGCGACTCAGGCCTGCATTCACAGCAGCCTCAAATTCCTTTTCCAAGCTCTGTAGCCAGGTCTCCAGGTGCCCTGCCTGCATCTGGAAGTTCCCATTCATGGAAGCTTTTAACTCTTTTTCTGAGCTGTGTAGCCAGGCCTCCAGGCTCCATGTCTGCACCTGGAGGACCCTTACCTGTGCTGCATCCCTCGGGGACTTGGTGTGTACTTCTTGTAGCACAGTCAAAAATGCCCATCTAACTCTGCCGGCAAAAGCTCGCTCCTTCTTGGTGCTGTGCACTTCTGGCTGCTTCAGTGCCTTTTCCATGCTCCTGAGGGACCCATCTACCACTGCCAAGGTTTCTACCAGAGCCCATCTGAGCAGCATAGCTGCCACTGGATATCACAGCTCATGTTGCGGCCACATGACCCATCCAGAGGCAGCAGGGACTGAAGGCTCACTCACCTCAGGATCCTGCTTGTGATGCCAATTGTCAGGTTCTAACTGAAGTCTGAGTGAAGTTGGTAGGCAAGTGGTGCGTAGCTGGAAAAACATTCGAGGAATTGTAGACAGTTTCAACATGGCTTTACTCTTTTTCTGGGTGTGAGCAAGGTGTATGTACAACATCAGCAGGGTAGTTTTACCTTTTACAGACAATAGTGGCCCTGAGCCAAGCACGAGCTCATGTGGGTGATTGTCTATGTGCCTCACGTGGTGTGGTTACGTAATGTGCAGGGTTGTGCGCCTGTGCTCCAAACCCACTGAGTCATGCTGCACCAGAAGGCTGCCTCAGCCTACTCCTGAATAAAGCACAGCCATTTCCCTTAAACTCTGCCTCCCAGGTTCAAGTGATTCTCATGCCTCAGACTCCTGAGTAGCTGGGATTACAGGCATGTGACGTCACACCCAGTTAATTTTTGTATTTTAGTAGAGAAGGAGTTTTGCCATGTTGGCCAGGCTGGTCCTGAACTCCTGGCCTCAAGTGATCTGCCTGATTTGGCCTCCCAAAGTGTTGGGATCATAGGCATGAGCCACCACACCTGGCTATTTCCTTTTAACATCTCTATTGTCCCTCATTCTTTCTCTAGTTACTTATTCACCAGGTCATTTCATCCAGTCTTAGGACATTGATCTGGTTTGGCTGTGTCCACACTCAAATCTCGTCTTGAATTGGTAGTTCCTATAATCCCCACATATCATGGGAGGGACCTAGTGGGAGTTAACTTAATCATGGAGGTAGTTACCCTCATGCTTTTCTTGTGATAGTGAGTGAGTTCTCCAGAAATATGATGGTTTTATAAGGAGCTTTTCCCCCTTTAGCTCAGCACTTCTCCTTCCTGCCACCATTTGAAGAAGAGTATGTTTGCTTCCCCTTCTGCCATGATTTGTAAGTTTCCTGAGGTGTCCCCAGCCATGCTGAACTGTGAGTCAATTAAGCCTCTTCCCTTTCTAAATTACCCAGTCTCGGGTATGTCTTTATTAGCAGTATGAAAACGAACTAAAACACTGAGCAAATAAATTGTTTATGACATTATACTCTCCTGAGATGAGAATGAATCACTTTATGTCATAATAATATGATATATTCTCTGGATTATTATAAAAGTTTTAAGGTATAATATGAGAAAGTCATGTTTAGGCTTACATCTGGAGTTATATTTGATTTGCCCTCTTAGATAAATTTCCAAGCAATATGTCACATTGTTCTTTATCTTATTCTAATAATTAATCTTGTGTTTGAAATCAAATAGGAAACATTATTTTCTGTTTTCTGAATTTGAATTTGTAATATACCCAACAGTTCTTCGTTTCCTCCTTCTTTTTTCTACCACCCCTTTATCATAATGATATATAAAATACAAAATAGGGAGTGGGAACAATTAGATACTTTTGACACATTCCATGTTCTACATCAATAAATGGATTTTAAATGGAACACAAGATGATCTATATTTCTCTAAAACTGACTAATACATTGAGCTAATCTGAGAAAAATGATGTGGTACACAATTCTGAAGGTTAGCTGACAAAACAAATAGTTGAAATAGTTTTTTTTTTATTTTTCACATTAAGATGTTACATTTCAAACTAATGCTACACATAATACAATTCCGAGTTAGCAGGCTTATCTTTTTCATGAAAATCTGAAATGCAAGCCATTTATTTCTACAACTGTAAATGTAAATTGCTCAGACATATCATGTTAGTGATCAGAAATCACCAACCTATTTTTCTTTGAGTACGGGCTCTTGCATCAGTAGCCTTTGAAAAATATATCAATTCCTTGTTTTCCCTGATAAGGAGGAAATGTGACAAAGAGAACTAGAAGCACATGGCCATTTGGACAAATAAACACATTTAATAAAATGTCTTAGAATTGTAGATAAAAACAAAAAAATGAAAGCATGCCAAAACTAGTGATACTTGAGTAAGATCTGTAGTCTAATTCACTGTATTGGACCATCAGTTTCCTGGTTCTGAAAATGCACTGGGGTAATGTAAGATGTTGCCATCAGACAAATCTGGATGACAGGTACAAGAGACCTCTCTGTACTACTCTGGCAACTCTTTATGACTCTGTAATTATTTCAAATTGAAAAAAATTGAAATGCAGAAATAAAAACAATACAAAAATTAGCAAAGCTTAGAATATGGTAAAAATATTTACAACAGAAAACCAATCACTTGGTATGTTGTCTTTACATTTCCATAGTTTGTATTTTCAGGTTTATAAGGGCACAGTTGTATTTCCAAAATAAGCAGCAAAGCAGCAGATACTAAATAATGTAATATAAAATTGATTTCATTTATTAGTGTAACTGGGAAGTATTAGAGGTGCCAGACTGATATATAACATCTAATCAAAGGAAAAGCACCCAATTGCTAATTTCAATGGCTCATATGATAATAAATTCTCAATCTATGCTAAATTTTTTAATGTTCCTAAGCAACTGTAGTCCTCCAGTGACTTCATTATGATCATGTTAATGTGTGTTTTTACTCAAGGGTAGTTTGAGAAGCAAATTATAACTACTATGAATACTGGAATTACGAGGGGAAATTCCAAATATCATATTATTTTGATATTGTAAATAGTTCTATGCATAATATCAAAATAGATGATGTTTACAATAATATCTAGGGCTTGAGGGCTCTTCTGGTGTAGTAATTCATGAGTTTTCTAACCTTAGACTGGGGACATATTGGTAATTTATTTCATTTCATGTAATTCATTTCAAGCTGGAAAGACTCTCAGGTTACACTTTCAGGGTTTCCCAGGTGTAACAGCTTATGATGTATTTGTGACTCTGGTGATAATTCTAAATATTACAACTGCAACTCTCATGATATTTACACTGGATCTGGCACTGTTACCTAGAATAGAGAATGGCAGCTGCCTGCTTACAACAACACTTCCTGCAGTTTAGTAGTTGATACTCATTTTAAAAATCCAGTCTTAAAACTTTTTAAAGTCCATGTAGGCTCCTTAGTTTCTAGTGATGAAACCTGCAAATAGTAAAGTACAACTTAAATACCAGCAAAGTATAGTCATGTGCCGCATAATAACATGCTGTACAGGTTTGTAGCCTGGGAAAAATTGTGTATACCATATAGCCTAGGTGTGTGGTGTGTAGTAGGCTATACTATCTATGTTTGTGTAAGTGCACTCTACGATGTTCACACATAGATGAAATCATCCAATGATTCATTTCTCAGAACATATCCCTATCATTTAGCAATGCATGACTATAATAGGATAATCTAGAAACATTGGAACTTCTATATTTAAGTAAGTGTTGTCTTTTAAAAGGATGTTATTTTAGGAGTTTTTATGCTTATTTCAGTGACTCTGCCATTGTTCAAATATATTGGCCTCATCTATGGGCTTTGCCTATGGGTAAAGACCCCTGCTTTTAATTATTATGGTAAAAATCACAAAACACGAGACCTATCCCCTGAATACATTTTAAGGGTACTGTACAGTATTCTTAACCATAAGCACAATTTTTACAGCAGATCTCTAGAACTGTTTCATCTTGCGTGACCGAAACTTTATACCCATTGAGCAACATATTAGGGTTCTCCAAACAGAACCAATAGTACACATGTATACACATACACATTGACTTTGTAATATACCCAAAGTTCTTCTCCTCCTCCTTCTTTCTTCTACCACCCCTTCTTCACAATGATGATACATAAAATACAAAGGAGGGAGTGGGAGCAATTAAACACTTTTGACACATTCCATGTTCTACATCAATAAATAGGTTTTAAATGGAACACAACATGATCTATATTTCTGCAAAACTGACTAATACATTGAGCTGTGTGTGTGTGTGTGTGTACTGTTGATTCTGTCTCTCTGGAGAACCCTAATATGTTGATCAATGGGTATAAAGTTTCAGTCATATAAGCATGTGTATATATATATACATATATATATACACACACACACACACACACATACACACATATTTATTTATTACAGGGAATTGCCTCAGCAATTATGGAGGCTAAGTTCCAAGATTGGCTTTTGGCTAGCAGGAGACACAGGAGAGCTAATGCATAGTTTCAGTCTGAGTTCAAAGGCCTGAGAACACAAATTATTAACATTTTCTTTTTATGAATTTTTGGCAACCATAAAGGAAGAAAATTTCTCATTATACTAAGATTAACTAATCTTTATGAATCATTCCTTAAGGATTTTTTTTAGTCTATATGTTTCTAGTAAGTGTTGTCTTTTAAAAGAGTGTCATTTTAGGAGTTTATCTGCTTATTTCAGTGACTCTGCCATTGTTCAAATATATTGGCCTCGTCTTTGGGCTTTGCCTATGGGTAAAGACCCCTACTTAGTTATTGCAGTAAAAATCACAAAACAGAAGACCTGTCCCCCTAATACATTTTAAGGGTACTGTACGGTATTGTTAACCATAGTTAGCATAGCCTATGTTAAACATAGTCTATATGTTTAAAATAAGTACACAATACTGGTAATGTATTATTAGATAGCATGGCTAATTTCTAGACTATTATGAGAAATTCTTTTAAAAATTTAAATTATAGATGGCTTAGAAAATTATAGAATTCAGGTTAAGTCAACTAGAATGTGTTTTTCTAATCTTGCAATTCTATTTCTGTAATAGCTCCTTTTTTCCATACCCACCATAAATGATAGTTTTAAATAAATATTTTAGTGGTATTTGCCAACCCTTTGCATATATTTAGTTATATGACTATAAACTTACTAGGGGTCAAAATACTGAATCTTACTGTGTCTGTCCGTATGAAAACAGATTTCTTTACTATACATCTAACTTGTCCTATGAGCTGTCAAAGGGCTTAAAGCCTTCAAGGATGTTATGTCTTTACTTAAACATATTAACTAGCATGGATATTCACTAAAAAGCAAGATAAAAATTCTACTTTTTAAATGTAAAATGCCAAGTCAAATAAAAAAAGAAAGAAAAAAAGCTGAAAAAGTATCTAGAATTAGGAAGTGGTACCAGTAGTTTTCTTTATGACTGGAAAACATAAATCAGTGTGGTTTGTTGTTTGTGGCTTGGCAGCATAAACATCACCTGGGAATTTGAAAGAAATGTAGAATGTCAACCTCCATTCAAGATCAACTTAATTAGAGCCTTCATCTTAAAATCTTAACAAGACCCTCATTAAGCATGTTAGGTTTGATAAGTACATTTTAAGGGTACTTTTAATCTGGCAATGGTGAAGTAGGATGGTGAGAAGACTTGTTAGGTGGCTCTTGAAAGAGTCAGGTATGTGATACTGAAGGCCTGAATGGTATAGTGGCAGTGTGAATAGGGATTGATGCAAGCTGCACATTTCTCTATAATCTCTGGAGATTTTTAAAGTCATTTTTGTGCTTAGGCTCCACTCTAAATTTTTTTTTTTTTTTTTTAACAATGGATCTGAGGTGAAACCTAGATAATGAGTATTTTTAAAAAGGTCCCCTAATGGTTCCAAATGTGCAGCCAAGGTTGAGAACCAGCGCCCCACTGCTCCTGGGATTGGATGTTTTTAAAGAAACTATATTATCTAACATTTTGTAAACAGAGTAAAAGTAAATAAGGATGTAGTATAATAGTAACACAAAAATGATGTATACAAAAAGACGCTATTCATTTTAAAAGTTTGAGTTAGCATTTCTTTTCTTTCTTTCTTTTTTAAACACCCTTTATTCATTTGGGTCATGAATTATCAAATAAAGTTTATCTTCTCCTACAGATTTTCACTGTATGGAATTTTGTTCATGCCTTAAATAAATTTTTAAAAATATGTTTAGAAACTAAACACATAGAATAAATTGTTTTTTTTTAAAAAATTGTAATTAATACATTGAAAATTCTCTGTGGGGGAAATCACAAGGCATGAATATTATATATCTAATTATGAAATGCAAGCTTATTAAGAGACAAACATTTCATTAAAGAGTGAATAGAACATAAGAAATATATTTAGGCAGCCGGTTAATGTAGAGTTAAATAATTTCAATGTGAAAGTATTTCTTTGCTATGTTTTACCATGACTATTATGAATTGTCAGTGTTTCTCAATACTAATGTTGGGGCTTAGTATTATTACCCTTCTTTAGATAGTCTGTTGCACATTTTTGACACCCAGTTGGTATATACCAGTAAGCACTTGGGCTGGGGTTACTGAGTCTGCATATCTTGGCTACACATTCAAAGTTTTTTGGTTATTCCTTTTACAGGGCATAATTATTCACAGTGTTAGCAATATCAAACAGTGTCCAAAAGTCAGAGTTTCCACTAATTCAGTTTTTTTTCCCTCTGTTTCTGAGATAAATTCATGCTATTTATTTTGTTGCTCAGAGAGGAAAGGAACTATTTTTTTTTTCCTTGAGCACATGCTTTTTGTCATACATTGTGCTAAAAACTTTACATACAAACCCTTTGATTCTCATAACAAACTTGCCAGGTACCATTAAACTCAAACCTGCTTGACTTCAAGCTCATGCACTTTTGACCGAATGCATCATCTTTCCTTGTTAAATGTCCTAGAGCTCAAGACAGGTGATGTTTAACAATATTTAGCAGAAAATCCTTTTGCTTGCTCTTACACAGCATCTTTCTTGAGGTTGCTGAAGTAGTATCAGAAAATGCTGTATACTTTTGTTTTAAATTCTCTAGCCTTTCATTTCCTTCATGGTGTAAAATCAGGAGTCTTACTGTCAGGTTCCTGCCCACATTTCCAGATTCTTCTTTCATATAACCACACCTGCTATGGGTCCTGTGAAAACAAATCTACTTCAGTTCTCTGAACCTGCTTGGGTTCTTCTAAGCTGTTCTTCTGTCCATGTTGTTTTTTGCTCTGCCTGAAATGCTTTTATTCCTTCTTAATTCTATGACACATTTTTAACTTTCTGTATTAATCCGGGTTCTCCAGAGAAACAAAATCAGTAAGATTTATGTATATTGATAGATATAGATATATAGATTTACTATAAGGAATTGGCTCACATGGTTTTGAAGGCTGAGAAGTTCTAGGATCTGCAGTCAACAAATTGCAGGTGATAGTTATAGTCTGAGTTTGAAGGCTTGAGATCCAGGAGGGCTGATGGAGTGTAAGTTTCAGTCTAAGTCAAGTGTCAAGGGAGAAGACTGATGTCCCAACTCAAAGATAGTTGGGTAAAGTGCAAATTCTTTTTTACTCTACCTCTTTGTTGTACTCAGGCCTTCAGTGGGCTGGATAAGGCCCTCCCATATTGGGAAGGGCAATCTGCTTTATTTAGTTTACCGATTCAAATGTTAATCTCATTCAGAAATACTCTCACAGACATACACAGAATAATGTTTAGCCAAATATATGGACACCCCATGACTCAGCGAAGTTGATACACAAAATTAATTACCACATCTTTCTTCAAGATTTAACCTAAAGGTCATATATGCTTTTACATACGTGAACAGGGTAGCAAATGCTACCTGTTCAACTGATCTATTTCTTTTTCGAAAGGGCACACAACTAGACTATGTTACCCAAGCTCCCTTGTGCTTCAGTGAAGCCATGCCATCTCAAACTTTTCTTCCACACAATCTACTTCTCTCTCTTCTCCTGTCTGTTAGTCATTTGCTTATACAGACAAGGAGTCTTTAGGGGCCATGTATTGAAGATGCAGGTAGCAGTGTTCCTGAACGTTTGCAAGGAGCACTTCAGTCACTCTTTCACCCTGCCAAAGCTTCACTGTCCTATTGATTGAATTGTACGTGAGAAATAAAATGTCATCATATTAAGCCACTGAGATTTGTATGTTTATTTGTTATAGCAGCAAGTCTTAATTTACCTAATACACACATTGTGACAGATGTTCTTAATGTCTCACCCCATATTGTTACATGTCCAGCTTTGAGATCCCTGCATGTGGGGTAGAGTTTCTGGCATGCTGACCAATTCCCATTTTAAGCATCTGTTCCTCTGTGCTTCACTTTATGAAGGATTTATCTGGCACCATAGAAGCTTACCATGCACAGTGACAACCTAGAAGAGTGAGAGAGAGCCTCAGCCAACAGGGAACCGGAGTCAGTAGATAAAATGCTTGAGGCTTTCCATCTAGCGGTGAGATAAATATGAAGCATGTTTCATATGGTTCTTAGAGGGTTCACAGTGGGATTTAGCCCCAGTGCCCATAGTGGTAACCTGCTCGTTAACGAACTGTTTATATTGGCCTTTCTCCATTCCCTGTCTCACACATACTTCCTGGAATCATGTCAAATATACTGCACCTAAGGTCTTCTATCTAGGTCAACTTTTGGGGGACCCAAAAGAAGACACGTATCTAATGTAGCTTATCTCACATTGCTTTAAATCTTTGTCCTTATGTCTATGTCTTCCACTAGATTATGAGACTCTTAAGGGACTGTAGTAGGTAGAAATTTAGATGGCTCCCAAGATTCCTGCTTCCTGGTATACATGCTCCAAATAATCTCCCCTTGAGTGTGAGAAGAACTTTTGAATATAATGATATAGTCACTCTTTTGATTAGGCTACAATATATGGCAAAGATAATGATTATGTTACTTTATACACAATATAGCTGACTAAAGTCAGAGATTCCCCTGCTGACCTTGAAAAAGCAAGTCACCATGAATTCAACAGGTGCAAAGAAATGAATTCTGTCAACAATCAGGTGACTTTGGAAGAGGTTTCTGAGCCTCAGACGAGACCCCAGTCTGGCCAATACTTTGAAGCCTTGTGAGAATCTGACCATCCAACTAAGCCTTGCCTTGACTCCTGACCCATGGAAACTGTGAGATAATAAATGTATGTTGTTTTAAGCTATTATGTTTGGGATAATTTCTTACATCATAGACAACTATTGCAGCTGTGTAGTTATTCTTTTAAAAATTAATATGAACTATTTCAAATATATAGAAAGTAATGCAGAATAGTATAAATAGTATCATGTATCCAATATGAAGAAATAGAGTATTACAAGTAATGTTGAAACTTGTTGTATAGCCTTTTCTAATTCTGCTTTTCTTAATTCTTCCTGAGAAGCAACCCACTGTAATGAAGGTGTTGATTAGCATTTATGTGCATTTTTTAGAACAGTATTTTGCTATATATGTGTACGTCTAAAAGCAACATATCATTTATTTCTGTTTGATTTTTCCTCTACTAGAAATAGATTAAAACGCTTTCATTAGGATTGCTTCCTGTTAATTTTTCTTTGTATCATCATCCAGTTTCATATTAAGAATTTTAACAACATTTTGTTAATTGCTGTGACAGAGACATTTAATGTTACTGAATAAGCATGTGCTTCATCACATCTGCCAGCTCCCTAAACAGTTGGGTCATGCCATGTGACAAGTTCTGGCCAACTGCTTGGCAATTGGCAACCAAGGAAGCTGTATATTGAGATGTTTGAACCATAAGTTTGAACCTGCTGGGACTTATCTGGGGAAACCCCACCCCCGATATTTAACATGGGTTCTTTTCTATTTCCCTAAGCATCTCAGCTGGTCTGAGAAATAAAGAGAACGAGTACAAAAGAGAGAAATTTTAAAGCTGGATATCTGTGGGAGACATCACATGGCAGCAGGTTCCGTGATGCTCTCCGAGCTGTAAAACAAGCATGTTTTTATCAGTGATTTTCAAAACGGGAGGGAGTGCACGAATAGGGTGTGGGTTACAGAGATCACATACTTCACAAGGTAATAAAATATCACAAAGCAAGTGGAGGCAGGGCGAGATCACAGGACCACAGGACGGAGCAAAATTAAAATTGCTAATGAAGTTTCGGGCATGCATTGTCATTGATAACATCTTATCAAGAGACAGAGTTTGAGAGCAGACAACCTATCTGACCAAAATTTATTAGGCAGGAATTTCCTTGTTCTGATAAGCCTGGGAGTGCTACAGGAGACCGGGACTTATTTCATCCCTTTGGCTTTGACCATAAAAGGTGGCTGCCTCTACGGAGGCTGTTCATAGGCCTACACTCAGGGGCACATTCTCTTTCTCAGGAATGTTCCTTTCTGAGAAAAAGAATTCAGTGATATTTCTTCTATTTGCTTTTGAAAGAAGAGAAATATGGCTCTGTTCCGTCCAGCTCACTGGCAGTCACAGTCCAAGGCCATTTCCCTTGTTCCCTGAACATTGCTGTTATCCTGTTCCTTTTTTCAGGGTGCCCAGATTTCATATTGTTCAAGCACACATGCTCTACAAACAATTTGTGCAGTTAATGCAATCATCACAGGGTCCTGAGGCAACATACATCCTCCTCAGTTTATGAAGATGATGGGATTAAGAGATTAAAGTAAAGACAGGCATAGGAAATCACAAGGGTATTGATTGGGGAAGTGATAAGTGTCCATGAAATCTTCACAATTTTTGTTCAGAGATTGCAGTAAAGACAGGTGCAAGAAATTATAAAAGTATTAATTTGGGGAACTAATAAATGTCCATGAAATCTTCACAATTTATGTTCTTCTGCCATGGCTTCAGCTGGTCCCTCTGTTCCGGGTCCCTGACTTCCCGCAACAGGGACTTCTGAGTCACCACACGGTAAACTGCTGGTCTGCAGAGGTATAAAATTTGGCTAGAACTTCGTGTGAGTGAAAAATAAACCTTTTGTTTGTGAAGCCAGTATAACTTATTGTAGCATAGCCTACATTATTCTGTCTGATGTAGAAAAATACAAGTTCATGTTATTTTATACTGATGTTATTGTGTTCCTTTAATAATTTATCCTTATTAAACCCTTTGCCTCATATTTTACCTGATAATTTTTTGATCATCTGATTATTTTCAACCCTTTGTTTTATTTAAGACCTGTAACTAGGCTATAGCTGGGTGTATTTTAAAAATCAAATCTAATAGTTTTTTCTCTTCTTTTAGGTATTTTAATCCACTTACATTTTTGAAATTACTAATAGATTTACTTAGACTTATTTCTATGATTTTATTATTATCAAGATTTTAATTCCAAGTTTTTAAAAAAACCATCATTAGCTGTCATTTGATATTATAGTCAGTAGTTGGTATAATTTGTTAGCTTATTGTTAAAAAATTGTTTTCTGTATTTAGTGTTGTTTTATTCCAGCCCCTTATTTAAAAGACTATTCCCTCTGGGCTCATCATTGATCTGAATGAGGTGCCTACTCTTTTAACAGTGTTTATTATGTGTGTATATGAAGGTCTGTAGATAATAAGCACCATTAAACTCTTTTGCATATGAAAATGTCCTTATTTCACCTTTACCTTTGAATGATATGTATAGCATTCAGTTATTTTTCTAAAATATTTTGCTGATATTACTTTACAAACTTCTGGTGGCTATAATTGCTGTGGATAAGTCAGCTCTTAGCTGAACTGTCATTCCTTTGTAGATAGTCTCTTCTTTGACTTATTCTAGGTTTTTCTTTATCAGGAAGTTCTGAAATTTCACTATAATGCGTCTATTTTTTAACATAATATTCAAATTTAAGTTTTGATCTGAGAGTTTCAGTTTTTCATTCTTGAATATTCTTAATCATTGCCTCTTCACCATTCCTTCTGTTTTTGTTTTTGTTTTTTTTCCCTGAACCTCTCACTAAACACACCTGAGGTCACTTGACCTATTTTTCTTGTTCCTTATTTGCTCTTTATTTTCATGATCTTTCCAAGTTCTGGGTGATTTCCCCACTACTAATTGTCTCTTTATCGAAGTTTATTTTTAAGTTTGATTGCATTTTTTATTTCAATGACTATATTTGAACTTTGAAGACATTTAATTAATTCTTTTTCATATCTATTTGGTTGTTTCAGCTATATCTTATTTTGTTTCATAATTTGTTATTTTTGTATGAGATTATTGCTGTGTTAATCTCTGTGAATGTATTGTTTCACAGATAAAGGTTCTAAGAATTTGTTTTCCTTGCAATAATTTATTTTGCAATTGTGGATTTTGTTTTCTGTTTTCCTTAAATATTTATTCATATGTTTTAGAATATTTTGAGGGTTTTTTTTTTGAGGTAGAAAATATTTGTTCCCCCCTCTTTTTTTAAAATTCACTTCACCTAACAAAATCAACCATTTTAATGTGAGCAATCCAATGGTATTTAGTACATTCACCATGTTGTATAATCACCACCTCCATCTAGTTATATAACATTTCCACCTCTCCAAAAGATAATCTCATATCCATTAACCATTTTATCCCCATTTCCTCTCCTCTGAGTCCCTGACAATCATCAATTTGTATTCTGTCTCTGTACATATAGCTATTCTGAATATTTCATGTAAACAAAGGCATTATAGTATGTGACCTTTTGTGTCTGGCTTCTTTCACTTAGGATGTTTTTGAGGTTCATTGCTATAGTATGTATCAGTACTTCTATTTATATCTGGGTAGCATTCCGTTGTATGTACAGACCACAGTTTGTTTATTCATTCATCTGATGATGGACATCTGAGCTGTTTCCACCTTTTGGCTACTGCAAATAGTGCTTCTGTGAGTAAACATGTGCCTGCACTTGAGTACCTGTTTTCAATTCTCTTGGGTAAATACCTAGTTTACATCTTGGAGTGGAATTGTGGGGCATAATAGGGTTTTCCCTGCAATAAACTGTTATTTAAGAACAGTTCTAGATTTACATAAAATGTATGAAGATTGATAGAATCCCATATATGCCATATTCAGTTTCCAGGGTTACTAGCATCTTACATTAGTATGGTACATTTGTTACAATTAATGACACAACATTGATATATTCATATAAACTGAAGTCCATACTTTATTCAAATGTCCTAATTAGGTTTTTACCTAATGCCTTTACTTTGCTCCAGAATCCCATGCAGTATATACCACATTATAGTTTGTCATCCTGTCCTTTAGGTTCCTCTTGGCTGTGACAGTTTTTTTAAAGATTAATTGGTTTCCTCATTTTAATTTTATTTTTAATTGACAAATAATGATTGCATATATCTACTGAGTACAATACGATGTTTTAATATATGTTTACAATGTGAACTAATTAAATCAGGCTAATTTACAAATCCATCACCTCATATACTTATGTTTTGTGGTGAAAACATTTAAAACCTCCTCTTTCAGCAATTTCAAATATACATCATTATTTATTATAGTCACCATTCTGTGCATTAGATCACTAAAGCTTTTTCCTCCTGTCTGACTGAAACTTTTTACCCTTTGATCAACATCTTTCCTTTCCCTATTCACCTCTTCCCTCAGCCTCTCATAGCCACCATTCTACTTTCTACCCCTGTGAGTTTAACTTTTTTAGATTTCACATATAAGGGAGATCATGTCGTGTTTGTCTTTCTGTGTCTGGTTTATTTTACTTAGCATAATGTCCTTCAGGTTCATCCACGTTGTTGCAAATAACAAGATTTCTCCCCCTTTTAAGGTTGAGCAGTATTCCATTGTGTATATATATCACATTTTAAAAATCCCTTTATCTGATGATTGACACCTAGTTGCTTCTATATCTTAGCTATTTTGAATATTGCTATAGTGAACATGGAAGTGGAAATATCTCCTTAGCATACCAATTTCAATTCCTTTGGATATGTACACAGAAATGGGATTACGGATCACATGATCATTCTATTTTTAGTTTTCTGAGAAACTTCCAAACTATTTTCCATAATGGCTGTATTTTACATTTCCAACAACAGTGCCCAAGGTTCCCTTTTCTCCACACCCTTGAAAGTACTTGTTAACTTTTTAACTATGACAGTTGTTCAAATTCTTTTTTGATGTCTATTGCAGTTTTGAGGAGTACTGTGTAGATATTTTGTTGAATGACTTTCAATTGGAATTTTTGTTTTGTTTTGTTTTGAGACAGGGTTTCACTCTGTTGCCTAGGCTGGAATACAGTGGTGTGATCATAGCCCACTGCAGCCTCAAACTCCTGAGCTCGAGCAGTTCTCCACCTCAGCCTCTCAAATAGCTGGAACTACAAGAGCATGCCACTGTGCCCAGGTAATTTTTTTATTGTTTTGTAGAGACAGGGTCTTGCTATATTGTCCAGGCTGGTCTTTAACTCCTGGGCTCATGTGATGCTCCTGACTTAGCCTCCCAAAGTGTTGGGATAACAGGTGTGAGCCACCCTATCTGGCTTAATTGGAAGTTATTTGATTTTTGTTCATAATTACACTGGGGTTATTTGTTTTGGGAGGAAAATCATAGAGGTAAAGCACCATTTTAATCAACTCATCTCAAGGGTACATATTATCAACATAATTATTACCATTGGTATTGACCTTTATCACCTGGCTGTGGTAGTTTTTGCCAGGTTTCTAAAATTGTTTTTTAATTTGAAAGGAAGTAACTATCTGCATTCCACACAGTGAAGAGTTGTGCTCCATCTCCTGGATTGTGGAGTATGTATATAAATAATTTGGAGCTTTTCTTTGTTCTTATTTATTTATTTATTTATTCAAGCATTTATATTTAAATCAGCACTCATGTCAGTATGACATTTATTTTAGAGTTTGGGCTATAATCCAATATTACTTAATTCTAGTGCTCAAATTATTCATATGCACTGCACCTGTTTTTATCTGAGAAATGATTATTTAAGGCATGAATCAGATTTTCTTCTTTGCCTTGTTCCAGAAAGCTTAGAGCCACATCTGTGGCCTTGCAAAAATTGCTCAGAAATTGATGCAGTTTTACATTATTCTGATGTCTGATTCTGGTCTATTGGTAGCGTTGTTCTTCTTTTTTCTTTTCACTTTCTTCCATTTCATATTATCTTGCTGTGTTTTATAAATTTAAGCCACTTTAAATTCTACAAATCTTTACAAAACCTAAAGATGGTCTTAACATCCTGAATTCAGTAATTTTTGCCAGATATTCCAGATCTTATCTCTATTAAGAAGGCCAGAAGTAGCTATCTGTCTTTATTTATCTTCCTTTTATTCCAACAATCATCCATGTCTCTTCTGTCTCTCACTGCATATGAATTGACTACTGCCAATGCTCCATCTGGGCTCCTGCTTTGGGGGGCTGCTGGACATTGCCTTGCCGTGAAGTGCTGCACAGAGCTGTGCCAGGTGTTGGACAGCTGCCTGGCCAGGCTTCACATCAAGCTGGTTTCTCACTGGCAGAGCCAGAGTAGCTAGAGTGAGATTTCACCTTCAATGGGCTCCTTTGGGCTCATTGTTTTTCTTTGCGCTTTTAATAGATTGTCTAACTAACTGCACTGGCAGAAAAGGTGGCCATTGTGAAGTATGTAACAATTGTTAATGCCATGAAGATTTTGTAGAACACGGTGATCTTGGATTACCTGCCTGCTTTGGTGCTGTTTCAAGCTTTAGCTCTAATTCAACAGAAACCTGTATTCCTAGTTCATTTCAAAGAGTCTAAGTTTCTTTTTACTGGGAAGAGTCTAGTGGTACCTTCCTCCACATATTATGGCTGGGATGGAATAAGATAAAGTTAGCAAAGTTTTCAACATAGGGCCAGCACATAGCTCTAAAAATGGTGGCTCTTATGGTCATCATAGTGAACCAGTTTACATAATTATCCAAAGTTTAACTTTTTGTTTCTGCTGTGTGCTTTGTTTTGTAATTGGAAGTGCAGTAGAGAGCAAGTGGGCTGAAGTCATGGCTGGAATGATCTTGGCTACCAGGCTAGTAGGAAACAGTCTCGGCTTAGAAGCTTGGGGTAAGAGAGTTGTGAATTCAGATACCACCTTTATCATTTAGTAGCTGTATTATTTGGGGCTAAGTACTTAACCTCTCTTAGGCTCAGTTTCTCCATCCTTAAAATGGTGATAATGAAGCTATCTCAGAGAGATGTCATGAGGTGAAAGTGAGAGGTGACAATGTGCTAGCAGCCCTCACTCTCAGTGCCTCCTCAACCTTGGTGTCCACTGTGGCAGCACTTGAGGAGCCCTTCAGCCTTCCACTGCACTGTGGGAGTCCCTCTCTGGGCTGGCTGAGGCCAAAGCCAGCTCCCTTTGCTTGCAGGGAGGTGTGGAGGGAGAGGCATGGGCGGGAACCGGGGCTGCACGTAGTGCTTACAGGCCAGCGTGAGTTCCCATGGGCACGGTCGCGGGCTTGGCGGGCCCCTTACTCGGAACAGCTGGCCGATGCCGCTAGCCCGGGACAGTGTGGGGCTTAACACCTGGGCCAGCAGCTGCAGAGAGTGTGCCAGGTCCCCCAGCAGTGCCGGCCAGCCAGTGCTGTGCTTGAATTCATGCCAGGCCTCAGCTGCTTCCCGGCAGGGCAGGGCTCAGGACCTGCAGCCCACCATGCCCAAGCCTCCCCCCAGCCATGGGCTCCTGCGCGGGGAGCCTCCCCAGTGAGCCCTGCCCCCTGTGCAGTGGCGCCAGGTCCCATCCACCACCCAAGGGCTGAGTGCCTATGGCGGCTCAGGACTGGTGGGCAGCTCAGCACTGATGGGCAGCTCAGCCTGCAGCCCCTGTGTGGGATCCACTATGTGAAGCCAGCTAGGCTTCTGAGTCTAGTAGGGACTTGGAAAACCTTTATGTCTAGCTAAGGGATTGTAAATACATCAATCAGCACCCTGTGTCTAGCTCAAGGTTTGTAAATTACACCAATCAGTACTGTGTATATAGCTAACCTAGTGGGGACTTGGTGAACTTTTCTGTCTAGGACTCTGTGTCTAGCTAAAGGATTATAAATGCATCAGTTAGCACTCTGTCAAAATGGACCAGTCAGCTCTCTATAAAATGGACCAATCAGTGCTCTGTAAAATAGACCAATCAGCTCTCTGTAAAATGGACCAATTAGCAGGATGTGGGTGGGGTCAGATAAGGGAATAAAAGGGGACTGCCCAAGCTAGCCAGCGGGAACTGTGTGGTGTTCCATTGGGCAGTGTAGAAGCCGCGTTCTGTGGTTCTTTGCAATAAATCTTGCTGCTGCTCACTCTCTGGGTTCACATGGCCTTTATGAGCTGTAACACTCGCTGCGAAGGTCTGCAGCTTCACTCCTGAGGCCAACGAGACCACAAAACCACCAGGAGGAATGAACAACTCTGGATGGGAGGAAAAAACAAGTCCAGACATGCCTCCTTGAGAGCTGTAACACTCACTGGGAAGGTCTGCAGCTTCACTCCTGAAGCCAGTGAGACCACGAACCCACCAGAAGGAAGAAACTCTGAACACGTCCGAACGTCAGAAGGAACAAACTCCAGACACACCATGTTTAAGAACTGTAATAATCACCGTGAGGGTCCGTGGCTTCATTCTTGAAGTCAGTGAGACCAAGAACCAACCAATTCCGGACATAAAAGGAGAGTGCTGTGTGGCACACTGCTGTCAATAAATTATAGCTTGCAAAGACAGTTGCGTTATTTAAATGTTAGTGACTATCAAGCAGATAGAAGAGAGAAAAATAATACTCTATTTAAATTTAATAAGTTCTCATTTTGCAGATGAAAATTTACAACTCGAGTAATTAGCTCAGTTTTTTGTTTGTTTGTGTGTGTCTGTTATCACAGAGGTTGAGACTGAGACGTGGATATGAGGAGTAGTTGAAAGTTGTATGTTTTTCTGAAGTGGAAGAAGGCAGACAAGGAAGGAAGAAAAACTCACAGTTAGTGGTGGAGAAGAAATGTCTGATGTACATGGCCATTCCTCTAAAGGTGGTTCCATAAACATTTGTGTTTGACGTGACTATGCTTCTTGACCTTGTTTTGGGCCCAGAGTCCTTTGGGCTAGACTTATAAATATTTAGATAGAGTAAGCATGAGGCAAAGACTGTGACCTGAGTTGAGGCTCAAAGAGGGCCCTGAGGTGGGTCACCCAGAATACCGAAGGTCAAGCTCATTTATCTGGGCCAATGAAGGGTTTTAAGTGCGGGTGGGTGTTTATAATTTGGCCATTATTCTGTGTCTGGGAGAATGATCTGACTCTGGAAGTGGGGAGATTGTGGTAGGATCTTTTGTCCCAGAGTTCACACCCATCTGTCTCAGGACCTCACTTTCCTGCCTGTTCCCTGGCAGTTCCTCCCTTGGTCCTTTCACTGAGTGACAAACATATTTCACTTGTGAGTGTTTACAACCCTGAGGAAATATTTTTACCAGAAGAAGAAGTCCTACCACAGCTGGAAAGACTTTTAGAGTTTTGTTCACAGTTTCTGAGGGTCATGAATCTTGTGGCAAGGCTGCAGTCTTTAAAGCTTTGCTGAAGTTAGCCTGTCTGCTTCTAAAAAGGCTCCCTCACATTCCTGTTGTCAGGAGGTCTTAGCTCCTCAACATGTCAGCCTCTGCACATGGCTTCTCACAACGTGGCAGCAGGCTCCCCACAACCTGCCTTCACTGCTCTAGCACAAGCAACTGAGAAAGAGGTGATGGGAGATTTTTAAAGAAATTTTCTCTGTTTTTTTTTTTTTTTTTTGACAGAGTCTTGCTCTGTTGCCCAGGCTGGAATGCACGATCTGGGCTCACTGCAGCCTCTGCCTCCTGGGTTCAAGCAATTCTCCTGCCTCAGTCTCCCAAGTATCCGGGACTACAGGCATGCACTGCCATGCCCGGCTAATTTTTGTATTTTTAGTAGAGATGGGGTTTCACCATGTTGCCCAGGATAGTCTTGATCTCCCAGATCTCGTGATCCACCCCCCACGGCCTCCCAAAGTGCTGGGATTACAGGCGTGAGCCACCGTGCCTGGACTTCCTCTATTTTTCCTGTGTGTTCACCAACTTTTTGCAGAGAGGTTTGCAAATGCTTCTCCCTGCATCCTAAAGCCCAAAAGGAGGAGACTGATATTAGCAGGCTAGAGCTACTTTTCTATTATGACATTGGGGATTGCAAATCAGTCACACAACGAGTGAGGGGCTTGACGTACCAGTAGTCACTAGGCAATCCTCATCCTAAGCCAACAGTGTCTTATAAGGCATAGGTTCAGCCAGTAATTTAAAGCAACTTTTTGAAGTTTTATTTTATGAATAAGGAATTCTCATCTAAGTCTCTGTCTTCCACTGGGGATTTTGGCTATACTACCTATGATGGTTAATACTGAGTGTCAACTTCATTGGATTGAAGGATGCAAAGTATTGATCCTGTGTGTGTCTGTGAAGGTGTTGCCAAAGGAGATTAACATTTGAGTCAGTGAGCTGGGATAGGCAGACCCACCCTTAATTTGGGTGGGCACCATTTAGCCAACTGCCAGCATGGTTAGAATATAAAGCAGGTAGAAAAATGTGAAAACGCTAGACTGGCTTAGCCTCCCAGCCTACATCTTTCTCCTGTGCTGGATGCTTCCTGCCCTTGAACATCAGACTCCAGGTTTTTCAGCTTTGGGACTGGCTTCATTGTCCTCAGCTCGAGACGGCCTATTGTAAGACCTTGTGATTACATGAGTTATACTACTTAATAAACTCCCATATATAATATATATATCCCATATATAAACTCATATATATGTGTGTGTGTTTGTGTGTATATATATACACACACACGCCTCTTATTAGTTATGTCCCTCTAGAGTACCCTAATACAGATTTTGGTACCAGAAGTGGTTCTAGAGGAACAGAATATTTAGGATGGAGTTCTTTCATTGGTTTTGGGGTTTCTGGAATTGGCTGCTTAATATAACTGACCCCAAAATCTTAAGGATTCTACTTCTAATAGTATGGAGAGCACTGATAGTCCTTGACATGAACTGTTGAGAGAGTTATGCAAAATAAATGCATTTGACACTCCAGATTCACTGCTCATGAGAGGCAAGGAGTTTAGTGACTCCATGCATAATAACTTTGGCCAAGTTGGAGAACCCAGAAACATCATGGAGTTGGTTGGTTGCTCCTAAGTTCACTGGACAAAGTGATAAAAGAAAATGATGAACTCAGTGATTGTAACTCCTGGCATCAGAAGCAGATCCTGAGCCTCAAATCTGCTAAGATTTCCCTAAGTGAGAGTCTTACCTCCTGTGGAGAAAGAGCTGAAATTGTGGAAAAACAGGCACAAGCTCTCATCAGGTGAGTGGTTGACCTGCAACAAAAGAAGCATGCACAGCCTCGCCAGGTGTCTACTGTTAAAGTGATGGTATTGGTTGGAAAAGAATGGGACCCTGCAACTTGGAATGGGAATGTGTGGGAGGACCCTGATGAAGCTGGGACACTGAGTTTGTAAATTCTGATGAACCTTTTTTTTTTTGCCAGAAGAAACAGCTTCCCCATCCCTAGTAGTGGTAATATCCCCTCCCTGACCCACATTGCCATCAGCCTTTCCACCTTTGTCCCTGCGCTGCCTGAGGCAACAGTGATGGCCTCCCCTGAGGCAATTGCCAGGCAAGTTAATGTTGATTCTCCTCAGGAGACACCACCAGTACCCCTGTTTGCTTCTAGAACTATAACTAGACTAAAGTCCTGGCAGGCCCTTAGAAGTGAGGTTCACAGTGTGACCCATGAGGAGGTGCACTACGCTTGAAAAGAACTGCTTGATTTTTCTATTTCAAATAAGCAGAAATCTGGGTAACAGGCATAGGAATAGGAATGAATATTAATGGTGTGGGATAATGGTAGAAGGAACATGAAGTTGAATCAGGCTGAATTTATTGATTTGAGCCCACCAAGTAGGGACTCTGCATTTAATGTTGCAGGTTGAGGAGTTAAAGGTTCTAATTTGCTTGGTTAGCTGAAATATGGATTAAAAGATGGCCCACTGTGAGCAAGCTGGAAATACCTGCTCTCCCTTGGTTTAATGTAGAGGAAGGAACCCAAAGGCTTAGAGAGATTGGGATGGTGGAGTGTCTTAGTCACTTTAGACCTACTCATCCCAGCTGGGAGGGTGCAGAAGATATACTCTGACCAGTGTTTTGTGAAATAGATTTGTAAGGGCAACACCTGCATTTTTGAAGAGCTCTGTGATTGCTCTTCACTGTATGTCAGATCTAACAGTGGGAACCATAGTCATTCAACTATAAAATTTAAATACAATGGGAATAATTAGATCCCAAGGTGGCAGTGGCCAGGTGGCAGCACTCAACTGTCAAAGGCAAGGTGGGCATAGCTACTGTAATGGACACCAGAGGCAAAGCAGCGATCAAAATAGTCTGACTCATGTAGAGCTCTGGCATTGGCTAATTAATCACAGTGTTCCTAGAAGTGAAATTGATAGGAGGCATGTTGCATTCCTACTTAACTTATATAAGCAGAAAACTTCCAGGTCAAATAGACAAAAGACTAATTTGAATTATAAAAACAGAATCACAGCCCCTCTATCAATTTCCAGACTTGAGACAGTTTATAGACTCAGAACCCCTTGAAAGAAGGGGAGGCCAGGTCCCCTCAAGTAAGGATCACACTCTACTACTGACAATTTATGCTATTAATCTTTTTTCCAGCCTTCCCCAAGGAGACCTCTGGCCTTTTACCAGGGTAACCATGCAATGGGGAAAGGGAAATGATCCGACATTTGGGGGACTACTGGATATGGGCTCTGAGCTGACATTGATTCCAGAGGACCCAAAACATGATTATGGTCCTCCAGTTAAAGTTGGGGCTTATGGAGGTTAGGCAATTAATGGAGTTTTAGCTCAGGTCCGACCTACAGTTGATCCCCAGACTCACCCTCTGGTCATTTCTCCAGTGCCAGAATGTATAGTTGGCATAGACATACTTAGCAGCTGGCAGAACCCCCACATTGGCTCCCTGACTGTTGGGTGAGGGCTACTGTGGTGGGAAAGGCCAAATGGAAACCATTAGAGATGCTTCTACCTAGCAAAATCATAAATCAAGATCAATATCACATCCCTGGAGGGATTGCAGAGATTAATGCCACCATCAAGGATTTGAAAGACGCAGGGGTGATGATTCCCACCACATCCCCATTCAACTCTCCTATTTAGCCTGTGCAGAAGGCAGATGGATCTTGGAGAATGACGGTGGATTATCATAAGCTTAACCAAGTGGTGACTACAATTGCAGCTGCTGTACCAGATGTGGTTTCATTGCTTAAGCAAATTAACACATCTCCTGGTACCTAGTATGCAATCATTCACTTAGCCAATGCCTTTTTCTGCATTCCTGTCCATGAGGCCCACCAGAAGCAATCTGTCTTCAGCTGGCAAGGCCAGCAATATACCTTTACTGTCCTACCTCAGAAGTTTGAGAGACAGCTCTCGGCCTGTTACTAGGCTTTGGTGGAAACTGAACGTTTGACTGTGGTTCATCAAGTCACTGTGTGACCTGAATTGCCTATCATGAACTGGGTGCTTTCTGACCCTTCTAGTCATAAAATGGGTCACGCATAGGAGCATTCCGTCATCAACTACAAGTGGTATATAAGTGATTGGGCTTGAGCAGGTGCTAAAGGCATAAGTGAGTTACATGAGGAAGTGGCTCAAATGCCCATTGTCTCCATGCTTGTCACCCTGCCTTCTCTCCCCGAGCCTGCACCGATGGCCTCATGGGGAGTTCCCTATGATCAGTTGATAGAGGAAGAGAGACTAGGGCCTGGTTCACAGATAGTTCTGCATGATATGCAGGCAGCACCCTAAATTTAATAGCTGCAGCACTATATTCTCTTTCTTGGACATCCCTGAAGGACAGTGGTGAAGGGAAATCTTCCCAGTGGGCAGAACTTCGAGCACTGCACCTGGTTGTGCACTTTGCATGGAAGGAGAAATGGCCAGATATGAGATTATATACTGATTCATGAGCTGTAGCCAATGGTTTGGCTGAGTGATCAGGGACTTGAAAGAAGCATGATTGGAAAATTGGTGACAAAGAAATTTGAGGAAGAGGTATGTGGGTGGACCTCTCTGGTCAAAAACTGTGAAGATATTTGTATCCCATGTAAGTACTCACCAATGAGTGACCTCAGCAGAGGAAGATTTTAATAATCAAGTGGATAGGATGACCCATTCTGTCGATACCATTCAGCTTCTTTCCCCAGCCACCACTGTCATCGCCCAATGGGCGCATGAACAAATTGGCCATGGTGGCAGGGATGGAGGTTATGCATGGGCTCAGCAACATGAACTTCCACTCACCAAGGCTGACCTGGCTACAGCCACTGCTGAGTACCCAATTTGTCAACAGCAGAGATCAACAGTGAGCCTTTGATATGGCACCATTCCTTGGGGTGATCAGCAAACTACCTAGTGGCAAGTTGATTATACTGGTCCTCTTCTATCATGGAACGTGCAGAGGTTTGTCCTCACTGAAATAGACACTTACTCCAGATATGAGTTGCTTATCCTACATGCAATGCTTCTGCCAAGATTACCGTTTGTGGACTCATGGAATGCCTTATCTACCATCATGGTATTCCACACAGCATTGCCTCTGACCAAGGCACTCACTTTATTGCTAAACAAGGGCAGCAGTGGGCTCATGCTCATGGAATTTTCGGGTCTTACCATGTTCCCCATCATCCTGAAGCAGCTGGATTGATAGAACGGTAGAATGGCTTTTTGAAGTCATGATTACAATGCCAACTAGGCAATAGTTTGCAGGGCTGGGGCAGAGTTCTCCAGAAGGCCATGTATGCTCTGAATCAGCATCCAATATGTGGTACTGTTTCTCCCACAGCCAGGATTCACAGGTCCAGGAATCAAAATATGGAAGTGGAAGTGGCATCACTCACCATCACCCCTAGTGATCCACCAGCAAAATTTTTGCCTCCTGTTGTTCCCTTGACATTATGTTCTGCTGGCCTAGAGGTCTTAGTTTCAGAGGAAGGAACACTGCTACCAGGAGACACAACTATTCCATTAAACTGGAAGTTAAGATTGCCACCCACACACTGGGCTTCTCCTACCTTTAAGTCAACAGACTAGGAAGAGACTTAGAGTGCTGCTTGGGGAGATTGACCCAGGCTATCAAGATGAAATCAGTCTACTATGCCACAGTGGAGGTTAAGTCAGAGTATGTGTGAAATACAGGATATCCATTAGGGCATCTCTTAGTATTACCATGCCCTGTGATTAAGGTCAACGGGAAACTGCAACAGCCCAATCCAGGCAGGATGACAAATGGCCCAGACCCTTCAGGAAAAAAGGTTTTTTTCCACCAAGAAAAAAACCACAACTACTGAGGTGCTTGGTGAAGGCAAAGGGAGTACAGAATTGGTAGTAGAAGGAGGTAGTCATCAATACCAGCTACGACCATGTGGCCAGTTGCAGAAATGAGGACTGTAATTGTCATGTGTATTTCCCCTTTCTTTTGTTAAAAACGTGTTTGTGCATGTATGCATTTGTACTAAGAAAATGTCTTCATTTTATTTCCTTTTGCCTTTATCATGTGATGTAAGATTTATTGACTTCATATCAGCATTTAAGTATGGTTAACTTTATGTAACAGCATTTGGGTTGCGGATTGGTGCATTTCTGGTTGTACAAAGGATAGTTGTATTATATTAGGCATAATTATGACCTTATTACTGTCTTTATTTGAAGATCATGTATGATCTCAGGAGATGTGTATGGGTTCAAGCTGACAAGGAGTAGACTTGTGATAGTTAATACTGACTGTCAACTTGATTGGATTGAAGGATTCAAAGTATTGATCCTGGGTGTGTCTGTGAGAGTGTTGCCAAGGGAGATTAACATTTGAGTAAGTAGGCTGGGAAAGGCAGACCCACCCTTAATTTGGTTGGGTACCATTTAATCAGATGCCAACATGGCCAGGATATAAAGCAGGCAGAAAAATGTAAAAAGCCTGGACTGGCTTAGCCTCCTAGCTTACATCTTTCTACCATGCTGGATGATTCCTGCCCTCAAACATTGGACTCCAAGTTCTTCAGCATTGGGACTTGGGCTGGCTTCCTTGCTCCTGAGCTTGCAGATGGTGTATTGTGGGACCTTGTGATTGTGTGAGTTAATACTACTTAATAAACTCTCCTTTATATAATCTATCTATCTTATTAGTTCTGTTCCTCTAGAGAGCCCTGACTAATACACTACCATACTTAGTATTAAGTTCTGATGCTCCAATGTGCTCTTCAGGCCTATGCATTAGCCATTCTCTTTGGAAATCTCCTTTCCAGAATTCCACACGACTCTTAGCTTTACCTCATTACAGAAGCCTTTCCTGACCAATACACTGAAGGTAAAACACGACTCTTGTCTCCCACTAAAGTGTAAGTGCCATGAAAACAGGGACTTCGTTGGGTTTGTATACAGCTCTATGCCAAAGGCCTTGCAGAGAAACTGGTATATAGTGTGTAATCAATAAATATTTTTTAAAATAAATGAAATTTTGATGTTGTATGTAGCAAGGTTGTATAAACTTGAAAAGGGAGAAAGGAGGAAGCAACAAAATTAACATGGTTAACAAGCATTATGCTCTATGCAGTCTACTAGGTACCGTTAATATATTATACTACTTAATCTTCGTATACCTGTAAGGCCAAGATCAAAGTCATACTGCTAATTAGTGACAAAGATAGATTTCAAGGTCTGACTATACTGAATTTATATATCAAATAATTTTAAGTACAGAATGACTACTGACTAAAGGAAGAAGGCAAAGTCTATTATAAGTAAATATCCATTATATATCTGTGTTTTTGTTCATATTTTGTGGTCGATGATAGTCAACTGTAGACATAATCTTTTTTTAGTTTTTGACATTTAAGTATCAACAAATAGAATCCTGAAAATGTAGTTGGTGCGTGGAGTCCACGCTGGGACAACTCTTTTTGTTTTTTTTTAGGACCAGTTATGAGAACCACAGGCAGCCCATTGGGGCTGAAAACTTCTTTTGATCGAGCGAATTACTTCTGCCTTGAATTTGTTTTCTTTGTATTAAATGAGGGAATGGATTATGTATCCCATCTTCTAAATAGCCATCAAAAATCCTGATAGGATTCTCATTTTTCTCTGAGCATTAAGACTTTAAAAGTGCAAGTGCTTAAATGTTTGGAGTCTTTGGAAATATACTGTCTTTGAAAAGATATCAAAATGTGTTGTCAGAGGGCTCTAAAAATCACTGATGAACAAATAATCCTTTAAGGCTGTCAAGGCCTAAGGGGACTCTTATTCAGCCTAGGGAGTTATCTTATTGACAAGGGGCTTACTAAACACTGAATAGAAGAAAACCCATTTACAAGAAATGGGCCAGTTGGTGCATCAAATCAATGGTTAATCTCAACCTGGCAGAGAAACACAGGAATTGTGTTACCTTACGAGAATGCACATAGGTCATACATTTTGTTTCTCATTTCTTTCAATCACAAACCAGTTCTACTTTCTGGGCAGTGTACTGAAGAGTCTGCCCATGGATGTGTGAAGAGAAATTGAGAAATAGCGTGTAGAAAATTCAGATTATATAATCTATTTAGAGAAATACTTAAATGTAGCACATTGTAATCAAGCCTTCTGTAGTATTCTAGTCATGTGAATATAGATTAGTTTTCTTCATGCAAAATTATGCAAACTTTGACTCTATGTGTATTATTTTTAGCAATTTGACAGAATATTATTGAATTTAAAATTGAAAACATTTTATAAAAAATGAGAATATGATAGTTATTCAATCAGAAATATAATTGAATCTTTGGAAAGGGCAACACAAATCTTAAAGCATTATTCCATTAACAGACAGCTTTCTAGGGAGAAACTTTGATCTGGAGTGGAGAGAACATCCATAGGAAAGAGGAATCATGAATTCCAGCCCTGGTTTTCTCATCTTCTGGTGGTTTGCCCTGGGTTAGCTTACTTTATTTTCCAGGACTCAATCTCCTCATCTGTGAATGAAGATTTCCATCAGTTCCATAGTTTTTAGGTTTTGGAACTTTCTTCAAAATATTTATGAAAACACTACGTCCAAGATTAAAATATAAAGCACATAAAATTAGTCCTGCTTTGGATGAGAGTCGGGCAGGATGGTAATGGGCAGTTACATTTCCCTAGTCCTTGCTCAAGCTCCCAAGGCCCATAAATGATTATCACAAAACATGATAAAAATATTTTATTTTTGTTAGTCTCTAAGGTTCTGTCCAGATCTAATGCTTTGAGATTCTGTGCTTTTAAATAATAACAAGCTTTCTTTGGATCAGATTTCCTTTTTGAATTACATAAAATTATTCATTTACTCAACTGATATTCCTCGAGCTTCTGCTCTGTAGCAGGCGTTGTTTAGGTGTTAGAGACAGATAATTGAACAAACAAATATTCTTCCAATCATGGAACTTACATTTAAAAATGACAAATTAAAAAAATAAATAAATGTGTCATTTACAAAAGTGATAACAAAAGTACTAAAAGATGATAAAAGTACTACAAAGAAAAATAGGCCAGGCGCGGTGACTCATGCCTGTAATCCCAGCACTTTGGGAGGCTGAGGCAGGCGGATCATGAGGTCAGGAGATCGAGACCATCCTGGCTAACACTGTGAAACCCCGTCTCTACTAAAAATACAAAAAAATTAGCCGGTCTTGGTGGCGGGCGCCTGTAGTCCCAGCTACTCGGGAGGCTGAGGCAGGAGAATCGCTTGAACCCGGGAGGCAGAGCTTGCAGTGAGCTGAGATCGCGCCACTGCACTCCAGCCTGGGCGACAGAGTGAGACCTTGTCTCAAAAAAAAAAAAAAAAAGTAGAAAAAGAAAAATAAACATGGTTAGGGGTATGGGGCTTCTGGAGAATATATTGTTATTTTATATAAGGTAGCTAGGAAAGTCATCACTTAAGAGGAAACAGGGAATATAGAGACCCTGTGGTAAAGGCCTGCTTGGTATGTCCATAAACCAGTAGAGAAGCCAATGCGACTCAGATAGACTGGGCAAAGAGGAATGTTAGCAGACAGTACCACAGAGATCTCTAACAATGGGAGAATAAAGAGAGGATACGACTCATGCAGAACTTGTAGGTCATTGTAAATGTTTTAGATTTTACTCCAAATGAGGTGGGAGATCATTGAGGGGTCAGTTATAATGTAATATATTATAAAATGGGTTTTCCTGTCTGTTGCATTGAGGATAGTTTTTAAGAAGGCGAATATGGGAAAAGGGAGATCAACTTGAAGGTTAATGAGACAACCTGGGTAAGATGTGTGATAGCTTGAACTAAGGTAATGGTAGGTGTAATGTTGACAAGTTGTTAGTTTCTGGATTTATTTTGAAGACAGAGCCAACAGGATTTATTAGATGTACAGTGTGTGAAAAAGAGAGGAATCAAGAATGATATCAAGTCTTTCAGATGGGCAGTTGGAATGGTGGCGTTGACATTTGGGGACTTGGAAAATACTCCCACAGGAGAAAATTTTAAAGTTAGATAATCCAGAGCTATGCTTTGAACATATGCTTATTAAATATCCAGGTGAATATTGAGTAGGTAGTTGAAAATATGATCTTGAGTTTAGGTGATAACTCTAGGTTGATTGTTAATTTGGAATGAATCAGTATATAGATTGTATTTAAAGCTAACACCCAGGGTGAGCATAGCTTATAAAAATATTAATAAGGGGAAAAATGCTGAGCATTTCAATATTAAGAAAGAGGGAATATAGAAAGAAACCAATGAAGGAGACTGGAAGTTATGGTTTGTGATATAGAAGTAGAATCAACAAAAAGAGTATGGAAGCTAACTGAAGAAAAGATTTTAAAGAGGACTAGGTGATGAACTGGGTTATATACTATGGATATATCAAGAAAGAGGAGATCAGAGAAGGAGGACCTTGACAAGGTTGTTTAAGTGAAGTAATTGTGACTAAAGTCTAACTGGATTTCATTCAACAGAAAAAAAAAAAAAAGAATCAAAGAGCACAATACACTTTTTGATGAGTTTAGCCATAAAGATGAACAGTGTGAAAGTGATGAATGGTAACATGAAGTTATTTCTAAGATGAAGTATGTTACTACACATTTGTGTGCCAATGGGGCATGGCCCAGAAGAGATGGGGAAAACTGACAATGCCTTAAAGAGACGAGAATTCCTGGAATGATGCTCTTGAGAAGGTGGAGGATTATGGGATCTAGGATATGAGTGGAGGTCATTTAAAGATAAATAGAGAGAAAGTGGACTATTTTGGTGCAGATGCATTTTGCTGTGTAGGCATGGTGATGGAAGCTTGTGATAGTTGTTTTCTAATTGCTTCAGCTATCTCAGTGAAATGGAAGCCAGATCATCGTCTGGAGGTGGAGGTGTTAAAGGTTGAGGAAAGTGGAGAAGCTATGAAATACAAGGAAAGCCAAAGAATATTCTAGAAAAATATACCATCATTTCTTGGCAGCATGAAGAACCTTTTAAGGTTAATCATTTTGAATTTAATGTAAGACTAGCCAGCATGATTGTGTGCTTTTTCCCAGCCACTTGTATCTGCATGAATTTAGCTGCAGAGGAAGTATGGGACTGGGTTTAATCAGGGTGGGCAAGATAATTGAGGATGTGATTACAAAGATGGACCATAGGATCTAAGCTGCATGAAGGAGGTTAGAACATAATGGGAGTAGTAAACTATGAAAAAACCAAGTCAGTAAGCCCTAGTGAGTAAACAGAATACTAAAAATTTTATACTAGATGGAATGAAGAAACACTTGCGGAAGATGGTGGTAGTAAGAGAGTAATGTTTAAAATTAAGATTGTGAAGGAAGTGCAGTTTAGAGCAGATGTGTATAAATGTGTGGCTTAAGTGGGGTGAAAGCAACATTATTGAAAGCATAGAGGTCAAGGAACTTGGATATTGAAACCACCAAGAATATGACAACAATAGTGTTAGAGAAAATGATAATGACTATATCTTAATTACACTAAGATCATATCGTGTTTTAATTGAACATTCAAAGTACATAGAAATAGAATAGAAGAACCAGTGTCTTTATTTTATAGGATAGTTTTCACTGGAAAAATAAACTTAAAATGGCTGCTATAAGCTACATTTTACTGAAGAATGACAGAGATCTTCTAATTGCTCAGGTGTAGATATCAATGTTTGGCATGCACATCCCCTCATGGTTCCCACATCTTTATGATCAACCATCATCTTTTAAACCACAAACATTTCAAAATTCTCTCATGAAAAAAGTAGAAAAGGTCTAATACTTATTTTAGAGGGAAGTTCTAACAAACCATTTTTGTTTGCCATTCTAAATGGATATATTTCAAATTTACCTGATTTTTCTTATAAACTATGTGAATCATACACATGAAAATATAAACATTCATTTTTAGAATTAGACATTATAATCTGAACTGTAATGCATGTTTGTCATTATGCCAGTATTGTACTGTTTTCATTACTGTTGCTTTGTAATATGTTTTTAAATAATAAAATATGATGCCTATATCTTTATCCTTTACCAAGATTATTTTGGCTATTTGAAGTTTTCTTGTGTGTTTCCATAAGATTTTTAAAATTGTTTTTTCTATTTCTATAAAAGTCAAATATCTCAAAAGATGTTAGTATAGCAGCATTTATTGCAGTACTATGCACAATTGTGGAATTGTGGAAAGAACCTAAATATTCATCACAGATGAACAAAGAAAGAGCATGTGGTGTGTAAATATGTCAATGCTATTCAATTAACCTTAAAAACTAATGAAATTCTATCATATGCAAGAATATGAATGAACATGAGTAAAGACATTATGCTAAACAAAATAAGCCAGTCACAGAAGGCAAATACTGTATGATTCCACTTACGTGAGGTTTCTGAAGTCATCAAACTCATAGAATCAGGACTAGAATGGTGGTTATCAGGGGCCGGAGAGGAAGGGAAACAGGAAATTGCTAATTGACAGGCACAAAGATTCAAAGATTCTTCCTTGTGAAAGATCAGTAAGTTCTAGATATCTGTGTTTATGGTTAACATGTGCCTACAGTTAACAAAACTTCTATTATGCACATACAAATTTAGTGAGTAGATCTCATGTTAAGTGTTTTTACCACAATAGTATTTTAAAACAGACAATAGTGAAGTACAAATACAAATATTAACTATGAAGCATTAAAGCTATCTCTATCATCTCTACATTTTGAAATAAATTATTTGAAAACTGCAAAAAATAATATGTTAAATTGACCCCAGATAAAAGCAATAAACAGATCACATCTTGTTGTCTATCTCTTTTGCAGTTAGTGTCACTGCCTCACATTTACGTTGTCTCAATTAGTGTCTTATCTTTAGTTTGGAGAATGTTCTAGGTTATAGCTTTATGATTTCAAAGCATTTTCTACCTGGAAGTGATCCTAGAATTCAACTCAAATCACCTCATTTATCAGTAAGAAAACTAAAGACCGTGGAAGGAATATAATTTATTCAAGGTCATATTACTAATGGAAGTTTGCAACTAGAAAGTAAAACTCTCATGCATATCTACTGTATATCACCACCATTCAAATATTAGTTGTAAATAAAATTTGGCAAGTTAACATCTTGACACTGGAAATGTTAATGATTCTTTACCTTTAAAGAGCTTATCAATTGAGACAACTATTCTGCTGTGTTACCACAGCACTGAAGAAGCATAGATGGAGTCTGGGCGAATCCAAGCCTTGACATCTATAACAGTGGCATTTCTAAATAAAGTCTGATCACAAGCTTCTAAGTGTGCTAATACTTACTACTTAGCATTACTACTATAAACATACTTAAGTGAGATTCTTTTTCCAAAATGTTTACGTTTCTGTTCTGGATTATCAAAGCATAAGTTGCATTATTGCTTCTAATATTCATATTTAAGGCTCTTAGTGATACTATATTCAAAGATGAAGAGGTATAATATTTCCTTGTAATAAAAAAGAAAAGTCTACTATAAATTTTCTTGATTAACTTTTATCCTATTTTCTACATCATAACTGATATTAGAACTTCCTTATTTCAAAGGAATATTTCTTTTACCTTATTACTCAGGCATACAACTGAATTTTTTACTTTTGATAAGTAAGTAAATGAACGAACAAATGGAACTATAAAAAATTATTTACAGGACTGATAAATATGCTTGCATTTCTTATATTTTACAGCTATGGCTATAAATAGTAACTACTAATCTTTTCTTCATTTTTCTTCAGGACTGAATTTGTTAGAAAGGTTTTTGTATTCTCCTAAATTGTCACATCCTAGAGACTATATTTCACTTATGAAAAAGCTTCCCATGAGACCATTTCTCCCTTGGTAAGCCTTCAAACAAGTAGGTTATATTTGCTGCAGTGAATCATCTGCCAGCATTATGAGAAAATCTTGTCCCACTGAAATTCTTGAAGACATATTCTGATTACAAAATATTTCATAGGTATTGAAGCTTAGGAGAACTAAAATTAAGGTTAGATTGTATCTTATTAACAACTGCATGTTGATTACTTTACTTAATGAAGGATAAAAAATTATCACTATTTACATTCTTATTAACATTTAATTACCAGAAATAAAATATTGTACACAGGAATACAAGTACCTCTGGAAAGTTTACTTTCCAAGTAGAATTGTTTCAGAGTTTAAATTTGTACTAGCTTAGGACTTTATAAGCCAATTGTTATTAATGGTGGGATGGGGCTGAGTGGTAGCCAGAAATGGAAGTGTATTTTATATTCATTTGCAGTCAGCAGAAAAATCCAAAATAATAGTGGCTTAAACAAGACATTATGTATTTCTGTCTCACACAAGTGTCTGGAAGTAGATGATATAGGACTGGTGTATTCCTCTCATAGTGTTGGAGTTGATATTGTGTTTTTTCTATATTTCCCTTCAATATCGTGTCCTTTCTGCATTTCCAATATCCCCTCATGATTGAATAATATTACCCCAGTTCCAGATATCTCATCTGCATTCTAGACAACAGGAAGGGGTAAAGTGAGAAAAAAGGGGTAAAGAACATGTGTAGCTTTCTGTTGAGAATGATTCTTGATTTCTAGTAAGAATAATTTGCTAAGAACATTTTATATTATTTGGCCACTTATTCACATAGCTACCTTTAACTGCAAGGGAGTTTGTGAAAATCTTCTTTCTTCTGAGTGTTTGTGGGTCTAGCTAAAATTCAGATTTTATGACTAGTTTTATGATGAAGTAGTGAGGAACAACTACTCACTGGCATAGGTTGTCTTTAACATAAAATAATAGTTTTGTGATGCATTTTTGAAAAAAAATTGTTAATGGGGTTCAGAGAGAAATCTTGTCTTAAACCTAAGCGTTTAGCTTAAAAAATAAACTTACTGGGTGTTTACAGAAAAAATATTATTTTTAATGAAATGGAAACTTCTCATATAATAGAAATGTCTTCATTATGTAAATTATTATTAATCCAAATAATTAATTTAAAGCATGATAGCAGCCAAGTGTCAAGTTTAAATTAGCCAGCATTGAAAGAAGTTTTGATATAAATAAACATGCTTAGACATAACTCATATGGGAACTTTTCAGTAATATGCACTGATATGGATAATTTCATTTTTTGAACAGTTAAATATCTTTTTTTATATTCTGTTGAACAAAATTATTATTACTTTTATTTAACAAAATATAATATTTCAAAATAGAGAAATTGAACTTTACCAAAATTAATTTTTTCTTCCAACAAAGGACATTATCAGGAAAGTTTAAAAAAAATACCTCACAGGATGGGAGAAATATTTGCAAAGTGTATGTCTGATAAGAGTCCAGTATCCAGAATATATAAAGAATTCTTCCCACTCAACAATAACAGAATAAATAACCCAATTGAAAAATGGGCCAAGGATCAGAGCTGACATTTCTCCACAGAAGATATACAAATGGCTAATAAGCATGTGAAAACATGCTCAGCATCATTAATCATTAAATAAATGCAAACCAAACCTCAATAAGATTCCACTTCCCACCTTTAAGACAACTACAATCAAAAAAAAAAAAAAAAAAAAAGAGAATAAAAAAAAAGAAAAAAATGTTGGAAAGGATGTGAAAACATTAAAGCTCTTGTACGTTGCTGATGAGAATGTAAAGTGGTGAACCCGTCATGGAGAACTGTTTGGCAGGTGCTCAAAAAGTTATACATAGAATTACGGTGTGATCTGTCAAGTTTTCTCCTAGATACATACCCAAGAGAATTAAAAACAGGTGTTCAAACAAAAACATGTACACTAGTGTTCATAACAACATTATTCATCACAACCAACAGAGGGAAAGAACCAAAATGCCCATCAACAAATGAATGGATAACTGAAATATGGTATATCCATACAATGGAATACTGTTTACTCATAAAAGGTAATAAGTACTGATTTATGCTACAACATGGATAAAACTTAGAAACATCATGTTGTGAAAGAAGCCATGCACAGAAGACCACACCTTGTATGATTCTGTTTGTATAGTATCCAGAATAGGCAAATCCACAGAAGCATATTCATGGTTGCAAGGGTCTGTCGGGAGGAGGAATAGGGAGTGATTGTGTAATGACTATGGGGTTTCTTTTTGGAATGACAAAAATGTGATAGAATTAGATACAGAGATAGTTGCGAAACATTGTGCATGTACTAAAAGTCACTGAATTGTACTCATTTAAAATGGTTAAAGTGGTAAATTTTCTGTTATGTGAATTTTGCCTCAGTAACAAAAGGTACTTCAGTAGCACTTGTTCCAAAGTGGTCCTCATAGGCAAATAAATCTATTTAAGCATCTCAATCTAAGGCCGTGGTCTTGAAGTGGCTTTGAAAGAAAATACAATCTGGGCACAGTGGCTCACGCCTGTAATCCCAGAACTTTGGGAGGCCAAAGCGGGTGGATCATCTGAGGTCAGGAGTTCAAAACCAGTCTGGCCAACATGGTGAAACCCCATCTCTACTAA
>NW_012114633.1:7110144-7115005 GCF_000951035.1 Colobus angolensis palliatus
AAACATGTCATTCACATTAACATTTAATGGCTTTATTATTGTTGCTTTAAAATAAATAAGTACATGTTTTGAATATTTCTTAGTTTTAATTTCTAATGTGGCAGATACTAAATGCCATAATCTATATGGCATAGAATGCTCTTTGGAGTTCTCCATTTTTAAAGCCTTAAAGCATCTTGAGACTAAAAGTCAGAAGACTGCTGTCTTAGACTGTATTGATAATGGCAGACAGTCTTTAAGTTACCTTTCACAAAAGGATATCAGCTTTATTTTGTTCTAGTGTAAAATTTTTGGCATATTTATACACAAGTTGTATGCATTTCAGATACAGATTGCCATATTAAACATTTTACCTGTGAGTTTTTATGCCAAAAGGATGGTTGAAAAAAAGTACAAAACCTAAAGATGGTCTTAATATCCTGAATTCAGTAATTTTGCCAGATATTCCAGATCTTATCTCTATTATGGAGCAAGATCATCAGAAATGTATGTATTTGGAGAACACTCTTCAATAGAATTGTCTTTACCAAGTTAATACGTGGATGCCATACTCTCAGATGTACTAAAATCTGCAATAAAATCCCTTCCTGTATATCTATCACAGGCTTTCCTTAGAAATGCTCTTGAAGAAATTAACCTTTCCCATATTCAGTGATCTCTATATGAAGACAAAATTTCATCTCAGTTTAAGTATCGGGAAAAGTTATTCTATGGAAGCGTAGGTATGTTCTTTTTTTCTTAATGACCTAAAATTTGTATTGTTCTTTGTAAATTAAATGAATTTTATTATAGCAATGACAATCAAGTTTTTGAATTTTTCTGGTATAAGCCAAAATAATGAGTGATTTATCATAAAAACTTTTTATAATTATCATCAATAATTACTGAGTTTCCCCTTTAATACTGTTGAAGGTAAAGAATTGTAAACAATGTTATTTTGTTTTATTTTTTCAACTTTTATTTTATGCTCGGGGGTACATGTGCAGGTTTGTTACATGGGTAAATCGCTTGTTACTGAGGTTTGGTGTACAATGACTTCATCACTCAGGTAGTGAGTTTAGTACCTGAGAGGTAGTTTTTTGACCCTCCCCTCGTTCCATCCTTCCCCCTCAACTAGGCCCTGGTGTCTATTGTTCCCATCTTTGTGTCCATGTGTACTCAATGTTTGGCTCTCACTTATAAGTTAGAACATGTAGTATTTGGTTTTCCATTCCTGGGTTAATTTGCTTAGGATAAGGGCCTCCAGCTGTATCCATATTGCTGCAAAGAAGATGATTTCATTTGTTATGGCTGCATGGCATTCCATGGTATTTATGTACTGAAGTTTTTGTAAGTCCAGTCCACTGTTGACTGGCACCTAGGTTGGTTTTTTGCCTTTGCTATTGTGAATAGTGTTGCAATGAACACACAAGTGCAGGTGCCTTTGTGGTAGAATGATTTATATTTCTTTGGGTATATACCTAGTAATGGGATTGCTGAATCAAATGGTAGTTGTATTAAGTTCTTTGAGAAATCTGTAAGGTGCTTTCCCCAGTGGCTGAACTAATTTACATTCCCACCATCAGCATATAAGCATTCCTTTTCTCCACAATCTTGCCAATGTCCGTCTTTTTTTGACTTTTTAGTAATAGATGTTTTGACTGATACGAGATGGTATCTCATTTTGGTTTTGCTTTGCATTTGTCTAATAATTAGTGATCAGCATTTTTTTCATATGCTCATTGGCCACATGAATGGCTTCTTTTGAGAAGTGTCTGTACCACTACTTTGCACGTTTTTTAATGGGATTGTTTGTTTTTTGCCCGTTGATTTAAGTTCCTTGTAGATTCTGAATATTTGACCTTTGTTGGATGCATAGTTTGCAAATATTTTCTACCATTCTGTAGGTTCTCTGTTTACTCTGTTAATGTTTTTTTGTTTTGTTTTGTTTTTCTGTGCAGAAGATCTCTAGTTTAATTAAGTCTCATTCTTCTATTTTTCTTTTGGTTGCCATTGCCTTTGGGGACTTCATCATGAAATCTTTGCCAAAGCCTATGTACAGAATGATATTTCCTAGGTTTTTTTCCTAGTGTTTTTATAGTTTTATGTTTTACATTTAAGTCTTTAATTCATTTGAATTAATTTTTGTATATAGTGAAAGGAAGGAGTCCAGTTTCAATCTTCTGCATATGGTTAGCCAGTTATTCCAGCACATTTATTAAATAGGGAATTCTTTCCCCATTGCTTGTTATTGTAAACTTTGTTGAAGATCAGATGGTTTTAGGTGTGCAGCTTTATTTCTGTGTTCTCTAACTTGTTCCATCAGTCTATGTGTCTGTTTTTGTATGAGTAGCATGTTGTTTTGGTTACTGTATCCTTGTGGTAGTTTAAAATCAGGTAGTATGATATATCTGGTCTTGTTCATTTTACTTAAGATGGCTTTATTTGGACTCTTTTTTGGTTCCATATGAATTTTAGGATAGTTTTTTCTAAGTCTGTGAAAAATGATGTTGGTGGTTTGATAAGTATAACATTTAATCTCTAAATTGGTTTGGGCAGTATGGCCACATTAACAATATTGATTCTTCCTATCTATGAGCATGGAATGTTTTTTCCATTTCTTTGTGTCATCTCTGATTTCTTTGAGCAGTGTTTTATAATCCTCATTGTGAGATATTTCACCTCCCTGGTTAGATATATTCCTAGGTATTTTATTCTTTTTGTGGCTATTGTGAATAGGATTGCTTCTTGATTTGGCTCGTAGCTTGGATATTACTGGTGTATAGAAATGCTACTGATTTTTGTACACTGATTTTTTATCCTGAAACTTTACTGAAGTTGTTTGTCAGTTCCAGGAGCCTTTGGGCAGAGACTATGGGGTTTTCTAGATATAAAATCATATTGTCTGCAAACAGAGATAGTTTGACTTCCTCTCTTTTAATACAAATGTTTTTTTTTTTCTTTATCTTGCTTAATTGCTGTGGCTAGGACTTTCAGTACTATGTCAAATGCGAGTGGTGAGAGTGGGCATCCTTGTCTTGTTCTGGTTATCAACAGGAGAAATGCTTTCAGCTTTGGCCTGTTCGGTATGATGTTGGTTGTGGGTATGTCATAGATGGCTCTTATTATTTTGAGGTATGCCTCTTTGATGACAAGTTTGTTAACATTGAAGGATCACATGAGGGTTTTAACATGAGGACATGTTGAATTTTATCGAAAGCTTCTTCTGCGTCTTTTGAGATAATCATGTGGTTTTTGCTTTTAGTTCTGTTTTTGTGATGAATCACATTTATTGATTTGTGTATATTGAACCAACCTTGCATCCCAAGGATAAAGCCTACTTGATTATGGTGGACTAGCTTTTTGATATGCTGCTGGATTTGATTTGCTAGTATTTTGTTGAGGAATTTGTAGTCTCTTTTCATCAGGGATATTAACCTGAAACTTTCTTTTTTTATTGTGTCTCCACTATATTTTGGTATCAAGATGATGCTGGCCTCATAGAATGAGTTAGGGAGAAGTCCCTTCTCCTTGATTTTTGGAATAATTTCCAAAAAGTATGATTGGTACCAGCTCTTTGTAAGTCTGATGGAATTCAGCTGTAAATCCAACTGACCAGTACTTTTTCTGGTCAGGTGGATTTTTAAAATTACTGATTCAGTTTCAGAACTCATTATTGGTCTCTTCTGGATTTCAATTTCTTTTGGCTCTGTCTGAGGAGTTTGTATGTTTCCAGGAATTTACTCATTTCCTCTAGGTTTTCTAGTTTGTGTGCATACAGGTGTTCACAATGGTCTCTGAGAGATTTTTTCTTTTTGGTATTTCTGTGATGTTGGTGGTAATGTAACCTTTGTCATTTCTGATTGTGTTTATTTGAATCTTTTCTCTTTTTTCTTTCTTAATCTAGCTAGCAGTCTGTCTATCTTGTTTATTTTTTTAAAGAGCCAATTTTTTGTTTCATCGATCTTTTGTACAGAATCTTGCATCTCAATTTCATTCAGTTAGTCTCTGATTTTAGTTAGCTCTTGTCTTCTGCTAGCTTTGGGGTTGGTTTGCCCTTGTTTGTCTAGTACCTCTAGGCGTGATGTTAGGTTATTAATTTGAGATATTTCTAACTTCTTAATGTAGAAATTTAGCACTATAAACTTTCCTCTTAACACTTCTTTTGCTGTGTCCCAGACATTCTGGTATGTTGTGTGTTCGTTTTCATTAGTTTCATTTTTTTTTTTTTTAATTTCTGCCTTGATTTCATTCCTTATCCAAAAGTCATTCAGGAGCAGATTGTTTAATTTCTATGTAAGTGTACAGTTTTGAGAGCTCTTATTTGTATTGATTTCTATTTTTCATTGTGCTGTTGTCCAAGAGTGTGGTTGGTATGATTTTGTTGTTTTTGAATTTGTTGATAATTGCTTTATGGACAAGTGTGTGGTTGATCTCAGAGTATGTGGCACATAGAGATGAGAAAATGTATATTCTGTTGTTGGGTAGAGTACTTTGTAGATGTATGTTAGGTCCATATTATCAAGTGTTGAGTTTAGGTCCCAAACATCTTTTCTGTTTTCTGCCTTGATGATATCTGATGCTGTCAGTGGGGTGTTGAAGTCTCCCATTATTATTATATTATGTGGCCATCTACATCTCTTCCTTGATTTCCAGAACCAGTTTAATGAATATGGGTGCTCTAATAATGGGTGAATACATATTTAGGATAGTTAATGTAAAATTTGTGACTGGTTTTATTATCTATTTGTTTATTTTTGAGACAGGCTCTTACTCTGTCACCCAGATTGGGGTACAGTGGCGTAATCATAGTTTACTGCAACCTTGAAATCCTGGGCTCAAGGGATCCTTCTGCCTCAGCCTCCCAAGTAGCTGGGAGTAC
>NW_012114633.1:7115870-7118889 GCF_000951035.1 Colobus angolensis palliatus
CAGTACCTCAGTTGAAAATGCAGAAATCACCTGTCTTCTGTGTCACTTGCGCTGGGAGCTGGAGACTAGAGCTGTTCCTTTTCTCCTTTGGCTGTTTTTGTATTGAGTTGATCTTTTACCAATCAGTTGAGAGGAAATTTTTAATTAGGAAAGAGTTTTCTGTCTCTGGTAGTTGTAATTTTTTTTCCAGATTATCATTTTTCTTTTAACTTTGCTTATGAGTGTTTTGATATTTAGGGTTGTTTTTTGTAGCTAAATATACTGATCATTTCTTTTATGGTTTTAAGATTAAAATACAGTTTAACAGTCTTCAATTCTGAGGTTGTAATTTCTCCTAAGCTATTTTTTTTTTAAGATTGATCCATTTGGAATGTATACTGATGAATATTATGAGGTAACAATCTATTTTTTTCCCAGGTAGCTGTACAATTATTCCCAATTTATTGAGTAGTTCTTGTTTTTCTCACTGATCTCAGAATTTATAACAGCAAACATTATTTTTCTTGCTCTGAAGACTGTCACTTGCAGTTCTCTCATGCTAAGTGGAACTAGAAGGGCTTGGTTCTAAGCTCACAACCTAGAACCTGAATTAGGTTCAGATCTGTTCCAGTTGTTTTCTAATTCTCCTTTTGTATCAGCTGATACCTGGGACATTTTCTTCTAATAAATCATAAGTGCAGATGAGGACAAGCTGAACTACACAGCATGTTTTTAATGCCTCTGCTTATGTCATATTCACTAACAACAAGTCACATGACAAAGCCAACATCAACAAGACAAGAAAATTTACTCTTTTTTTGTGGGAGGTGTTACAAAGGCACATGACAGAAATACAGATGTATAATTTAATTCAGATAAGGAGGCTAGAATTGGTGACAAATAATCAACATGCCGTAGTTGGTTTTGCTTTTATATCCAATCTAAACATCTTTTTTTAATAGATGTGTTTACCATTTTATGTTTACTAATGTTACTGATTTATTGGTCTTAGATTTGTCACATTACTTTATTGTGTCTTCCCTAATAGTTTTTCTAATAGTTTTCCTTTTACACATTATGTTCTAAAGAACTATTAAGAGTTGAGATTTTATTTTCCATGCAAGCTAACAATGTAGCCTGCCACAGTTTCATGGATGCTGGCAAAAGACATGAGAATCCTTAGTCAAAGACAAAGGAGAGTTTATTACTCATGGTCATAACAGTAACTAGAGTATCAACATTTGTGCCAGCTCTGTGATGCCCAATTCCCAGAGGGTGATGCCAAGGGAGCCAGATACCTGCACACATGGCAGAATGCATGATAGGCAAGGAATCCTGAACTTTGGGGACCTGAGTCTTTGATAATTCCTGCCTGACTTTTGAGCTGGAGGGAGATATTATCAAACATCCATGAAAATGTAGTCTGGAGCAAGGTCAGTCAGTGTTTTTTCTTGGAGGGCATACAGAAACACATGAAACAAAAAACTCATGTAAAATTGTATACCAACAACTTGCCTACTTGCTTTTTTAAAAAGAGTATATAGTTATTTTAATACTTAGGAATATTTACATTTTTTTCTAGTGATTTCTTTTGGATTTGGAATTTTTTGTAACATATTACTCTCCTATTTCTTCAGATAATATCTCTTTACTACTATAAGGAATCTTAAAATAAGAGGTTTCCTCTTCCTTTCTGTTCTTCCTGTTCTCCTCTATACCATGATTTTAACAAACAGTATTATCTTCTTAATGTTTACCTTTGTAATATTAAATATACATAATTTTTCTCAGCTGTAAATGATGTTCTTTAACTTCATATCAAATATATTGTAGGCAAGGCAATATATATGTTTGCATTTCCTCTATTCTTTCCATTTTTCATTTTTATGGTGGTTATACTGTTTTTTCCCCTACATTTTCAGAGTGTATCAATGTTACATCGATATTTTCTTCTGATCCCCATACTTGTTTTGCTTTTAATTTTTCTGTCCAATATATTCAGCTCCCACTACCAAACCATTTACCACAATTTTCTGACATGTCTGGTTTGGTTGAAGTTTGAGCTCCAGAATTTTCCTCAAGAAAAATGCACAGAAACAATATTTTGGAGTTCCCGAATGTTTAAAACTGTTTTCCTTCAGTTTTCATACTTGGAGAATCATTTAGATGAATATAAAATTCATCTTATAAAATGTTGCAACATTATCTTTTGGCACTGGTGATTGTTGTGAAGAAATCCAATGAAAGTCTAATTTTCACCCTTGCCTCCCCCATTATAGTTGACCTATTTTTTTCGACTGATTTATTACAGAATTTTTTCTTCATCTTTGCAGTTCAGAATTTCATTAGGATATATGTTTTGCTGACTCTTCTGGGACCATTTTCTCTGATGCATGGCAAGTGTTGTCAAAAAATCTTCTTTTTGTTTAGAGTAAATTTCTTGAATTAAATAGTTGTGGCCGGGTGTGGTGGCTCACGCCTGTAATCCTAGCACTTTGGGAGGCCGAGGCAGACAGATTACCTGAGCTCAAGCGTCCGAGACCAGCCTTGGGAACACAGTGAAAACCCACCTTTACTAAAACACAAAAAAATTAGCCAGGCGTAGAGGCATGCACCTGTATTCCCAGCTACTCGGGAGGCTGAGGCAGGACAATTGCTTGAACCCGGGAGACGGAGGTTGCAGTGAGGCGAGATCACACCACTGCACTCCAGTCTGGGCAACAGAGGGAGACTCTGTCTCGAAAAAAAAAAAGTTGTTCTACTTGTTGCATTTTTAAATCTTCTAAAAAATCGTTTTTTGTTTCTAATCTTTATGTAATTTACTAATTTTATTTTCTATGTACTTTGTTGTACATTAAGTCACCCGGTTTCATCTTCATGTTGGTGATTCTTTTAAAATTCTTTTATTTTCTGAGTTCCATCATTTTATATTTTATATCCTCCTGCTGTTTTTCTCTTTCCTGAATTCTTGTATTTCTCTTTTGCATTCTTATTTCATAAAGGAGATTTCTTTGTTTTTTAATTTATAAGGAAATATTTG
>NW_012114633.1:7124649-7126636 GCF_000951035.1 Colobus angolensis palliatus
TCTTTTCTTTTCTTAATCTAGGCAATCTCATTCTCCTTGGCAGCTGTAAGGAATGTAAGAAAAGTTTCATGACTGCGAGGATTGCTGCAAAGCCATTTCAACTCCAAAGTATTGCTTAGGGAGTTACTGCCTCGTACTCCTAGTCTAAGAAATTTGTAAAGATACCAATGGGCAGAGAAGAAGTAACATGAATCATGATACAGATGTTCCTTGACTTATGAGCAGGTTACATGCCAATGAACCCATTTTAAGTTGAAAATATCGTAAGTTGAAAATATACTTATTACCCCTTAACTACCAAACATCATAGCTTAGCCTAGCCTACCTTAAATGTGCTCAGAACTCTCACATTAGCCTATAGTTGGGCAAAATCACCTAACACAAAGCTTATTTTATAATAAAGTGGTAATATCTCATATAATTTATTGAATACAGTAATGGAAGTGAAAAACAGATTGGTTGTATGTGGACTCTAAGTATGGTTTCTGCTAAATGTATATTGCTTTTGCACCATTTGTAAAGACAAAAATTGTAAATCATATCATCATAGGTTGGGAACCATCTGTAGTTCTAATTTATTTACACTGACTGGCTGCTGGGTTAGTGGCAGAATGGAGAGGTCTGCATCCCTGAGATATTCCAAATAATCATAGCTGGATTTACATATTTTTACAAATACAAATCACTCAGTTTTTCTTTTTTCCTCTTTTGACTCCGTAAGTTACCCCCAACCCACTCCCCACTACTCCCTGAGCTCCAGCCTAGGAACATTATGTACCACTTCCTGGATAGTACTCAAAGTGCTACTTATTTTGTGCCATTATTACACTTAGAATCTACTTTTCTGTACTGTTTTGTCAGTATAATATGGGAACAGGTTTGGAGTCCTCAGCTATCTTGTTTGAGAACTGTGCAGTCTTTTCCTGGTGATAATTCTAATTCTCCGTTGTTTCTTTCCAAATGTGGAAACAGTAATCTTCTTCTGTAGTCTTAATTGTGCAAAACAAATAAACAAAAACTCCAAGCTATTTAATCTTTTTTTTACAGAGATCAATTAGCATAAAATTAGCCTATCTATTTGCCAGTGTCTTTGTTCTTTGGTTCTATTTTTGATACAAGATTGCTCTTCCTCAGATGATTAAATCTACTTATTTCTAAGATATTGTTCGAATTTGAACCGATCTATATGCTCTATTTACCCCTTATCATATTACCTCCTAAGTTTCTAAATAGCCTTTGCCTTACAATTTATGTTTCTGGACTTTTCTAGAATTCAAGGCAATTTCACCTATTTATGCCTTTTGAAATGTAAGATATTGGTGAATCAAACCCAAATATTATACTGGGTTGGTCTCCAAGTCACAGGAAATAATGAGAAATGTTAGACTTAACTTTCAAAGCCTTTGTCATCTCCAGAAGGCTGGGTTTAGGGTAGGGCTTTTCTATCAAATTGTAACTTCCTGGAGATTATGATCAACTCGTCTTTAGTGATATATCTGGATGATCTGAGTTGTGAACAGGTACATTTTGTGTATGTGGTCAATTTGTAGCCCAGCACAATTTACCTTTGAATTATGAGCATTTAATTCAGTGTAGAAATCTATTTATTTCATGAGGACAAGGCAAAATTTTCAATATGAAAGAAGGGAATAAACCTTCTTAAGCAGGACATAGACCATATCTACCATGTGTTATGAAGTCTAAGAATGGGAAATGAACTGCAAAAGAAAAGTTGAAAGAATGGTAAACCACACAGTGATACATATTTAAGCAAAGGTAGTAGAAGAAAATGTGAAGTAGATATATATGTGTATAGGTGATTTGGGAAAATAAAGAAAAACAATGTGAGGTATATACTGAAGTTATTAATAGTAAAGTTAACTGGAGCCTAAGGTGAGAGAAAGTGCATGTTCCTGTACCATGAAATAGTGACAAGGATAATGTTTTGCTGTTACATATGCCATTACTTTCTTTGAACTTGCCTGTC
>NW_012114633.1:7126686-7129120 GCF_000951035.1 Colobus angolensis palliatus
TGGGGTTGCTGGATCATATAGTCGTTCTATTTTTAATTTGTTGAGGAATATCCATGTTAATTTCTACAGTACTATTTGACATTTTCACCAACAGTTTACAAGGGTTCCAATCTCTCCACATCTAGGTCAATACATGATATCTCTTAGGGTTTTTGGTTTTTTGACAATAATGATTTTACTAGGTGTGAGGTAACATCTCATTGTGGTTTTGGTTAAGTTAGATATTGAACATCTTTTCCTTTATCTGTTAGATTATGTTTTGTTAATGACACAATTTCTATCAGTCTTGGGTGCTATCCAGAACCTAGTTAATGCTATTATCCTGAATGACTTGGTGATTTTGTTCACATGCAGGATGTTATATCCAGTATATGCAAAGGAAAAAAGAAGACATTCCTGCTGGTAACATATTGTTTGTATACTTTGACAGCAGTAATAATGGTAATTGAATTGGGCATTTTAGCTTTCAATTCACTTGCCACTGCACTTATTAAGGGAGATTCATACATGTACATTTATTAGGATTTTTTTTCTTTTCTCCATAGATGCATTATTATCTACAACAGTGGCAATGTATGTTTACTGAAATAAATAGAACATTTATGTCTCTGTCCTCTGAGTCAGAGGTCTTAAAGTCATTTGCTTTCTTATGTAAACATTTGCTCCTCAGTGGCCTACTCTATCATGCAGTCTATCTGCCCAGTTCCCAAATTGCTTCTACCTTATGTATTTATTACCTTATACATGCTCCTTTGATTTGGAGCATCTGTTTGTTACCCCCAATGGTTTTGCTTTTATCCTAAAGCACTCTAAATATTAACAGCAGGGACTTTATTCTCGGTTTACTCCTTTATCACATTTTGCTGATTTTACAGTAACCAGCCAAAGGAAGACATTGCCCTGGTTGAATTGGGTTAATTTCACTGCACTGACTATTTTTAGATATATATTATTTGTGCTTTCACTAGAACTCCTCTTACTTCATGATATCTTTACTACAAAATCATCCAACCATGAAAACAAACACACAAGAAACAGAAACAAAACAGTCACAAAAAAGCATAAACTGTTAGCATTGATCCATGAAGGATGACTGATGTATTCCTTCAATTGCTATTAAGCGTGTGTTCTCCCAGGCTCAAACTATATCATCTAGGGGCACAAGTTTACTAAAATTACTTTCTCTTTGGGGATCATAAGGTATTGGCAATATACTACTAAAATTATGTAAAATAATTCTATCAAAAAGGCAGGATTTTGGGACATTATAGGAAGTCAATGAATGTCTGGGATAAGTATTACTTTTCCATTTTCTAGTAGCTGTGAACAAATAATTTATATGAACTGTGCATTTATAACTATGAATAAGGCAATCATTTTGGATAATAGTAATAATAATAGTAATGATACCACTTATATACTGATCATGGGCTGGACGGTGTGCTAAATACTTCAATGTATATGATCTCTTTTGAACTTCTCTATAACTTCATAAAGCACTTCTGTTATTTCTTGTACTTAACCCTAAGAGAATTTTTTCCCATAGATCCCAAACAAAGGTACTCATTGACATAGCAAATAATGCCCTGAAAACATTCCTGTTTTGTCTGTGTAGTAGGGACTGACCTATAATCTTGCATCCGGCCCTGAGAAAAAAAATGAAGATAAGTTAAACTTTATGTCTTCTATTCTTCAGAATTTTGTTGTTCTTAAGAATTGAGGTGATTCTGGGATAATCCTCAAAGTGTTTTTCTGTGCTATTAAGAGTTTCCTATTCCTTTCCCAAATTTAGGAAGGTTAGTCAAGAAGATTCTTAAACACTATGAGGAGATAACCCACTTGCTAGTAAGTGTTGCTACATTTGTGATGAAAAAGAGAATTCTGAGAAAGGTGATTCAGCTATTTTCTTGTCCACTGTAATGTCTCAGACCATGCCTGCAGACCTGTATCTTTTGACGTACACTTTTATATAAGTAGTGTGTAGGATCTGGCCAGGGCAAGAGTCATTTTCTGTACCTCTGCTAAAATCAGTTACAATTAATCAACCTTATATATATTGAGCTCAGAGTATTCAGTTTAACAAATAAATATATTGAACAATGATTATGGGAAAAACACTATAGTAAATTAAATAATTCAGGGTATAAGGAAAAAATGAGTGCTATTCGTTGAAGAAACTGATTTTACATATTGGGGATAACAAATACACAAGTACATTCAGGTAGCTGTTTTTGGATTGTATTCAGATAATTTAATGTACTCTGCATTAGTTAGTCTGGTGAGATCTTACCCTGTTATTACTGGCCAGTTGAATTGATTTTATATTTGTTCCAGATTCAATATTTGGGCCACTATCTTTGTGGAACATCCTGCTCCTTTAAGACATATAAAATGTATATAACAACTCAACTTTTTCCTAGAAATAAATTCCTAA
>NW_012114633.1:7134735-7137836 GCF_000951035.1 Colobus angolensis palliatus
GGCTTCCTTTCTCTATTTGCTGAACAGAGAAGACTATAAAGCTGAGGGTCACAAAGCAGCTTTTGCTGACCTGGATGGCTATTGCCTGAGTAAAAAAGAAAGTTTTATTTTATGAAGCCACTGAAAATTTGAGATTATTAGAGCAGTTACCCTGTGTCACCAATCTGATGGACAAGTATTCTTTTAGTTTTAAATTCTGTAATTTGCCAAAAATCTTTGAGTGAGATAAAAAAGGTGTAGAAAAAATTGTCAAAATTGGTGTCCTTACCTAAAATCTTGTTCCTCTCTAATTTATTCTCCTTTGCAGTAATTGGAACACTCTGAAAGAAAGTGACCAATAGAATACAATGGAAGAGATGGGATGTGATTTTTAAGGTTAGATCATAAAAGACAGTGAAGTCCCCACCTTGATCTCTTAGGTTACTTGCTCTGGAGAAAACCAGCCACCAGGTCATGAGGACATTAAAACAGTCCCTGGAGAGGCCCAAGTGGACAGGAACCAACTTACCAGCACTAACTTGTGATGAGTGGATCCTACTACCCCAGTCAAGCTTTCATAATTGCAGGCCTCATCAACATCTGACTACAACCTCATGAGAGACCCTAAGCTTCTGTGTGTCAGAATTCCTGACTCACAGATGCTGCAATATTTAATTAATAATCTTTGGGGATTGTTTAACTTTTATTATGAGGAAATTCAAACATACCCAAAATAGATTTATGTATGACCCTTCATATACCCATTGGTTAGTTTGAACAATTATTAATATTTTGCTGTTTTTTTCTACATAGTTACATGCAATTATCAAATTTAATGGAATTAACAATAGTTCTTTACTATCAACAAACTTCATATGCCAGGTTTCACATGTTGTATTTGATTTACATTTCTTGAGTTTTTCTTATTCTCTAAAATTTTCCCCATCCCATTTTTTGCCTTTGATCAATTATAGGTACCAGGTTATATGTCAGATAGAACAGTGTTTCCTACTTTTAATATTTGAAATATGAATTATTCAGGGATCTTATTAAAATGTAGATTATTCTTCAGTAGGTTTGGGAAAGGCTGTGACATTGTATGTTTCCAACAAACTCCCAGATGACACTTGTTTTAATAGTCTGAAGACCACACTTTGAATAACAGTGTTTTATAACCCACTCCAGATGTCATGAATCAGAATCTACGTTTTCCCAAGATTCCTAGTTGATTCATATGCATATCAAAATTTGAGAAGCATTGCTATTAAATGAGAAAGCAGGACCATATATAGTAAGGAAATTATAATTATTTTTTACCTTTTCTAAGTCCCTTAAGAGAAGGGTGTGATTTGCCTTTTGTTTATAGTCAGTTTCTGTTCTGATTGGTCAATCTGCTTTTTTAATTGCCTGAAACCCATGTCATACTGGTTAAGTATTTTGAATACTTCTGTTATGTGTGTGTGTATATATATATATATATATAATATATATATATTTTCTATTCAAATATATACCTTGAGTGTATCTATACATTTGAGTAAATATTTGTTCTGAAACTTTGCATATGGCTGTGTGTGTTTACATATAGGAAGGTACATGTTTAAGGGTCATTGAGAGATCTCAACCCAGGGGTAGGAATTGGTGCAAAGGAAAATTGCTTTGTTGAAGAATTATAAAACAATCCAGCCAGAATGTTTGAGTCTCTGAAATTTTCTAAAAGAGAGGATAACACAGTAATGTGACTTCTTTTTATTTGGTTATTATCTGCTTATTCTCCAAATGAGATGTTTGGGAATTATCACTTATTATGATTTAATACAGGGTGATCTGAGCAATTTTGTGTGATTATAACAAAATTCTTAGCCATTTATTTAGTAAGTTACTCTCAGTAACTGCTAACTGAAATAACATTTTGCCTTCGTGTTCTTTTTTCATGTGTGTTTTACATAGAAAAGCTTTCTACGTATTTTCAGGGGAATGGAAAAGATTGCTGTGTAAGATAGCAGCAGGATAGGAAATTAATCCACTAGATTCTATTATTTCATTTTCTGTCTCTTAAAATTATGGTTTAAACATTTCCTTTATTTTCAGTAGCCTTTCTATTCAGTGGTAGACAAATTGGAAGTGGGAATGAATGCTGTTTTCTAGAATTACTGAATATATTCCTATAGATTTATTTCTGAGGAACCTACAAGTGATTGCATGGAAAGTACAAATTACTTTTTGTTAACCACCTTTAAAGCCTTTTTTTCTCCATGAAATGTTTTTGTCTTTTTTTAGATTCAAAAGATTCTATAGGGAAGACTGTACTTCTATTTGCTGGAGAATATAGTGTAGGCAGAGCTCTGTGGTTTATTGTGAATGTGAATGTGTGTATGTGTTTGTGTGTAAGGAAAAGGGCAAACATTTAAAAATTATTTTATATAGGAATGTATATAACACCATCAAATTGCTATCTGAGATATATTGGTTTTCTCCTTTTAATCTCTGAGAACAGATTGCTTTTTCTGTATTCTATAACTTAGAATATATTAGACTTGTGGCCCTTGGCCATTTCCAAAAACTGGGGATTCAGAATAGACTCTGAAAAGATTCATAGGCTACTGTATGCTGATCAGTAAATCAATCTTCAGTGACTGCTAGATGTTAATCAATGTGCAATGTTAGACAGCTTGGCAAGAAAACAATCAAGAAGGAAGAAAAACGGGGAAGAAATACTAAAAACATGCAGCATGTAATGTCATGGCCTTTGATGTCAGAGAGTCTAATGTTAGCTGAAGTTAAGGGCTGAGTGAAGTATAGGGCTAAGAATTAAGGATTCATGAAGTTAACCCTAAATTTCTTTTGGTGATAAAAGTCTGATAGGCTTAATCTTAGTCTAGTTTTAGAATTTTTATGTTAAAAGAGGTAATCTAACAAAAATGACATTTTTCAAGATAAGGAAATTAAGATCCAAATGGCTATTTTTGTCAAGTTAACATAGCTACTTAGTAGTAAATCCTTGGTTAAAAAAAGCATGTTTTCAGATACCTGGTGCATGCACTTACCATGGATTCAGGCACTGAAAGTTGGATTTTTTGCCTGATTTTTACCTGACTGTAATTAATAGACACAATAATCAT
>NW_012114633.1:7143666-7168203 GCF_000951035.1 Colobus angolensis palliatus
GGATGGTCTCGATCTCCTGACCTCGTGATCCGCCCGTCTCGGCCTCCCAAAGTGCTGGGATTACAGGCTTGAGCCACCGCGCCCGGCCCTATATATATAATTTTAATAGATTGCCAGATAGACATTTACAAGTAACTGAAACTCATAATGAACATTTTTTTCTTGTTGGCAGCTGGTTTTATTATATCTGCTTTTTTTCTAAATACAAATAGACTAATATGTATTAGTATTAAATCATCATCAGATAATTAATAAGCATCTCCTGGTTTACACAATTATCTCCTAATACTTACTATAATTGCCTTTCATCAGCCAGTGCTTATAGATAGGCTTTAATTTCCTCAAAACGTTAGAAGAGAATGTCAACTAAAGATGAGAAATGTGATTGCATCTCTCTGTGCTCAACACTCACGCAAGTACTGAGTGTTCAGAATTCTCAGTGTTCAGAATTTTTAAATATCAGAAATAAAGACAAGATGTATCATGGAATACAATACTGATATTTGTTGAAAAATAGAGTAATTTTTGACATTATCATAATAAGAACTAAGTAAATCTTAAGACACCTTGATAGTAACAGCAAGGAGAGAATCTTAAGTCTTGTGGAGTATTTAAAACAGATATATTGTTATTTTAAAGCAGAGAATATTTAAAAATAACTAAATTCAAATATATTTATCTTATTTATATTGTTTGAATTTCTTCATTATAGGTATTTTTCTTTCCTTTTTAGAGAAATTCACTTTTTAAAAATCGTATTTTTTCCTGATTTTACATGCTATTACATTTACACATGTCTGTAACCAGCATGTGCAGTTTGTGTATCTGTGTGTTTTTAAACTTTATTTAGATATCATACTTGTAGGCATCATTATGAGACATGTATTTTCTATATTTAATATTATGTTTCTGAGAAGTCTCCAGATTGTTCCATACTCAGGAATCATATACATGCTCTACATTAAAGGAGAAAGGTCTGAAAAAGCTTAATGTACCATTTTCAACAACCAACTTGACTGTTTTAATCCAAAAGAGAAAATCTCAAATATTAAATTTTAGACATTAGGTAAGATGTCAATTAGGGAAGGTTGGGGGACACATTAGAAATCATTCAAGTAAACTTACTCATTAGGCAGGTTTTTGATGTGACATTATTAAATTGGGGTGAAAATATACTTATAACAAATATGTTTTACCTAAGAGTGTGACTTATGTTAATACTCTTTATCATGTTTTATACTGTATATTTCTTGCCCTCTCTTCTATTTTTCATTTTTTGTTGTGTTAAAACTTTAATTTACTATTTATTGTGCTTACAAAATATATCTAATCCTAAATCCCAGGGAATGTATTTTGATCAGTACAGGGAACAATACTGTGACACGTTTATGGATTAATATCATGAAATAATAAATATTTACTAGATGAAATACACAAAACAGTTGAATAGATTTTGCTCAATCTTTCTTACAGTATCACCAAGAGACCAGTTGAAAAATTACAGCACTAAAGTGTTTTTTTTTTAGAAAATTTATAATAATTGAAAACAGAACTTTAAGATGAAGTTGCCAGCACAATCTTATGGCATCATCCCTAGGCACTGTCAGTAAGATTGAAATTTTTGATCTCTATTATTATTTTTGACATAGTACCTTCACAGACAGAGCACAGGTAAATAATGTTCTGTAATGAATTCAGTTCATAGTGCCAGTATCTTGAAAGGCACTGTGCACCAGTGCTTCCTATCATATATCAACAGGGGATTACTAGTCTCAGCTCTTCTCATTTTGCTCTGCAAACTCTGGTGTTTATCTTAATCTTTTCTCTTTTTCCTTACCAACATATCTTTTTTGCAGGCAATTTTGCCTAGATATCTTCTTTGGGGATTACAATTTCTTTTATATATCCTGGGATCTCTTCTAATAACTAGTGGAAAGGAATTAGGGACTTGAACATTGTTGATTTGTGTGTGTGCTAGTCCAGTCTAGCAGCAGTTTTTTTATATTCCCAGTAAACACAGGAAGAAATTCAGCTTTCCCAATTGCTTGATCACTTTCCAGAATTTTTTTTTTTTTTTTTTTTTGAGACGGAGTCTCACTCTGTCGCCCAGGCTGGAGTGCAGTGGCGCGATCTCGGCTCACTGCAAGCTCCGCCTCCCGGGTTCCCGCCATTCTCCTGCCTCAGCCTCCCGAGTAGCTGGGACTACAGGCGCCCGCCACCTCGCCCGGCTAGTTTTTTGTATTTTTTTAGTAGAGACGGGGTTTCACCGTGTTAGCCAGGATGGTCTCGATCTCCTGACCTCGTGATCCGCCCGTCTCGGCCTCCCAAAGTGCTGGGATTACAGGCTTGAGCCACCGCGCCCGGCCTCACTTTCCAGATTATTGACTCCCAGTAATGCTGGTAAATGAGTTAACTGAGAAAGAAACATCATACTACTTTTTATTTTTGAGGAGGAGGGACCATTAAAAATCAATAAAAATCAATTGAAGTTTTTCTAAATAAAACAGAAAAAATCCTACTAACCATTAAGAAAAGCAAGGTGGAATTCAAATTTGTCTGATAGAAACATAATTATCTTTTATATCATGAGCATCATGTTAAGTTTGTTTATTTTTATGCTGCAAGGATTAAAAATTTAAATATAAAATAAAACGAAATCTTAATTTCTCTGTAAATGACCCATTTTTAAACTTATGAGTTTATTGTGACAATGTAATAAGGATACTTTTAAATTATTGTATTTGTTTTACCTTGGAAGTAGGACAAAATTTCCCCTGTACTCCATTCAGCCTACCCTTGGGCAAAACTGTAGTTCATCTCCCCACTCTCTTGATTTTCTTTTATCTCCTCTTGTTTTTATTTTGTGCAATAGATTCCTCTCAAGAACTTAAAGTTCCATATTTTCTGTTTCTTTATCCCTTCTTGAAAACTTTATCTCAAGAAAACATCTTATTGATTCATTCAAAGTAGCATAGACATTTTATTAAACTTTTTAAATTTCCATTTTAACACAAGACAAACTTCTAATTTTACTTACACCCATAAATGAAATTCAAATTAGGTATGAGTTGGAGAGGGGGACAACATTTGAGGCATGTCTCATCTTATCATTTTGCATAATATTGAAACTTATGCAATAAATTATTTTCTATTACATTTGTGCTAGATGTCTGTTGTCACCTCAGTACTATCACCACTGCATTCCAAGGCTGGAAACTGGATTTTTCAAGAATGTACTTTCTTGGATGGTTCTGAGTTAAAGGCTCCCAAATTCCATTGGGTCTCCCTTGTCATCAGAAGCAGTTCTTCCCCACTGCCAGAGAAGATTAGCTTCCCTTGCGTGAAGAATCTATGATGAGCTCTTTTGAAGTAATCACCTTTCTAGAGAATGCTGATCATTCTAAATCTCAGTCCCACCTCCTCTCATTTTTTTTCTAGACATTTATTTAGACTCAAGGTCCTATAAGATACAGGAAGATAAATACAAAGTGTGACCTAGAAGAAGATACCAAACTTGCCCCAAATGATAAGATTTTGCCGGTTTATGTTAGGAGAAACCTGAAGGTGATAAGGGCATCTGTCTCTCTCTCTGTCTGTCTTCTCTCTCTTTCTCTCTCTCTCTCTAATAAAGACTCTAGATTTAATGTGCTGCCTTGAGCACATAGGAGAGGCTCTAACAGTGTGCTCTGGTGGTTGACTAAAACCTGAACCTAACAGTCACTATTGTCAAAGTCTGGGATTTAATTTTCCTCCCCTTGGAAGCTACTAAGTTAGCCTGTTACAGTTTTATGGATACCTGTTACAGTTTCACAGAAGACATGGAGAAATGAGATTTCTGGGCCAGGGTAGGAAACTTTATTATTCACACCATAGCAAGCAGCATGGGCATCATGTTTGCATCATTTCTCCTTATTTCCCAAGTCCCAAGAGATAATTCAGAGGGCCCAAGTGGATGATGTTCACACAGTGGGTTTGTGTTGTAACTGTAGAACAACGAGCTTGGTGAATCGCCTGTTTTGTATATAGCATGCATACTCTTCGACTGTCAGAAACATTGCCTCATACCTGAAAGTTGGCCACTGAAAACACAAGCTTGTCAAATGCTGGAGGTTAAGAGCAGTCAGGACCTTCTACTCATGGAATACAAGATCATACAGTTTTGCTCAGAGTTCATGGCAAATTGCCTTTCCATAAATCCCCTTCGCCCTAAATATTCTTAGCCAAACTCACATTTTCACATGTATGTGCACTCCATTGGCCACTCTGATTAATCTGATAAACAGAGGCTAAATCCAAATCCATTTAATTTTTTTCATATGGCATGTAATTAAGGATACTCTCAACAAAATTTCAAGTGGCAGTTTGAGACCAATCTGCAGTATTGACCTCAACTTTGCCCCACAAGATTGTGGACCCAGTCAACTGTTAATAAGTGCTAAGAGGATCAGTAGGTCTCATTTGAGATGGACAAGATGTGATCTAAGGTCAGTCTATTATCCATTATCACCTTCTCAAGGGAGTTTAGAATGAACTGCTGATCTTTGGTTTCATTGCCAATAATTATGACGACAATAGATGGGACTAAAATCCCATTCCCAAAGGAGAGACGTTCTATGGTCTACTCTCCTCTACAAACAGACAAAACTTGAAGGGCACAGATAACTCCAGTTTGGGATTTGTTGATTAATTTGATCTGAATGATCACTGTATTGGTTTGGTTTAGCCACAAAGGCAGTACAATCAAGAAGGTGCAATGTTAATTACTATACATTGCATAACCCAAGGCTGTATGAGTGTCTGGAGAGTCATATGAATCTATCTCAGTAAGATGGAAAAATGGTTGTGTAAGTCATTGTCTTTGTCTACATACAAGTGAGGATCCATATTCTGAAGCTGATGTTGATGGCATCAGGCACAATAAAATAGTTTATAACCCATCATGTCTAAATGACATATTATGTTTTCATAACACATGAATGGGTATGACAAATCCTGCAGCAAGTTAGATTGCCAGCTGCAGCTGCTGCTTGACTCTGAAAGATCAGGCAACTGCTAGAAGGGATATTCTCAGCAATTAAAGAATATACCCACATTTGTTCCTTGACATATTTAGTTAACAAGGAGGGTCAAATTGAAGGCCCTTGTAACTGCCTCTTCTTGCCCTAAGAGTAAACAAAACAATACAGCTCTCCTGGAGGGATTTCAAATGTTTGTAGCACAATCAAGTGCTTCCAAGAAGCAGAGATGGTTACTCATATCACATCCCCATTAAAGTTATCTGTTTGTCTTGTGCAGAAGAGAGGCAGAGGTTGAAGAAGGAAAGAGGAATATTATAAACTTAATCAGATAGCAACTCATTTGCAGGTAGTGTTCTGAATGTGATTTCTCTACTTGAGAAAAGTAATTTTGTCCACGCTATCTGGTATACAACTAATGTTTAGGGAAATTTCTTTTTCTTTATACCTGTTAGTAGAGACAATCAAAATGTGGTTGAATAACAAGAAAAACTACACAAGTCAAATTTCAGAGAAGAATGGATTCCAAGCAGATACTAGTAAACTGTGAAGGAGTTTAGAAAATATTAGGCAATTTGAAGAGTGGCATGGGATGAAGACTTTTGAGTAGGCTAGAATTTGATGGTTAGGGCTATATAGAAAAGAATTTAAGTACGACATTTTAGAGTTCACTTTAAGTATAATGGACAGGGCAGTCGATTGATCTGATTTATGTTTTAGAAGGTACCTTCATCTGTCATGTGTAAAATGGATTGAAGTGGGGCAAGAGTGTTAGGCAGGAGGCAATTAGAAGGTTATTGCCTAGTCCAAGTGAGAATTATGTTGGCTTGGACTGAGATGGTAGTACTGCAGATGCATCAACATGGATAAATTAGGGAAAGTTTTGGAAAGCAGGGTCAATAGAACTTGATAATGGATTTAAGGTGAGAAACGAAAGGTAACCCTAGGTTTGGGCTTGAGCAAGCCAAACTGGTTAATAGTTTACTGAGCTAGAAGAGACATGAAAGGTGAGGTAAGGGATTGCAGAATGTAGAGAAAAGGTATGATGGGGGAGTAGGAAGACAGAATTCTCAGAGCATATAATATTTGATAATTATTTAACTTTTTTTCTTTTTTTTTTTTTTGGAGACGGAGTCTAGCTCTGTCGCCCAGGCTGGAGTGCAGTGGCGCGATCTCGGCTCACTGCAAGCTCCACCTCCCGGGTTCACGCCATTCTGCTGCCTCAGCCTCCCGAGTAGCTGGGACTACAGGCGCCCGCCATCTCGCCCAGCTAGTTTTTGTATTTTTTTAGTAGAGACGGGGTTTCACCATGTAGCTCAGGATGGTCTCGATCTCCTGACCTCGTGATCCACCCATCTCGGCCTCCCAAAGTGCTGGGATTACAGGCTTGAGCCACCGAGCCCGGCCTATTTAACTTTTTTTCGAGTTTTATTTTAGATTTAGGGGTACATGTACAGGTTTGTTACAAGGGTATATTGCATGATGTTGAGGTTTGGGATCAGGTGGAAAACACATCACCCAAGTGGTGAGCATAGTACCCAATAAGTACCCAACAGTACCCAATAGGTAGTTTTTCCACTATCCTCTCTCCCTACTCCTGTAGTCCCCAGTGTCCATTGGTCCCATCCTTATGTTCGTGACTACCTAATGTTTATCTCTTACTTATAAGTGAGAACATGTGTTTTGGCTTTCTGTTCCTCTATTAATTCACTTAGAATGATGGCCTCCAGCTGCATCCATGTTGCTGCAAAGGACATGTTTTCATTCTAATTATGGCTGTGTGGTATTTCATGCTGGATAAGTACCTCATTTTCTTGATCCAGTCCAGTGATGGTGGGCACCTAGGTTGATTCCATGTCTTTGCTTTGGTGAATAGTGCTGTAATGGACATACGAGTTGCATCTGTCTTTTTGGTGGAATAATTTATTTGCCTTTGGGTATATACCAAGTAATGAGACTAGCAGGTCAAATGGTAGTTCTATTTTTAGTTCTTTGCAAAATCTCCAAACTACTTTCTATAGTGATAAAACTAATTGACACACCCACTAACAATGTATAAATGTTACCTTTACTCTGCAGCCTTGCCAACATCTGTTATTTTTTGACTTTTTAATAATAGTCATGCTGACTGGTATGAGATGGTATCTCACTGTGGTTTTCATTTGCATTTCTTTGATGATTAGTGATGATGAACATTTTTTCATATGTTTGTTGGCCCCTTGTATGTCTTATTTTGAAAAGTGTCTGTTCATTTCTTTGCCCACTTTTTAATGGGGGTATTAGTTTTTGACTTGTTGAGTTGCTTAAATTCATTGTAGATTCTGGATATTAGAAATCTGTCAGATGCATAGTTCGCAAACATTTTCTCCCATACTGTAGGTTGTCTGTTTACTCTGTTGACCTTTTCTTTTGCTCTGCAGAAGCTCTTTAGTTTAATTAGGTCTCACGTGTCAAGTTTTGGTTTTGTTGCAGTTGCTTCTGAGGACTTAGCAATAAATATTTTTGCCAAGGCTGATGTTGAGAAGGGTATTTCCTAGGTTTTCTCTGAGGATTTTTTACAGTTGTAGGTCTTAGATTTAAATATTTAATCCATCCTGAGTTAATTTTTGTATATAGTGAAAGGTAGAGATCCAGTTTCATTCTTCTGAATATGGCTAGTCAGTTATCCCAGCACCATTTATTGAATAAGGAGTCCTTTCCTCATTGCTTATTTTTGTTGACTGTCAAGGATTAACTGGTTGTTAGTGTGTGGTTTTACTTCTGGGTTCTCCATTCTGTTCCACTGACCCATGTGTCTGTTTTTGTACCTTTACCAATGGCTTTGCTAAGCCATTTTGGTTACTGTAGCCTTGTAGTATAATTTGAATTTGAGTAAAGTGATGCCTCTCACTTTGTTCTTTTTGCTTAGGATTGTTTTGGCCATTTGGGCTCTTTTTTTGGTTCTATATGAATTTTAGAATAGTTGTTTCTAATTCTGTGAAAAATGACATTGGTAGTTTGATGGGAATAGCATTGAATCTGTAGATTGCTTTTGGGAGTATGGCCATTTAAATAATATTGGTTCTTTCAATCCATCCACAAGCATGGTATGTTTTTCCATTTGTTTGTGTCAGCTATGTTTTTTAATTTTTTTTCCAGCAGTGTTCTGTAATTCTCCTTGTAGAGCTCTTTCATCACCGTAGTTAGATCAGTTCCTAGCTACTGTTTTGGTGGCTATTTTAAATGGAATTATGTTATTGATTTGACTCTTAGTTTGGACATTATTCTTATATAGAAATGCTACTGATTTTTGTACGTTATTTTTGTGTCCTGAAACTTTGCTTAAGTCATTTCTCAGTTCTAGGAGCCTTTCCTCAGAATATTTAGGGTTTTCTAGGTATACAATCATATTGTTCACAAAGAGAAATACTTTCTCTTGACGACTGTTTTGGCTCGGACTTCCAGTACTGCACTGAATAGGAGTGGTGAGAGTGAGCATCCTTGTCTTGTTCCAGTTCTTAAGGGGAATGCTTCCAGCTTTCACCTGTTCAATACGATGTTGGCTGTGGGTTTGTCATAGATGGCTCTTATTATTTTCAGATATAGTCCTTTGATGTCTAGTTTGTAAAGGGTTTTCATCATAAAGAGATGTTAGATTGCATTGAAAGCTTTTTCTGCATGTTTTTAGATGATTATATGATTTTTCTTTTCTGTTTATGTAATGAATTATATTTGTTGATTTCCATATGTGGAACCAACCTTGCATCCTAGGAATAAAGCCTACTTTATTGTGGTAGATTAACTTTTTGATGTGCTGCTGGATTTGGTTGGCTCAAATTTCATTGAGGATTTTTGCATCTATATTTATCAGTGATGTAGGCCTGTAGTTTTCTTTTCTTTCTTTCTTTCTTTTTTTCTTTTGTTATGTCTTTGTCAGGTTTTAGTATCAGGATAATGCTGGCTTTGTAGAATGAGTTGGAGAGGAGTCCCTCCTCCTCAATTTTTTGTAATAATTGCAGTAGGATTGATACCTACATTTCTTTGTACATCTGGTGGAATTCAGCTGTGAGTCTATCATGTCCAGGGCTTTTTTTGGTTGGTAGGTTTTACATTACAGATTCAATTTTGAAACTCATTATTAATCTGTTAAGTTTCAGTTTCTTCCTGATTCGATCTTGGGAAGTTTTGTGTTTCCTGAAATTTAACCATTTCTTCTAGATTTTCTAGTTTATGTATATAGAGATGTTCCTAATAGTCTCTGAGGATCTTTTGTATTTCTGTGGTATTGGTTGTGACATCACCTTTTTTTTCTGATTGTGCTTATTTGGATCTTCTCCTTTTTTTCTTCATTAATCCAGCTCCAGCCTATTGATCTTGTTTATTATTTCAAATAGCCAACCTTTGGCTTTATTGATTATTTGTATGGATTTTTGGGTCCCAATTTCATTCTGTCCTGGACTGAATTTAGTTATTTTTCTTCTGCTGCTAGCTTTGGGGGCAGTTTGTTCTTGTTTTTCCAGTTCCTTTAGTCATGATGCTAGATGGTTAATTTGAGATCTTCCTAACTTCTTGATGTAGGTGTTTAGCACTATGAACTTTACTCTTAACCATGTTTTTGCTGCATCCAAGGGATGTTGATATTTTGTGTTCTGGTTTTATCTCAAATATTTTTTTAAATTTTTGCTTTAATTTTATTGTTTTCCTGAAAGTCATTCAGGAGCATATTGTTTATTTTCCATGTAAGCATTACAAATGTTGTTGCATTAAATTCTTCTTGGGGTAGTTTGAAGTCTTGAAACGGAGCAAACTTTCGTATTTTTCTACACTACCACTGAATGGGGTAATTATCATAAAAGTCCTACAACCAAAATCCTCATCCCCTGATTCTCTCTTTATTCTTTTATAAGAATAAAAAAATCATTCTTATAATTTTTACATGAGATCAGACTAATGTAACAATCGAGAACATATATAAAAAGATGAAAAGTCATAAAAAAGTTTTTTTAAAACATGGAAAAATTATAAAAAATAATCTATAAGTGACATGACACTAATACTCTAAAACTTTGCTAAAGATAAAAAAATTTACTTGGTTTGCCCAAGCCAGAGACATTTTTATAAGGTACCCAAGAAATTAACAGCTATAAAAATACCAAAAAAATTTTAGATGGGAGCATAAAACTAAAATCAACTCATTTTCTGGCAGAGTTCTTCCAAAATGTCAAGCCCACAAGAAGGGATGTGTGGCAAAAAGTGTCTGCATCGAGTTGTCTCAGATACCAGCCACTCTCGTGCTGACAGTCTTTGTCCTTTTGCTCAGATTGGCTTCAGAGGTGCAAGTATATTGGCAGATGCCTACTCAAGATAGGCCAACGAACCCTGAAGAATGTCAGCTAGTTTTTTGTGCTGCACATTGATGTCCTCCAGCACCTCCACGAATGCCTCAACTGTGTCAAGTTCTGGACCAGCATGTCTTTCCACTATAATTTATTCCTTAGTTCTAAGAAATCCTCTTTGATAGCATTGTCTGGTTTCAGATAATTACAATCTTTTTGAAGAAAAAAAATTCTGTCTGTCTTGCAATATCCAGAAACTTCTGGATACACTGATCAACACCAGTTTGAATTTCTTCCTGATTGGTGCCATTGACATAGTTCCGACTCACCAGAGAAGCAAAGCAAGCCTGAAAATATGACTTCAACTTTTCCATCAAGGTACTATTATAAGGTCTCAGAGAACCTGGAGCTTCCTGAAGAAGCAAAGCCTAGCTAGCTTGGGAGCCCCAGTGGAGGTGGTGGGGGACCCAGTGGCTCCCCAGGGAACACACCACCTGGTGGAGCTCCCATATCTTGAATGACATTTCTTTTAAATAGGCAATGGAGATGTTAACTAGGCAGTTGAATGTGAATCTGACATTCAAGAGAGTAGTCCAGAACAAATACAGATTTGAGAGTTATTGACCAAGAGAAGGTATTAAAGCCAGGATTTCCCAGAGATAAGGAAAACACAGAGATGAGATGATTTATGATCAAATCTGGAGTACTATCAACAGTTGGAGGTTAAGCCTAGGAGGAAGAGACAAGAAAGAAGTATATTGAGGAAGGTAGAAGGAAAGCAGGAAAAAGTTGAGTCATAGAAGCCAAGAAAAGAAAGCATTTCAAGAAGGAGGGAATAATCAATTATTTTAAATGCAGTTTAAATTTCAAATATGGTAGGGACAGAGAAGTGATTTCTGATATTTGATAGCATGGAAATTATAGCAACCTTAACAAGAAGAGTCTTGGAGATGTTATAGATATGAAAGTGGTGGGGACAACTGCAAGTTAAGAAGAAAATAAAAGGAATTTAAAGAGATAAATAGAGCTTAATCAAAACAAAAATGGAATATGCAACAACCCAACAACAACAACAATGAAACAAAAACATAATTTAGCAAATAAAACATCAAAACGACGAAGCCCCCAAACTATCTTTAGATTACCTTTGAGCTATGTTTCAAAAAAAGATTTTTGCCACTTATCTTCCTCAAACAGTAACCTGTATTCCACTCACTCAGCTTTACCTCTACGCTGCTCTAGATTCCACTTCCACTGCTCCTGTAGACTCTCTCCACTGTCACTGATGACTGCACAATGAGACTTTATTCTCTACACTCTCTAAAGTCCTTGAAATACAGTAATCCCTCCTTACTTATAAGGAATATGTTCCAAGACATTCATTGTATACCTGAAACCACAAAAGGAAGTGAACCTTATCTATACTATTTTTTATACATCATACCTATGATAAAGTTTAATTTATAAGTTAGACACAATAAAAGATTAACCACAATAAGTAATAATAAAATCAAAATATAATAACAATATACTGTAATAAAAGTTATGTGATTATAGTCTCTCGCTCCCCAAATATCTTATTGTGCTATACTTACTTATTGTACTGAACTATGGTTGGCAGTGGGTAACTGAAAATGCAGAAAGCAAAGCTGCAGATAACGGGGAAAATAGTGTATTAATTACAGTTGGTACTCCTCCCTTGTCAACCATGACCTTCTATTACATTGTTTCTCCTTTTTATCATGTTATTCTATGAGTCATCTCTCATGTTATTCTATGAGTCGTCTCTCTTCTTCCCTCCCACAGGTATTGACAATTTTTATTTTCCTTCAGCATTTATACTTCCATACTAATTGTCCTACTGACTTATGGCTTCAGTGATCCTTCAGTATGAGTAATTCATCTGGTTAAATCTCGATTCACGTTCACTTCCAAGTTCCGCACTTACATCTCTAACTTTCATGTCAACCCTTTCACTTGGATAGCCTGTAAGCAGCCTGTTGCAACTCTGCTCCTCCTCCAAACTTTCCTTAAGATGAAGACAGTAAGCTATCATAAAGATTATGTTTTTTGTATAGCTGGAAATTTTTCCAGGGTCAGAATAAATTTTACAGAAATAGAAACTCCTTTGAAACGTTACTTAGAACTTTAATGTTTAAATGGAAAACAGTTGTTAGTGGGAATCTTTTACTCCTGCCAAATGCTGAGAGCTATGTAGAAAGCATGCTTGTATAGAGTCATTAATAAAATATTCAAGAAGATATTAATAATCCAAAAATAAGTTATCAGTATGAGTTTTAATTAGAGATAATACACTTAATACCAGAGTAGAAATATAGTTTGGAATGTCAGCAGTGGGCATTTAAGATACAATATTTTCGTTGTGTTTTCCTGTAAGAAACCATAATGTATACGTATGTATATAGCAATTAAGGCAATGATTATGATTGTAACTAATTAATTATATTTACCTCAAGCACTTAGTTAATGTTACCTGGATAATGATCATGCAAATTATTTTTGTTAATAGGTAGCAGTTTTGAATAAATAAAAACAGTTTTAAGGAGGAAGTGTTATTTAGGAGGCCATTGAAGCACTCATAGGAGTTACGTAGGAAGCTACAGGGAAACTGAGTGAGCACTGAGGTGAAAACTCAGAATGTCTGCATAAATCTGAGACAAGTTCAATTTCACTGAATATCTATGGGTATGTAAAGGTGAAGATAAACCTGAGAAAATATTGTGAATAGACTTGAATACCTAGCTCTGAAATGTGAACTTCCAGAGATAGTGAACAACCATAACATTGTTTTCTAGTTGCCTTAAAAATGAAGGGGCACAAATTTTAGAAAATATAATCTGACAGTAGTGCACAAAATTCATTGGTGGCTGGAGAGGGAGGAGGTGGATAACTGGTTTCCTTGTGGTAGTAGTCTGTATGTGAAGAAGGTACCATGACATTGTTGTATTTCACATGGTAGAAATGGCTGTAATTTGCCCAGACCTGAGCTTCCCATTTCCCATGTGAAGCCTAGAACTGTAGGGCCAATCAGAGACAAATTATTGCTCTTTGTGCATATCTAAATTCTTGTTCATGGCAAACAAATACAGTCATCATTGGTTTCTAGCCTTATACTGTCCAAGCCAGAAAGCTTATCATCCTTGTTTAGAATTTTTGACTAGTGAATAAAAATTTTAACTTTCTGGGAAGCTTAGTGTTTTATTTTTTTATGTTATTTTTATAAGAACAAGGGCCTTAGGACCAGTTGACTTGTGTTTGATTTCTCTTTCTCATGCATATTATGAAAGTCACAATTCTTGGAGGCCACATTTCCTGGTACAAGATGAGTGAAGGAATACATAACTCAAGGTTTTTAAGATTGTCAGTGAGATAAATTATGTACAGAATCAAGCTTATTGACTTGCTTATATGGGCAATCAATAAATAATACTGGCTTTCCTCCTCATTATAATTGACTTTTTGCAGAACTTGGCATTATTGACAATTTCTTTCTTTAAACTCACCTCCGTCTCTCCTCTTCAATAACTGGTTCTTCTCACACCCCTCTTTCCCTCTGCATACTTTTTTGTTTCATTGGCATTTCGTTTTCTTATAAATTGACTTTTTATATAGTCCTATTCTCTGCCCTTTTTCCTTTGTACTCTTCTTAGGTAATCTCTCTAATAACCACAATTTCAAACACTATATGAAAAAATGATGGTTTCAAGTTTTTAGATTTAATAGAATCTGTCTCATATCAGTTTTTCCTATGGCCAGCTAAATGTATACTTCTAGATACTACACAAATATTTAAGACTCAACATATCATCTTAGTTTGTTTCCTTTTTGTCCTAGTCCTAAGCTGCTACAACAAAATATTAGAAACAGGACAGCTTATAAATACTAATTTCTTTTGTCAGAGTTTTGGAGGTTGGGAAATCCAAGATCAAGGTGCCTACAGATTCAGTGTCTGGTGAGGGCCTGCTTCCTGGTTCAGATGGAGGGCTGTCTTCTCATTGTCCTCCTATGTCAGAAGGGGCAGGAAATTTCCCTGGGTTCTTTTTTATTAGGGCACTAATCTCTTTCATGAGGGCTCCATCCTCATGACCTAATCACCTCCTAAAGGGCCACACCTCCAAATACCAACACATTGCGAATTAGATTTTAACATATGAATTTGGGGGGACACAAATACTCTACAGCCACTTTCTTGTGCAATTTCCTCTTAAATTTTCAGCAAATGGTGTCGCTATCAACTGACTTTTCATGACAGTATCCTAAGAATGTGTCTAGACACTTTCCTCTGTCTTATATTCTGTTACAGAAAAATTGTTACCTCCTAAATTGTTTCCAGTATGCCTCACTTCTTTCTGAAATGGCCACAGTTCAGGCTTTCTTTGCATAGATTATTATTGTATCCTTCTGACATGTTCACAAGGATTCCATCATTTCCTTCTGCAAATTCTTCCAGAGTCATTTTTCTAAAATACAAATATGATCCCCATATATGTCAGGGTAAAATTCAAAATCCTCACTTGATGTACAAGGCCTCTAGGAGTCAAGACTTGCCTGAGGCTTCGACCTCATTGGTCTCACTAAACTACTGCATACATCAGAGTACAACATTAAAGCCTTTTCTGCAGAAAAGTTTTTCTCTATTTATCGTGTCCTTCCCCATCTTGTCTTTAATCTCTATACATCTTTTAAACTGTCAGCTGAAAAGTCAATTATTTAACATTCAGCAGATTCTTATTAAACCCCAACTTAATGTGCCAGGCACTGTGCTAGCCAGTTCTTTGTGAATAATTTCTAGACACTCAGACACTTCTCATTCTGCTTTGTTCACATATCTATTATCAAATTGAATTGTCAGGATTTGCATATGTATCTGCTTCTTTTACTGAACCGTGTGCTTCCAGAGGGCAGACAATTTGTCTTTATCATCTAGGTATTATTAACTCTTAACACAGTCATAGATAATAATTAAGCTCTGAACAAATTAACAAATGGTTACTTTAAATAACATTTCTTAGAGAGATTGGAAAAAGTATAATTTGACTTGAGCTTAGTAAAATACAAACATGTTTCCTGACATTCTAAGCCTACTGGGCTAGAAAATGAGTGTTTTAAAATAAATGGAACACCTCAGCATTCTAGTTAATTGGCATGAATAATTTCTGAAAGAAGGTGGAATATCAAGTAGCTATCTACTTTACCTCTTTTTTGTATGTATTGTATCTATTTTTATAGAAATTAGCAATAAACCAAACAGATGTTTACTCACAGATATCACTGATTTTCATTTGGGTGTGGATAATGAGCACTAAGAAGGCAGGTAGAGTTTCCAGGGAGTAATTGATGTTGATGTTTTGTGCTATCATGTGGATACTTTGAAAAAAGAAGAGACACTAGACTCTCATTACATGCCCAATAATTACAAGCAAGGGCCATGTGGATCAATGATTCTTTAATGAAATGCTGTATAGTGCACACTGTCATTATTTTATTCTTACAAATAAGAAGCAAGAACGAATGATTCTATTGAATTCATGGGCATAAAGGTCTATTTGGATTGTAAACTCAATCTCCTCTTTTTATAAATGAGGGAATTGAAGGCCAAAGACATTAAAGTACTAATTTCAGCTGACAAAGAAGAGCTAGTGTTAGAGCCAGGATAGAGGTCAGACATTGTAACTAAAATTTCTTTCAATTGTTTTAAATTGCAGCAGAAGATGATACCCTGTGAACCATGAGGAATCAAGACTGGCATTATATTAAAATTTTTTACCTTTTCCTTCTTTTTTTAATTTTAAAATTTATATTTTTAGAGACAGGATCTTGCTGTGTCACCCAGGCTGGGGCTCAGTGGCTCAATCATAGCTCACTGCAGACTTGAACTCCTGAGCTCAAGTGGTCCTCCTATCTCAACCTCCTGAATAGCTAGGACTACAGACATTACATTAATTTTAAACTCATTAATCAGCCATTAATTATTTGCAGATGTGTATTAATTATATTGTTAATATTTCCATGTTAACTACCTCAGATTTGATATTAATTTTATATCAAATATTTTACAGATTTTATTTGTTCTTTGTTAGCTCTTGAACAGCCTCAACGTATTGGCAGCTTTTCCTTTAACTTTGTGCAGATAAGTATGATTTATGGTGTTTAATGCAGTTATTTATCTCAGGCCCCATAGAATACCAGATCTAGACTTCCTGTATTATATTTCTACTGGGTTTCCTATACTTCCTGGGAAAGTTGTTGGAATGAGTTGGTAACAGATAGGTCAGATCCTCAGGAGCTCAGGATTAGAATTCACTAGGAAATTAGTGTGACAAGAAGGCCACCTGATGATCTGGGAGTGGAATAAACAAAGAGAGAGAGCAAAGAAAGGAAAACAAATGGTAAAACAGAGGAAACAAACAAAAGAATAGCAAGGGCAGTATTTAAGGTATTTGAGGAAAGTAAGGAAGGAACTCAGAATGGTAAGGTAAGAAAATTAGGCCTGGAAAGATTGAATAAATTCCTGCTTGTTAGGGGTAAGATATTGTGCTAGTCATTTTTCAGTTATCTCATTTAATCCTCACAATTCCAGAAAATATTTTCATTTTACAGGTGAGGAAATAAGATGCATTGAAGTTAAGCCATGTGCCCAAGTCACAGTAAATGTCAGGAGTAGGATTCAAACCTAGACTTGGTATCTCTTCCTGGAGCAGAAGGAAAGGTACATTAAATGTGTCTCAGAATGATAGTTCAAGGCTGGTAAGGGTGGCCTTGAAAATTTAATGCTTCTTAGTAGGTCCTCTATTCTAACTGTATCTTAATTAAATGGCCCTATAGTGCCGACCTTGGGAACTTCAATGGTTTCCTTACCAAAAGGGCCCTGAAAAAATGAGGCAAACTTCTAAATCCTTGGTAGTTGGATTATTGAAGACTTTTTTGAAAGAAGTGAGAGAATTCTCCTTTCATTGGTTGTGGCAGAAACATAGCAGTGAGAAATAACAATAATGTAAGACCTCCCAGAAATGAAGGAGCAATAGCTTTTTTCTTCTCTGGCTGCAAAAATCACTGAGTGGATATCAGTCCCAAATGGGAAAGAGGGTGTGTGTGTGTGTGCGTGGTGGTGGTGGTTGTGGTAGTGGTCCTATTCGTCAGACTAGGCTGGGTTTTGGAGCCGGATGTGATTGTAATTACACCTGAGCTCTTGATTGTTCCAATATAGAGTATAATTTGGCAGCAAGGTTACTAACAAATTAAATTTCACTGCACACAGACTCATTCAAATGCCCAATACCTGCATTAAAATATTTAAAAAATCACAGCTCTTAGGTTTTATTGAAAAGAATAATGTATTTATTATTTACATAAAATAAATATGGCAAGTTACTAAGAAGAAAGTGAAAAATAAGCCAAAGTCTACGTAACAGAAATAATCGTTGTAAATATTTGTTAAGTAGAATGTATTGTGTCTCTTTGTGTATATATACAGAGAGACAGTAGGTAGGTTACAATAATTTGGGAGCAGGTATGATAATATGCTACATGTAATTTTTAATTAAAATATAACATTTAACATGCATTTAAAAAAAAAAAAAACAGGTCTGGTGCGGTGGCTTACACCTATAATCCCAGCACTTTGGGAGACTGAGGCAGGTGGATCACCTGAGGTCAGGAGTTTGAGACCAGCCTGGCCAACATGGTGAATCCCATCTCTCTACTAAAAGTACAAAAATTAGCCGGGCATAATGGTGGGCACCTGTAATCCCAGCTACTCAGGAGTCTGAGGCAGGAGAATTGCTTGACCCTGGGAGGCAGAGGTTGCAGTGAGCGTAGATCATGCCGCTGCACTCCTAAGTGATAGAGCAAGACTCTGTCTCAAAGACAAACAAACTAACAAGCAACAACAACAACAAAAACCCACCAGAAAATAAAGAATTTCTTAATTTCGGGCTGATTTTTTTTTTTTTTTTTGAAATGGTTTTGCTCTGTCGACCAGACTGTAGTACACTGGTGCAGTCGTGGCCTGCTACTTACTTGAACTCTTTACCTCAAGTGATCCTCCAACCTTATCCTTAAATAGCTAGGACTGCAAGTGTGCACAACCACACTTGACTGATTTTTATATTTTTTTGTAGAAACAGAGTCTAGTTTTGTTGCCTAGAATTGTCTTGAACTCCTGGCTTCAAACAATTCTCCTGCTTTTGTCTCCTAAATTGTTGTGACTACAGGTGTGAGCCATTGTGCCTGGCCTAAATATTTGTTTTTTTTTTTTTTTTTTTTAAATCACAAAGCAATATAAATCCCTAGAATATTTCTCTAAGATTAAAAAAATCTAAAAATTTAAGAGAGTTGAGGTCACTGAATTTCTTAACTACATGTTTTGTTTTTTTAATACGGTTCCAGATTTTTAACTATGAATAAGGACGTTAGCATACTTAGACTATTCCTCCTTCTCCCACCTCCCACATACGTAGTTCCTTCATGTTTTCCTGAACTAATTTTATTTTTGCCTTATTTTTCTTAAAAACTTTTAATTTCTGCTATCGTGCTATATTTTATAATATGTATTTTTGTAAGCCATCCTTAGTTTATAATAGGAACATGGCAGAATATAAATAAATCATAGATAAACATACTAGAAGTTATTACAATTTAAAATGTTGATAATTCTGACTCATGATTGCATAATTTTTTGGTGTGCAATAGTATGTGTAATGGTTACCTCTAGTTCTATATTCACTATTGAAGGCATGCTTTAGAGCAGCACAGAAGTCTCTTTAAATCAGTATCTACCTCTTCACTAATAAATCTCTATAAATTGTTGTGTCTTCAATTAACCGTTAACAAGCAGTAGAAAAAATTGTTTTGCTTTGCTTTGGTACGAAATTCTGTCTTCTCATATAGTGAGGCCATGAGGTGAGTGACTCCTAGTTTGCTATTTTTTAAATTACAGGTTGTTAAGTCAGATCTGCCAGGATCAGGTCCTAAAAGTGCTATTTTTCACACATCAAAATCCAAGTTGAAATACTGGCTTGTTTGTTAAGATTAATTAACTATAGGTAATACTTGCACCTTGCCTCATTAAAAGAAGAAAAAAATGCCCCACTGTATTCACTCACAAAATTTTAGAAGAAAAGTTAATGATGAATGTAAACAAACTTCATGCAAATACAACATTTTTACCATTTAGGAAAAATAAAAACATGTTTTTTCCTCCTCCAAAGTAGAGATAATCACTGATAATGCAATTTGCAGCTGTTTTCTTCATGTGACCTCTGGTTTTTTTTTTTTTTCCAAGTATCAGAAAATTGCAAACTTGACCATCTGATCTCAGGTATTTGAGCAGTATTGGGTGTTTAAAAAAATACTGGAATTAGATACATAGTAGCTCTGTCATAATTGGATTTGAACTTTGACAAGTTTCTTAACCCTGTGAGCCTCAGTTTCATTTGAAAAGTGATGGGATTAAACTAGTAGGTCACTAAGTGCCTTCTATTTGTAAAACCTTTGTTTCTAACTGAGCTATATTGAAAATATGAGTGCCCTCTTGAGTGTTCCTATATCAAGTTGCATTGCAGCAATTTTAAAACATTGTTTAAACAAAATACGTTGACTTTGAAAAATAAAAATATATTTGAAAAGAAGTATGAAATGAAAATAAGTAAATAAAAGATATGTTGACTTCCTTTAACTTATGCTTTAAGGGGTTTTGTGAAATAAAACAAGTGTAACTGAGTATCCAACCTCAACACATCAGTGATCGTATTTCTGTGACAAGAACCACATTGCATTTCTGAAGCCCTGTAGTACTTCCCTGGATTTGTCCTGCAGACTAAGGCACATTGTAGTTTTAAACACAGACTGGAAATGTTCAGAAGATTCAGTAGAAGTCATGGACCAGGAAAGATGGAGTTGGTGGTAATTCAGACATTTAGTTTATTTGCTCTGACAATTTCTCTAGGCTCCAGGAATATATGTTTTAAATAGTGACTATTTATCCCATGAAATACCGAAAATTAAACAGTTTAATTTTTAAAAAGCAGTATTTATTTAGAAATTCAAGATTTTTTTAAAAATTTGCATATGGTAATGAATAACTTTATCTTCTATGAGATGATCATCATGAAAAAGTAAATGAATGTATTTAAATTAATGGGTTTCAAAGATGAGACACAAGCCATGGACTTTCAAAATATATCTTTTAGATTATAAAAATAATTCATGCTAATCATAAAAATTTTATAATTTACAGGAAAGTATAAAGAAACATAAACTTACCAGTTTCATCATCTGGAAATAACTACTGCTCCCATTTTTCTGTAAATTTTTTTTTTCTTTTTTCCATTCAAACCAGCAAAAATATTTTCACTTTAAGCGTCAGTGGGATTACATTGTATATACAGTTTTTGATTCCTCCCCTTCCCACTCATATCCTTAAATGATTACAAATGTTTTTGCTTTGGTTTTTTGAGACAGGGTCTCACTCTCTTGCCCCGGCTGGGAAATAGTCACATGATCTCGGCTCACTGTAGCCTTGACTTCCTGGGTTCAAGTGATCCTCCCACCTTAGCCTCCTGAGTAGCTGGGACTACAGGTGTGCATCACCATGTCCACTTAATTTTCGTATTTTCTGTAGAGACAGGATTTCACCATGTTGCCTTGGCTGGTCTTGAACTCCTGAGCTCAAGGGATCTGCCTACCTGATCCTTTAAAAGTGCTGTGATTATAGGTGCGTGCCATGCACTGGAAGTGTTGTTTTTAAATGTATTCTGTATTTCCATAAATATTTCAGTGAAAATATTGGGTATTGCTATTCTAGATGTTTTATGTGGAGAAAATTATGTTAGAGTTCTCTAGTTAGATGTTATCTTACTCTGAAAATTGAATCCATGTGTCTAAATTTTTCCTACTAGGTAGAAAATATCAGACTAAATAGTCTTTAAGGTCCAACTACTGTATTTCTTTAACCTATACTCAGAGTAAATTTTTCTTAGTGGTAATGATATTCATTCTGAGTTTATCCCAACTATTGGATATTAACACTATGTGCTAGCAACCACTTTACGATTACTTTAGAGATGCCAGCAGACTGACACAATTAATTATAAACCATTAAAAATGATTGAAAATTACATGTCATTAAGTCATCTTTAGAAAAATAAGACTTTAAAAGTTCCATTAATTATCTGAGTTTAGCAGTCACTGTTATTGTTTCTTACATATCAGCTAGAATTGGACTCTTAATTCATTGCTGATTATGGGACTGCATATTATGCCCAACAGGAGTCTTGTGTTTGTTTCTTTACTGCAAAGCTGTGACAGCTTCTACTGGCAACCTTAGTATAAAGTGATTTCAAAATAATGTTTAGTCTGGAAGCTGGTGTTCCTTCCTGCGTGGTGAGTGATAAAATTTGGGCATGTTGCTTCCTGTTGTTGCATTGCTTCCAAAGTGCACTGTAATTGTAAATAAAAGAAGGATTAATAAAAATGGTGAAATCTGCACCTCATTTTAAGGATTATTGTTTTTAAACTCAATCTTTGTTCCAGAAGCTTAATTTTTTTCTGATTCTGTTTGTTGACAAAGCAGTAGCATATGGCGTAGTAAAAAAACATAAGCAGCTTTGAGTCCATCATAAAACTCTAACTACCTATTAGTTTTTGGAAAATTATTTAAAAATCTGGAACTTATTTTCCACCTTTGTAAAATTTTGTAATTTATATAATATTTCATAGTACTTGTGAGAGAAGACTCCTAAACCAGGCAGATTGGTTTTGAATTTGGGCTGCAATCTTTTAAGAGCTGTGTGATTTTGCTTGTTCTACTTAATCTAAGACTCAGTCATCTCATTGCTGGAAATGGGGTTAATAGTACTTTGTGGGCTTCTTCTGAGCAATAAATCAGACAATTCATGTAAAACATTTAACACAATGCCTGGCACTGCTAAACACTTATTAACTGTCAGGTATTATTATTAACTCTTACTAAATACAATGCAGACCCATGCAGAAAGCACTCAAACTATTATTACTGAGCATGCAGGAGACTCAGTAGGTGTACTGTTAAGCAGTAATTATAATTAGTCTCTTTTCTCTGTGTGTCTATTATCTAATATGTTCTGAGATGATATTGCTGACAGGACATCTATTCAGTCATTCAATTATGGTGATGACTCATGTTTGGCCTGTTCTACTTTTCCACTTCATTGGATTCAGCATGAATTTTCTCAAATTGAATTGTCCTTTTTGTTTTTGACTGCACACAACAGATTACTGTCTAATACCAGTATTTCTTGACTGAGAAATACCTGATTATTCTTTATTCTGATGAAGGAGTGTTCTTAAAATTCTGTAGCAGGTGTGTCATCTGGGATTTTAACAAGTTTTATGTTTTTTCCCATTGCAAAAGATATATGATACTGATTTCCTAGTAATATAGATCCGAGAATGGTTGTATTACATTATAGGAACTTTACTAGGAGATGATTATTCCCTTTTTTTTTGGTATTATAAAAATTTACCCCTACATGATGAGAAAAGCCCATGCTGACCAGTAGTGTAATGACCAGGTAGCGTAAGTAGTGTTAATGTGTAGCTTCTAAGACTGGGAGCAGAATTTGCTTAGACACTTTACCAGAGACCTTTTTAGGGTAGTGCAGCTCCTGAGTAGTTGTTGATTCTTCTCTTGCAGCCACATGGGAATAGAGATTTAGAGGCTCAGAAAGTGAGCTGGGGAAGGGAACACCCAGACAGGCTCAGGCCTTTAACTTCTGTGCTCAAGACTGTGAATATTACAAACTGTGGCACTGAGAGACATGAAAATGAGCTTGCCCATTAACCCTGACCTTTCCTGGAGAGGGGACTAAGAAAGGGAATGAGGAAAGAGACAGTTTCAAAGTTCTGCCTGTGATCAATAAGTTTTTGACATCTTTATATGTATTCTTTTTGTTTTGTAACTTTATAAACCAATGTTTTAAGAAGAGATTCCTCTCTAAATGCTCTTTTTAAAAGTTTAATGTTTTATTTGATATCATGCATTTATCAGTATGGCTTTGATGTATAAAAGTGAGCTTGTAGAGACTTTATTACTAAAGATAAACCATTTAATGAAAAAAAAGTAAAATTAGATTAGTTGCTTATCTCCTTCGGAATATTGTATTTCTTTTTACTTATTCTCTTACTTTTTAATATTATAAAAATGAGAAAATCTTGCATTGTTCATATTAATCTCTAGTGGTTTGTGCTCTAGACTCTAGAATAAAATTTATCTTCTGTATTAGATACATACAGAGATATCTCTCTGTTCTTGGAATGGATTATTATTTCCCAGGGCAATAAATCAAGGAAACTGACTGCAAGCTCCAAAACTAAATAACCAAGTTGTTGAGCCACTAACAAACATGTGCAATTCATCACTTAAATGATACATGCCAAAACAGGTAAAGAGTTTGTAAAGGATGTGCCGCTGCCTTCTTTTTATTTATTTCTTTTTAGTTTTAATCAGGGTAATTCTCTAAGGCAGATAATAGGAAAAAGAGAAAATATACAGAAAAGAAATAAGGAAGCAAAGCTTTATATTTGATTTCAGAGGATAACAATTTGTTATTTATAGAACAGGAAGGGGGATATTCAAGCATTAGCTCTTTATATTACAGCACCGTGACTCTGTTAAGAACATTGTTTTAACCAAAGATTCAGGAAGAAATTTTAACTGCTATCAATAAAACATGTGTAATGTCTGTTTTAGTACATCTTAAAAAATTCACCTAGGCCCATTGTTCTCAAACTTTAATTTGCATATCAATCAATACAAAGCTGCTTAAGATTCAGATTCTTAGGCTCCTTTTGAAGAATCTGTTTCACTTCTGGGATGGGCTGCAGAAGCTGCATTTTAACCTAACACCCCATGAAATTCTGATGTGGGTGAGTGATGACGGACTGGAAGGCATTTAGGTTGGCACATTCTTTCTTTGAGTCCTACCAGAATTTTGTCGGGACAGTTATTCTTAACAAAATATAAGTAATTACTGCACCATAAAATAATATCAATTTAGAGTTTAATGCTGCCTCTTCCATTGCTATTAAATCCTGGTGTTGTGATTGCTTGGCCTAACTTTTTTTTTTTTTTTTTTTTATCCTTTAAGTTCTAGGGTACATGTGCATAACGTGCAGGTTTGTTACATATGTATACTTGTGCCATGTTG